>NW_020837957.1:872154-887154 GCF_003676395.1 Aethalodelphis obliquidens
TATATATATATATATATATATATATATATATATATTTAAGATATAATTGACATATAACATTATATTAGTTTCAGGTATACAACATAAAATTGGATATTTGTATATATTGCAAAATGATCACCACAGTAAGTCTAGTTAACATCCATCACCACACAGTTACAATTTTTTCTTGTCATGAGAACTTTTAGGAACAATTCCCTTAGCAACTTTCAAAGATACAATATAATCTTATTAACTATAGTCACCCTGCTATACACTACTGAATATGTATATTTTTTTAAAGTTGTGAATCTAGCCATTCTTTTAAAGGGATCTAATCTTCCCTCTAAAGCAGTAGTTCTCAAAGTACGGTGTCTGGACCATCAGCATCAGCAGCATCTTGAAACACGTTAGAAATGCTAATTATCATGCCGACCCAGGTTTACTGATCCAGAAATTCTGGGGGTGGGGCCAGCAATGTGTGTTTTCACAAGCCCTCCATGTGATTCCGATGCACGCTAAAGTCGGAGAACCACTGCTCTAAAGTTACAGAAAACATAACGGATAGAAAAATGTATTAAATAATTTTTTGAGAATGCAATCAGGTAACACCGAGTATGGGAAATTCTATGTGGCCAATTCTCCTTTTCTTCAACAGATAAATGGCATAAGGGATGCTGTACAGTAGAAATTAACATAACGTTATAAATCAACTATAATTAAATTTTTAAAAATGGCATGAGGGAAACAAGAAGAAGGAAAAGTATGGAAAAATTAAAAAAGACTTAAGAGGGCTTCCCTGGTGGCGCAGTGGTTAAGAACCCACCTGCCAATGCAGGGGGCACAGGTTTGAGCCCTGGTCCCAGAAGATCCCACATGCCGTGGAGCAACTGAGCCCATGTGCCACAACTACTGAGCCTGTGCTCTACAGCCCGTGAGCCACAACTACTGAGTCCACGTGCCACAACTACTGAAGCCCACATGCCTAGAACCCGTGCTCTATAACAAGAGAAGCCACTGCAACGATGAGCCCGCAGACCACAATGAAGAGCAGCCCCCACTTGCCACAACTAGAGAAAGCCTGCGCGCAGCAACAAAGACCCAATGCAGCCAAAAATAAAATTAATTAATTAATTTAAAAAACCAACCCCCGCCCCCGCCCAAAATAAAAGAGACTTAAGAGACATAATAACCAAATCTATGTGTGGACCTTATTTGAATACTATTTCAATCACATCAATTGGAAAGATGTTTTGAGACAATTAGGAAAGGTCAAACATGATTTTAAGGAATCATTATTTGTTTTATTGTGTGTGAACATTATAATAGGGTTATCATTTTTTATTAAAGTATAGTTGATGTCACAATATTAGATAAGTTACAGGTGTACAATTAGCGATTCACAATTTTAAGCGTTATACTCCACTTATAGTTATTATAAAATATTGGCTCTATTTCCCGTGTTGTACAATATATCCTTGTAGCTTATTTTATACATAATAGTTTGTACCTCTTACTCCCTTACCCCTCTAATGCTTCTCCCTCTTCCCTCTCCCCACTGGTAACCACTAGTTTGTTCTCTATATCTGTGACTCCCCTTCTTTTCTGTTATACTCACTAGTTTGTTGTATTTTTTAGATTCCACACATAAGTTATATGTATATATTTTTGATGTGGACCACTTTTAAAGTCTTTATTGAATTTGTTACAATACTGCTTCTGTTTTGGGTTTTTGTGGGGTTTTTTTGGCCATGAGGCATGTGGGATCTTGGCTCCCCAACCAGGGATTGAACCCTCAGCCCCTGCATTTGAAGGTGAAGTCTTAACTACTGGACCAGCAGGGAAGTTCCTAGATTCCACATATAAGTTATATTATACATTATTTGTCTTTCTAGTTCACTTGGCATAATACCCTCCAACACCATCCATGTCACTGCAAATGGTTATGATTTTTAAATAGCCTTTTAAAAGTCCTTATCTGTTAGAGACTTTTAATAACTTTTAAAAAATAGATGAAGCAAATATGGCAAAATGTTAACAACTATAAAACCCGATTCAACGTGAAAAAACATGAGTAAAAATAGGAGTCTGTGGGCTTCCCTGGTGGCGCAGTGGTTGAGAGGCCGCCTGCCGATGCAGGGCACACGGGTTCGTGCCCCGGTCCGGGAAGATTCCACATGCCGCGGAGCGGCTGGGCCCGTGAGCCATGACCCCTGAGCCTGTGCGTCTGGAGCCTGTGCTCCGCAACGGGAGATGCCACAGCAGTGAGAGGCCCGCATACCGCAAAAAAAAAAAAAAAAAAATAGGAGTCTGTTATACTCTTCTTTCTACTTTTCTGTTCTATTGAAATTTTCAAAGAAAAAAGTAAAAGCAAACAAAAACTGCAGACCTTTTAGCCAGTAATTCCCATTTTAGAAATTTTGCCTTAAGGAAATAGTCTCAGAAGATTTATTTATAAATATCTTCATTACTGCATCATATTTACTATAAACTGTTAGAAAAAACCTAAATGTCCAAAAAATAAGAAAAAGTTATAATGAGATTTTTATGTAATAGCATATGATGCAGCTATTAGAAATGTTATATTTTAAAAATGCAAGATACAAAACACATATAGTATCATTCTTTTTTGTAAAAAATAAATATATGCCTAGAAAAAAGACTAGACAGAACTACAGGTATTCCCCACTTTTCCAGAATTCCCTTTACTCCACTTTACTTTTAAAAAGACCTACATTAATACCTGTTTTTGCTAACCAAAAGAAATACAAAGAGGATTTTCACTTTTATGAAAAAAGGCAAAAAGCAAAAATAGCAGTCAGCATTTGTTTTGCAGGGGGTGTTATAGAGGCAGCGCACACTGGGCAGGAAGAGTGGCACTACCAAGCTCCTTCCCTGGGAACCACACTCAGCATCTCAGCATCAAGCCACCATAGCTCTGAGTTGCGCCCGCAAGCATCTATGTTTTATCTTGATTTATTTTGTGCATCAGTTAGCAAGATGTGTCCTAAGATAATTGCTTATTCACTTTATGCCATTTGGCATACAAAAAAGGTTTTGTAGGAACGCTCCATTTTCAGATAGTAGGGGGCAACCTGTATATCAAAACGTTAAGAGTAGTTGTCTTTGAATATTGAAGCTATGGATCTTATGGACTTCCTCCTTTGTATAATAACTTACTATGTTTGCTAAATTATGCATATGAACACATTCATAATAAAAAATATTTTAATAAAAATCAAAGTATTGTGTCATAATGGTTATAAAACTAAAGTACTATACAAAAAAATTAAGACTTTTTTTTAAAGTCTAAGAATCATCTCAGGAATGAGCTATTACTTAATGAGAGAGAAAGAGGAGTTACACCTACCTGGTGAAGCACATCTTCTTTGTACTTTTCATTTGATAGCAATTATATACATCTTTAGACTGTTGTGTTTGTATGTCCAAGGACATATTCATTCTATAATATTCAATAAATATTTATTGAGTGACTACTATTTGCCAACAGTTACCAAAACAGGCAAAAATCCCTGTCCTTATGAAGCATACATTCTAATGAAGGGAGACAGCTAATGAAGAAAAAACAAATTTTAATATTCATGGCATGTCAAATAATGAGCGTTATGGAGAAAAATCAGGCAGGGAAGGAAAATAGGGAGTGTTGGACTGTTGGAAGAGGGGGTAGTTATTTGATTTTAAATAAGGTAGCCTAACTGAGAAGGTGACATTTAAGAAAGACCTGAAGAGGTGAGGGAGTGAACTATACTGTACCTGGGGTAAAATCTCAGTCAGAGGAAACAGCAAGTGCAAAGGTCCTAAGGCAGAAGCATGCCTGGGGTACATAGCTTGTCTCTCTAACTTGACTGCAATTTCTTTGAAAGCATCAAACATTCATTCACCTGCTTCTTTTGCCACAACCCTGATCACAATGCCTAGAATAGTATTCAGGAAACATTTATCAGAGACAATGATGCAAGGACTGAAAATTATTAGAATCCATAATCTTTTCCTTAAAAACCATCCATTATCATTCTCTCACTTCTTTACAAAGAAGAACTTTTTAACATAAGATCTGTTCAAATTTGGGTATGTTTCAGGACGTGGAAACGTTTCCTTTTCCAGAGACATTCAAAAAGACCAAAACATCAGTGGGCAGGGATGCTCTAAAGGAAATACAAGTATCAGATGGGTTACCAGACTAGATGGCCCATTGTACTCCCTTCCATCACTCAACATTCAACAAATATTATTGAGCAATGAATAAAACCAAAATCCTTGCTTTCTTGAATTAATAATCTTGTCAGCAACCTAATAGCTGCTATAAACCTAGTGGATTGGCAAATAGTCAATGCTGGCTAAAAAACAAGGAAATCCCCTTTTTAAAAAGTGAACCATTTATAAAGTCATAATGGTTATTTACCAGAGAACGTGTTCCTCAACTTCTTAAGAGAATATCTTATTCATATTTGAATCTCCAGGGCTGCATATAGGTCCTCACTAAGTGTTGACTTAAATACATCATCTTGAATAAACTCCATATTTTCTAGTGTTTCTTCAGTCCCTAGCCTGGCATTTTCTACTTACTCAATTATATTGTTGATAGAAAGTTGAGTAAGGTATAATCATAAATGATAATCACAAATTGAAAATGTATTTACAATTAATTTGTTTCTTTTTTTTTTCACGTTAAACATCAGCCTAAGGCAATGGCATTGATTTCAAGTTGAATATTGCTTGTAGTGAAATTGCCAAAAGGAAGACCAGCCCTTATTTGCTCATAAAATTCCACTTACTTTTTTTAAAACTTTCTATTCCCAGTAAAAAAAAAAAAAAAACCACGAGATTTTCTGCAAACAAAAGCATAGGGTTAATCAAAGATTCAAGATTAATGTTCACCACAGATGTATTTGTTAGATAAAACTAAGTCACACTAACAAACAGATAGCCCAAATTCAGGGGATTTTAAAGGAAGTTTATCCTCTCTCATACAACAGCCCAGGGAAGGAATCCAGGTCAGAGGTAACTTGCTCCACACAGGCTTTCAGGGATCCAGGCTGATAACAGCTCTGCATCTTCAACACACAACTTCCAGAGTTGCCTTGGGCATCATCACTCCAGTCAGCCAGAAGGAGGAAACATCATGAGGGGCATGAGTGGAAGGTTTGATGGGCCAGACTTATCACCTCCTCTCAAATTCCACATCTCATAACCTCATTTAACTGCAAAAGAAACCAGAAAATACAGTCAAGTTTTGGATCCCTGAAGAAGAGGATATGGTAGGTTGTTGGTGATCTCTGCCGTAATAGAATTGTAAATGAAACTCTAATTCTTTAAATGCTCTCCCCCACCCCACCCCACCCCCGCCACCACCCCCATGCCCAGAATATTAGCCAACGGTTATAGCCTCTGATTAAATCTGCATACTGAAAAGGACTCTTACAGGACATGCCCTATCATAGTTCATAATTTATGAATAGATTATATTCTAAAAGTTCACTTGTGAGTTTACTAAAATATATCTTCTGGTAGAACCCACAACTTATTATTTATCCTATGTACACAGTCCCCCTCCCCTTGTTACTCTCCTTTCCATAGGTGCCTGTCAGTTTCATACTATGCCAAAAATCCCACCCAAGTCTATCCCAGTGCCCATTCCCCAGTCAGTATTGTCATCAATGCTGCTGTCCTTATCTGGGTGTTAAAACAGTGGATTTATATTTTTAAAAGTATTTTCACAAACAGACATACTAATAGTTACATTTCTTGAATATTTCCTATATACCAGAACTACATTCTCTGAACTTCATTTTACTCATTTATAAAAATGGAGATAATAATAATAATGCTGATCTCATGAAGTTATCGTAAGGATGAAATAAGATAATGGCTACAGAGTGCCTGGGACCTTGCCTGACATTAGCAGATTTACTCAATAAATGTTACCTATTATTTTCCTAATTAGTTTATTATTACTCAATGATTGGATGAAAGTGTGAAGAGCTCATTATCACTCAGTTCTGTTCCCCTCTCCCTCAGCAAACTCCCAACCCTCCAACCAATAAAGGAAACAACAGTCACACTTTTTTGAATGTTGACAGTGGTTCTCAATGATAATGACCCTGAAGTGCTTGTTAAAAATGTAAAAAATCCCTATTCAGTGAGTCTGAGGTAAGCACTGCTGCCATATTGAACAACACCAGGGGGCACCATTCACATTGTGTTGCATATAAATGGTGCTTCCTGGAGTTTTGCAAATTTTGGGTTCTAAAGTTGAGGCCCAGGAAATTATATTTTTAACAAACACCCAGGTGATTACAGACAATTTGAGACTGTTCTAGAGTGACTGTTAAGTGTTGGGGCCTGAGAAAGAACTTATCCCACAGGTGAGTTCAGTGTCTAAAAGTGGCTGTAATCGAGTATCAATAAAATAACATTTTTAAAAGCCATCTACTACAACCTGATCACAGCTTTGTTATTCAGAACTCTTCTCAGTGGCCGAATTCAGTGGAATGAGACTTTAACCTGTAATTTCCCTCCCAAGGCTTCACGGTGCTCTTCAGACATGATCTCATTAATCCTCAGGACAGATCTGTGAGACAGGTGGCAGACATCGGACTTTTCATTACAGCTAGCTTGAGGCATGAGCGGGGTTCTTGGCCCCAGAAGACCAGTGTCAGTACCTGGATGGGTCTTCTGCAATCTCCCCAGTCTTCATCTATAAGACACCAAGCTTCTACTTTTTGCTGGGGCAATCTTCCCCAGTTCCCATATGACAAAGGTCGTTAAGAAGGCAAATTTCATTCATTTGCCCACTCCATTCATTCACAAATATTTATTAGCTACTACCTCATAGGCCTAATACTTTTTGGAAGTAGGTGGGTGTTGACGTATACATGCACAAGTAAGCAATTACATACTGTGCAAATCACTGTGGGATCATTAGGAGAGAGAAAACACATATTAATTGAGCACTAATTACTAAATGCAAGCTATTGTGCTGACGTCTTTCCTTAGATATCTCTTTTATTACTTGCAATAATTTAGAGAGGTAATGACAGCATGATTTTTACAACAACTGGTCACATACCTCTAGTTAGTATATATTTCAGGCAGACTTTGATCTGAGATTTGCCTGATTCCAAATCCATGCTTTTTCCATGGTCCCTACCCTAGGAGAATACAGCCCAATAATAAGGACAAGTACATAGATGACTTTTATATAATAATAATCGTGATAAAATTTCACATTTATTGAGTACTTGGCTAACTTAGCATGTTCCAGGCATTGAGCCAACCACTTTATATAGATTCTTTTGTGTAATCTTCACATCAGCTCTATGAGGTAGATACTGTTAATTAGCCCCAATTATAGATGAAAAAAATCTGAGGCTTAGCGAGGTTGAATAACTTGACTACAAGGGAGAAAACCTGAAGAACACAGTTGCTATCGCAAGAGGGAACTGGCTTGTTCTACAAGATCCCAAGAACTAAATATGAGACCAAAAGGTCAGAAGCTTCAGAGAGGTAGATTTGGGCTCAAAACGAAGATCTTACTGACAGAGCAATCCAAGTGCTGTCTCTGGAGGGAGCGAATTCCCTTTCTCAAGAGTTTAAGCAGCTAACTGCCACTTCAAAGATACATTATAAAATGAATATTATTATGTCAAGAATGTTCCCCTGTTCTCTGCTCCACCACATCCCACTCCCACCTCAACTTCCACACATCCTTCAGATTTCAACCTAAATATCACTTCCTCAGAGATGTCTTTCTAGATCCTACACACTCCATTATACATGCTCCATTATACATCATCTTAACTCCCTGTATTTCTCCTTCATAGCACTTATAACTATAATTAAATGACTAATTATGGGGTTAATAATGGAAAGTAGTTCTTATTGGGCAGAGACCACGTGAATCTTGTTCTTGGATGTTTACTTACCTGGTGTCTACCAGTGTTTCGAACACATTAGATGCTCAATAAATATTTGTTGAATGAAGAATAAGTCACTGTTGATGGGTGACTGGCTCAGAAGTGGATTCTCAGAACTATCTCAGTTGAAGGAGACACTAAGTCCCCCAGATAAGCTAACTTGAACATTTCAGAGCTACTCATGTTCTTGGCGCCTTTCATGAACCGTTTAAAAATCCAGCTCATTGAACTCTCATTCACACTTTACCTTTTCCTTTGTTTGCAGCTCAGTGTCAAAACCTCATCCACACTGGTCCATCCTCATGTTGGAAACTCTGCAGCAAGGACTAGCGTTCATTTCCAATACCCTTGGCTTCTCTACACCAATTCATTTCATGTTCATCCATGGGCTTTGGCCTGCCTGTCTCCCTTGTCCATCTGTTTGGACAGCAATGTGCCTGCTTGTGGGTGGTTAGATACTTGGCATGGGATAGAATCTCCAAACAATGCAAGAGGTTTACATGGGCAAACTGCATTTCATAGTCAAAGACATCTGTTTTGGTGGTGGGGGTCTTCTCTCTGAAAGTCAGAGTGGCATGTGCCCCCTTTATACTTGATTATACCTGTAGAAATGTGGATGCCCAAACCAATAGAAAATCAAAAATCTCAAAAGGAAAATGAAAAATAGTCACAAAGCATTTATTTGATAAACAGAAGTGATAGTTTATTCTGGGGTAGGTGGTAGTGGGTAAGTGCTAGGGATTCATGACCTGCAAAACCAAGGAAGAGTAAAGTGTGGCATATAGAAGAAGCTATGGGGGCACGGAGAAGGGGTGAGAATGCTTGACAGACCTGAAGAGTCCCCGGGAAAATTCAATACATGTACCCAGGAAACAGGGCCAAGGGTTTTCTGCACATTGTGTTATACTAGGCAACAGAGGAGAAAAATGAACCACAACAGAGAGAGAACAGCTAAATCCGGAACCCAAGGTGTAGCCATGCCAATCAGTGGCAAGCAGGAAAGTGGGCAGGAATTAGTGAGGGCTGTATGCCATGGAGATGCAGGCTCTTTCATTTAAGATCAACATTTTCATTCCAGTTATTTAGGATGAAAGAAATGTGGCAAGGCGGGGCCTGAGGAAAGGTGAAGTGTGCTCTAAGCAGGTAGGCCTCCTTCCAAGAAAAGTGTCAATACCTACATCCATTCCCAGGTAAGTGCACACACACACACACACACACACACACACTGTCGTGGCGAAGCAACATTGTCTGGTACAGGGCCGTGTTTCATAGAATTCTAAGAAAAGAATGAGCCAGTTATTACAGCATGTAGGAGTTTTGGAAAAAGTATTTGTTATTTCAGTTGTTTTTTTGGAATGAGCCAGGGAACTTTGGAATGTGAATCCTCAGCATGAAAACTCACTTTTCTTTTAAAATGACTAGGACAGCAGGGTCCTGTGAATTCCAAAACTGATTTAACCTTCCTAAATGGGAGAAGTGGGCGTACTAAGGAGGTAAATGAAAATGGAAATGAGGAAAATGATAAGTAAAAATCATAAAGGAGAAGGAAAAGAAAGAATTTTGTAATGAAGACTAGGAAAACAGAAGCTGGAATAAAGAGAAAATAAGGTCCTTACCCTCCGTATGCCTTTCTCTTTCAAAGGAAAACAAACAACAATCATAAAAAACAAGTAAATTACCAAATGAGTCCTATCACTTTCAGAGCGTAATGAAATAGGGGTATGGGGAGGTAATCTTAGGCAGATGGCCAGGGAATCCCTATCTATAGAGGCTGCAGGAGCTGAGACCTGAATGATGAGAGACAGCCATGCAAATATCTAGGGAAAGACCAGAACAGGCAGAAAGAAGAGAAAGGGTAAAGGCCCTAAGGCAGGAAGAAGTTTCCTGTGTTCAGAGAACAGCAAAGCCAATGAGGCTGGAACATAGTGAACAAGGTGAATGTGGTAAAAGACAAGGTTGGAGAGAGGTAGGCAGGGACCAGCTCACACGGGGCTTGGCACGCCGTAGTGAGAAGCTTGGATTTTATTACAAGTAAAGGGGAAGCTAGCAGAGGAATTGCAGTAAGGAAGTAATGTGATATGATATGCATTTTTGAAAGATCATGCTGTCCATTATGTGAAAAATAAACTGTAGGGGGGCAAGAGTAGAAAATAAAGAGATCTGTTAGAAATTTATTGCAACAATACAGGTAAAAGATGGGGGAATGAGGTAAGAAATGATCAGATTTAGAATGTATTTTGATGAAATATATTTGTGTCCTTAACCACCATGCCGAATTTTTCACTTATTACACATTATCTTATATTCTTAAATATATTATTCTCTGTCTTACCTCCTCAGACTGTGGTAATTGTAACTTATTTATAGAATTATTATTTAGTAAACATTTATGAGCACTTATATCCCAGGTGCTATAGTAGTTTTTTAAAATATTTGTTTTATGAGTTGTTTTTCTTCTTGCCACATTTATTTTTATGTACACATGATTTGCTCTGCTTATTTTCTATATCTACAATTTTCCTTTTGATTAGCTTTCTCCCTCTCCTTCTCTCCCATTTTGTTTATGTTCTCTGGCTCTTTTTTTTAATTACTTTTTTTATTATTTTTTAAAATATTTATTTATTTATTTGGTTGCGCTGGGTCTTAGTTGTGGCAGGTGGCTCCTTAGTTGTGGCTCGTGGGCTCCTTAGTTGCGGCATGCACGTGGGATCTATTTCCCTGACCAGGGATTGAACCTGGGCCCCCTGCATTGGGAGCATGAGTCTTAACCACTGTACCACCATGGAAGCCCCTCTCTTGGCTCTTTTCATTCCTTTTTCAAACGTTCCTTATTTTATGCAGTAGTTTTTTGGTAGATAAGAATTACAAAGCACTTTTTCACAAAATACGTAATTTAATACAACAATCTTATAAATTAGCTCATGCAGATATTATTAATGCCTTTTTACAGATGAGCAAAGTGAGGTTCAGAGAGGTTAAATGATTCACCCAAGGTCAAAGAGCTGGGGAGAAAGAAACTGAGAGAAGAGTCGAGGTTCCCTGATTCCTAAATCAGTGCCTTTCTACCACACTACCATGTATCCTCTGTCTTCCGCTCTAAGCCCACCTGCACTGTCCCCCAGCAGGTGCTGTGATGGTGAGGACAACAGTACTCTCCATCTGCATTCAGTGTATCTATTTGTATAATTCATGTATTTCTCACTATGCCAAAATGTACCTTAGACTTATCCTATGTAGATTTTACCAAAAAACAAAAGTTATTTATAAGAGACTAGATCTCAGTTTTTTGCATGTGGACAGATTAGTCATGACTCAAGTCAAGAAATGTGGAACTTCTCTGGTGGCGCAGTGGTTAAGGATCCGCCTGCCAATGCAGGGGACACGGATTCGTGCCCTGGTCCGGGAAGATCCCACGTGCCGTGGAGCAACTAAGCCCGTGCACCACAACTACTGAGCCTGCGCTCTAGGGCCCACAAGCCACAACTACTGAGCCCGTGCGCCTAGAACCCACGCTCCGCGATGGGAGAGGCCACCGCAATAAGAAGTCCGCGCGCCGCAACAAAGAGTAGCCCCTGCTCGCCGCAACTAGAGAAAGCGCGCACGCAGCAACTAAGACCCAATGCAGCCAAAAATAAATAAATAAATTTTTATATATATATATATATATATAAAAAAATGTTTTACTGGGTACCTACCACGTACCATAATTATTTCCTGGAAGAATGAATAACTGTATTGTATAAATGTAAGCCATTATCACAATCTCCTTGGAGAAATAAGAGAGAAAACAGAAATGTATAAGGCAATAAAATAACATGTAAGACGTGAAGCAACCTGACCTAGTGATTAAGAATATAACATGTATGGGCCTTTTCAAGGTTCTGGGGATGGAGGGGTGAACAAGACAGGATGGTTCCTGCTCTCATGAAGCTTTTACTCCAGACTCTTCTCATAACTGTTATTCTTGCCTTAAGAGCTTTGGAAACTTCCTAAGGTTCTTGATAATTAATAAGTGCTAACACGTACTAGATGTTTACAGAAATTAATTTATTTGATCCTCTCAACAACCCTATGAAGTAGGTAGCATTATTATCAACTGCATTTTCCAGATTAATAAAACCCGGAAAGACCACACAGCTAGTAATTGGCAGAGCTAGCTTTGAATTCAGGCAGTATGACTTCAGAGTTCACATGCTTAGCCCCTATGCAGGGAGAGATCTGGGTTTTACGGGGCATGAAGTTTATACAATTCTAGGACTCTCTTTGAGAAAGAAAAAAAAAAAATACAACACTACAAATACAAAATTAGGTACAGGGCCTTGGAAGGGGTCCATGCAAGAAAGTGCTTTATTAGCTTCACAATAAATCTGCCTTTAGCTTCAAGGTAAACCCATGTCTTCCACTACGCAATACCTAAAGCTTAGGCCCTGTTATCAAAACGATGACTGTCCCAATCCAAATACCTAGAATGTGGTTAAGTGAAGGGAGCAAGAAAATAAGTCATCCACCACTTCCAATTGTGAAACTATAGATGAGATTTTTCTGGTGCTCCATGTCAAGCTGGTGAGCATTCCTAAAGTACCTACCATGTGCCAAGCATTGTGCTACCCTGCAGGGTATATAAAAATGAGTTTAAAAGTGCAAATAGATGATAGAGAAATAGAGACATAGATAGACCTGATCTCAAGGACTCTGTTTATGTGTCCAGCATTGTATAAATGCAAAAAGAGACCAATATGACAGTGGTAACTGCCCTTGAAAAATTTAACTGATAATAAACGCTAAATGTTTACTATTTAAGCAACTGGCATTGCTGTAAGTGGATAACAACTGATGAGATAGGCACTAGCATTACCATCATTTCTACTTTACAGATGGAGAAACTGACCAGGGAGTGGCAAAGCTTAGTTCTGAATTTAGAAGTGCTAATTCTTTTTTTTTTTAACATCTTTATTGGAGTATAATTGCTTTCTAATGTTGTGTTAGTTTCTGCTGTATAACAAAGTGAATCAGCTATATGAATACATATATCCCCATATACCCTCCCTCTTGCGTCTCCCTCCCACCCTCCCTATCCCACCCCTCTAGGTGGTCACAAAGCACCGAACGGATCTCCCTGTGCTATGCGGCTGCTTCCCACTAGCTATCTATTTTACATTTGGTAGTGTATATATGTCCATGCCACTCTGTCACTTCGTCCCAGCTTACCCTCCCCCTCCCCATGTCCTCAAGTCCATTCTCTACATCTGCATCTTTATTCCTGTCCTGCCCCTAGGTTCTTCAGAACCATTTTTTCTTTTTTTTAGATTCCATATATATGTGTTAGCATATGGTATTTGTTTTTCTCTTTCTGAAGAAGTGCTAATTCTTTTTTTTTCGGACACACAGGCCCAGCGGCCATGGCTCACGGGTCCAGCCGCTCCGTGGCATGTGGGATCCTCCCGGACCGGGGCATGAACCCATGCCCCCTGCATCGGCAGGTGGACTCCCCACCACTGTGCCACCAGGGAAGCCCAGAAGTGCTAATTCTTGAGCCACACTCTTAGCCACTCTGCTACTCTTCTTCTCCAATCTTTCTGGAAATGTTCAGGTTGGAAACATTAACAATTTGGGATCTAAAGCTCCTAAACTCCTCCCACTCACCATCTTTTCCATGAAGCCTTCCCTGCCCACCCCAGGTAGGTCAGGTCCCCTGCCATGTACACAGCCTTCCATAACCACCTGTCTCATAGGTGGATTAATGACTCACTTGTTGCCTCTTTTCTTAGACCTTGAGCTTCTTGAAGGCATGTGTCTCTAGCACCTAAGAGGTATTGGACAAATACTGAGGAATCAATGAATAAATGAGCAATACATGTCAGAGCATGATCAAGTGGTCTGTTGATTCCATGGTAAACAATTTATCTGCTGTAGGTTGTCTTTTTCTTTTAACGTCTAAATTTATTGATTTATTTATTTTTGGTTGCGTTAGGTCTTCGTTGTTGCATGCGGGCTTTCTCTAGTTGCGGCGAGTGGGGGCTACTCTTCATTGCAGTGCGCGGGCTTCTCATTGCAGAGGCTTCTCTTGTTGCAGAGCACGGGCTCTGGTGCGTGCGGGCTTCAGTAGTTGTGGCACACGGGTTCAGTAGTTGTGGCTCACGGGCTCTAGAGCGCAGGCTCAGTAGTTGTGGCGCATGGGCTTTGTTGCTCTGCAGCATGTGGGATCTTCCCAGACCAGGGATCAAACCTGTGTCCCCTGTATTGGCAGGCAGATTCTTAAACACTGAGCCACCAGGGAAGTCCCTGCCATAGATTTCCTATGGGACTTGAGCAGAAAGTAAGATTTAGAAAAGCAGAGGGAGAAGGAAGAGGACATGTCAGGTAAGAGTAACAACCTGGGCAAAAGAGCAGAAGTGGGAATGGTCATGGCATGAAAGCTAGTTTCTTATTTCTTTAGTAATAAATTAACACAAACCTACTGGTTTAAAACAAAATAAATTTTTGCTCTTACTTCTGGAGGTCAGAATTCCATAAAATCAAAGTGTCAGCAGAGTTGTGTTCCTTCTGCAGGCTTCAGGGAGAATCTGTTTTCTTGCCTTTTTCAACTTCTGAGGCCACCTAAACTCCTTGGCTCCTGGCCCCTTCCTCGTGTCACTCCACCTTCTTGCTTCTTATCACATCTCCTGCTGCTGACTCTGACCTTCCTTCCTACCTCCTTGTTGTAAGGACCATTGTGATTATACCACTGGGCCCACTTGGATAATACAGGATTATCTCCCCATCTCAAGATCCTTAACTTAATCGTACCTACAAAGTCCTTTCTCCTATGTAAGGTAACATAGTCATAGGGTCTTCAGGTTCTAGGGATTAGAGCTTGGACACAGACATCTTTGCAAGGCTGTTATTCAGCCTATCACAAAAGTTAACAATAAAAAGTCAGTTCAGGCTCTGTGACAGTTCTGTCACTATGAGGTCATAGGCTGAATGGTTAGAGTGGCCAGGCTTCCTTCTAGGCTAAGGAGTCTGCACTTGTTCTAATAGAGAGTCATTATAGAGTGTTGAAAGGGTCAAGTCATTAAGAAAGTGATGTTGTTAAAAGATTTAT
>NW_020837957.1:892154-1313972 GCF_003676395.1 Aethalodelphis obliquidens
AACACAGTGCTGGGGCTTCCCTGGTGGCACAGTGGTTAAAAATCTGCCTGTGAGTGCAGGGGATGCAGGTTCGAGCCCTGGTCCGGGAAGATCCCACATGCCGCGGAGCAACTAGGCCTGTGCGTTACAACTACTGAGCCTGTGCTCTGGAGCCCGTGAGCCACAACTACTGGAGTCCATGCGCCTAGAGCCCGTGCTCTGCAACAATAGAAGCCACCACAATGAGAAGCCCGCACACCACAATGAAGAGTAGCCCCTGCTCTAGAGAAAGCCCGTGCACAGCAACAAAGACCCAACGCAGCCAAAAATAAATAAATAAACAAAAAAAACCCCACAGTGTTAAGCACAGCAGAATGAATATTAGGCTAATGCCTTTTCCTTCACACTTCCAAGGTTAAAAGTCCAGATCCTGTCTAAAGGACCAAAAAAAATGCAATGAAATTCATATTAACAATCACTAATTATTAAGCCCTGAATTATTGTCTTGTACTCAACTTCCAAGGGGCCACTTGAAAAAGAGGATGGCAGACCTTCCAGAGAAGGTCCCCTAATGGTGGCAATATGGTTGCTCCAGCCCCAATCATTGTGACCCATTTCCAAGGCAAGAGAAAGAAGAAAAGGCTAATGACAAAGGAGCACATGTCAGCTGAACCTTTCCTTGTTTTAAGGATTTTCCCAGGAGACTTACCCAACCACTTCCCCTTATATCCTGTTTTTCAGAACCATGTCACAACCTACATAGCTGCAAGAGAAGCTTAAAAAATGTAGTTTTTCACTTGGAAAATTCTCACTACAGTAAAAGTAGGGTTCTGCTACTATGAAAGAAACCAGATATTGGGTAGGCAACTACCAGTCTTTCCTACAATATGTTTCCTTAATAATATACTGATTTGAATGCTTTAAAACTTTATATAAATAAAATCACACATAAATGAAATTATACTGTTACCATCTATAATCTGCTTTTTTCTTTTGCTCAACATCATATTTTTGAGATTTGCTGCCACTGATATAATAACTTATTCATTTTCATTACTCTAAAATATTCCCCTTATAAATATACCACAATTTATTAATCCATTCTCTGTTGATGTACATTAGATTGTTTTAAATTTTTCAATGAACATCCTCTCATGTGTTTCCTTCAAGGTAAACATAAATCAAATTTCATTTCTCCCTTCTTAAATTTCTGCCATGGTTTCCCATTACATTAAAACAAAATCTAATTCTTTCCATATAACATCCTATGTGAGTTCGTCCCCATTTACGTCCTCAATCTCATCTAGTTCTATTCTCTCTCTTTCTCACTCTGCTCCACACATACTGGCCTCTTTTCAATTCCTAATATGCCAACCACTTTCCTTCCTCAGGGTCAGGGGCTGACCAAGGGGCCTGAAGCTAATTCAATTTTGGTACAATTATATAAAATTAAGTGCAGGGCACTGGAAGGGGCTGAGGCAAGTGAGGTGCCCTGATACTTAAGTGTCATTTATCTTCATGGAAAATCCACCTCCTTTCAGGGTCTTTGATATTCTATTCTTTCTGCTTGGAATGTTATTGCCCAAGATGTTCTTCCCTAGGCTCCATTTAATTATTCAGGTCTGTGCCAGAGACTGCTAGTCTTCCAAAATCCATTCTCCTCTTCTCCCATAGTAATAGAATTTCTAGCTAAATACATGATTACCCAAGTAAAAACTACATTTAATGGTGGGCAAATTGTTGTGGCCCTGTGGCTATGTTCTAGCCAATGGGGTGTGAAGAAAATGATGTATTCAATTTTGGGGTGATTTCCTTAAAGGGGATACATTTTGATAAATGGGTGTCTTCCTTCTTCCCTGTTTTCCCTTCCCATTGGCAAGAGTATGGACCTAGTAGTTAGTCATCTTGGACCATGTGGATGACACTCAAGGGATGGTAGAACAAAAGGATAGATGACATGTAGGCCCAGACAACTTGGTGAAGCTGAACTAGCCAAAAACTTGGTGAGAAAAAAATTAACCATCATGTTTTAAGCATCTGTTATTTTTGATAGTTGGTCAAATCTATATCTAATACATGGTCTTGGTTCAAACATCATTTCCTCACCAACCTTCTCTGACTATCCCATAAAGTAACTCCACCCTCAAATAAACCAAGTCAGTATCACATCAGCCTATCTTATTTCCTTCATTGAATTCATCATCACCTGACAACATTGTGTTTATTTGTTTGTCTACTTGTTTACTATCTATCTCTCCCCAGTAAAAAATAAACTTTGTGGAGGCAAGGACCTTGTCTGCCTTGGTAACTGCCTTTATGCCCTGTGCCTAGAACAGTGCCTGGCATATAATAAGTACTCAATAATTGTTTGTTGAACAGATGAAAGAACAAATCAATAAAAAATAACAGGGGCTTCCCTGGTGACGCAGTGGTTGAGAGTCTGCCTGCCGATGCAGGGGACACGGGTTCATGCCCCAGTCCAGGAGGATCCCACATGCAGCAGAGCGGCTGGGCTCGTGAGCCATGGCCGCTGGGCCTGCGCGTCCGGAGCCTGTGCTCCGCAACGGGAGAGGCCACAACAGTGAGAGGCCTGCGTACCTCAAAAAAATAAAATAAAATAACATTATTAGCTTCCACTAGACGGTAAGCTGTACGAAGATACGACAATGTCTATTTGTTTATTGTCACATCACCAGGAATAACAAACTGCTCAATATATTTTTGTAAAATGAATCCACTGACAAATAAATGAACGCATTCCCAAGGGCTCTTCTGAAATTAGAGTCAATAATAAAAATTCAATCATGAATATAATTTTATTTTTAAAGATGTTTCAAAGTCTAGCTTCGTGGGGAAATCATTTGTTCATTATGCAGTAAGAAAAGTACCAGTACTTCTATAGATGCTAAACATAAAATGTCAACAGAAAGAAACTTAACTTTCCCAAAAAGTCTGATGTGATTAGTGTAAAATGTAAGTACCAATAACATTAGCTAACATTTATTATTATTATATTTTATTAAGGGGCTTATCGTATGCCAAACACTGTGCTAAATGGTTCCCATCTATTATCTCATTTAAACCTCATAACAAGCTTATGAGTAGGTAATAGAGGTCCACAATTCCTTATTTGACTCACTTGGGGGCTAAATACATTTTGGCTTTCAGAACTTTTCAGAAAATTAATAAAGTACATAAAGATGTGTAGCACCCTTAGCAGGATCTGGAGCAGCACCTCATAGCCAAATACATCATTATTTTTGCAGAGAAACATGAATATTCACCAATTAATGGGCAGACAAAAACCTATAAGTAGCCTCATATCTGTTTAAGTTAGATTCTTCTCGAGTTTGGATCAGGGCAAATGAGTAGCAAAACCTTTTGGTTTTCTGAGATTTTGTATTTTAGAATTACAAATAAAACACTGTGAGTTTGTATGATCTTCCCAGTTTTTTAGGTGAAGAAACTAAAACTAAAGAAGTTGTCCAAAGCCACAGAGATAATAAGGGGCAGTGGACTTGAACCCAGACAATTTGGTTAAAAATTTGCCATGCTTAATCATTTTACTACAGTACCTGAAAATTCCATGTTGCTGAAGGCATTCATTCTGAATCAAGGGAGATGTTTCATCTGAAGGGGGCAACTCTGTCCTGCAGAGATTTGCACATCAGGGTGCTGGATAAACTAGGTGACTCTTCAAGTGCCTTCTCATCCTCAGAGTCTATGATCCTCTGAAAATATATCCTATGCTAATCCTAGTTCATAGACCACATTTGTACATGGCCTTGTGGTGGTGCGTGAAACTGACATTTGCTTCATGCGTTCTCTTAACAGACATGGTTTGATCATTCACCACGTGCTAAGCAATATAGGAAGATGTGAATACTTATTGTACATGGTCCATGATCTCAGTGAGCCTGCAATCCAGTTGAAGAGACATGACATAAAAACAGAGAGAGTTAAATAGCCATACAAACAGGACTGGTTACAAAGCCTAAATGAGAAAAACCAAAGGGGTGAGGCAGACAGTAAACGCTCTTGGAGATCAGAGAAATAGAAACCACTAGGGACTAATGGAATCAGGGAAGGCTTCGTGGAGAAGATGAAGCTGTGCCTCAAGGGATGGGAAGGATTTATATGGATATAGAAAAGAGAGGTGGTATTTCAAGTATAGGCTGTGACCCACAACTGTGTTTCATCTAGTAAAATGTTTTATTTACTCATGCAAATTATTTTTGGAGGCATTCATCTTAAATGCATACATGTATAAGAACAAAGAGTAGACACTCTCAAATGTGTCTTTCAGTATACACTATTATAAAAGACCTCGCATGAGAAAAGTCGCTTTGACCATTTTCAACCAGGTAGTATTCCAAGTGCTTCTGCAGTAAAAGAATCAACCCTAAAATCAGTCAGGTACCTAAGAAACAAAAGCTGCCTCTGGGACAGAATATTCAAGTGAACTCTCTAGGAGAGACTACCTCCTCTGCTATTCAGCAACATATCTTGAAGCACTGGACTGATTTACGCTTCCAGTGTCCTCCAAGATTCCCTAACTTTAGGGCATCTACATAAATATGTCTTATGACAAATACATACTACTGCATAACTATAATATAACCAGTAACATCATATGCATGTATAAATATGCTGATAGAGCTAATATTTATGTATGAAGAGATGTGATAACGAAATTTCACCCTAAATTTAAAAGTGAATTGTCACTTTTCAGTGCCCTCTCTAAAACAAGCTCCCAAATCTCTGAAATTCTTCTTCTTTTTTTTTAAAGGAACATTTATTTATTTGTTTATTTATTTATTGGCTGCGTTGGGTCTTCATTGCTGCGCGTGGGCCTTCTCTGGTTGGGGCGAGCGGGGGCTACTCTTTGTGGTGGTGCGAGGTCTTCTCATTGCAGTGGCTTCTCTTGTTGCGGACGGGCTCTAGGCGCGCGGGCTTCAGTAGTTGTGGTTCATGGGCTTAGTTGCTCTGCGGCATGTGGGATCTTCCCGGACCAGGGATCGAACCCGCGTCACCTGCGTTGGCAGGCAGATTCTTAACCACTGCACCACCAGGGAAGTCCTGACATTATTCTTTTTTAATAAAATATTACTAAACTGACCTTAAGCCCAGAATTTATTTCTTCTTGCCTGCAAAAAAATTATATAAATAGGAAGCTACATATTTTGCAATTAATATGATATTGAGTCATACCACTAAGGTACATATTAAAACGATCAACAGAACCAAATGGCAAGTTTGGTAGTTTTCCTCAGAACAGCAGAAGGGTGATATGACTTTGCTTTCTCTGCTTTGAAGGACCAGAATAAAATGTGGTCCCAAAGGAACACAGTCCCTTTCTTGATGAATTCATGACTTTTCAAATCATTCCTTTCATATTTGCCACTCCACAGATCAATAGTGATTAAATAGTAATGTGCATGTAGGCAAAGCATCTTCTTTTCCACTTTAAATTCCAATCCAAATTCTTTTCAGAGCCTAACTTTTCCTGTTCTGTCATTCATCCCCTAGGACACTCTAAAATGCTTCTTTTGGTCTTTTAAAGGTAGATATTCAATATTCTGATTAATACACCAACAGTAGAGAATAATTGTGGGATAATATGTGTCTGAATAACATTTTAAATATTACTCAGTGATTTTTTGTTCTCAGGAATTTCTTTATTCTTCTACCATTAAAATGAAACCTTGATGCTAAAATTTATGTACTCAAGGGAAGGTAAAATCCATCAAACAGAGTCAAGTTCTCTTTGTTTGAAAAAAGCTCTTAAACCCCTGACAGACATAGAAATCTTGAAGGCCTACAAATGTTTTGTTTTTTTGGTATGGCTGTTTATTTGGTTTTTGAAAGATGGAAAAAATTTTCTTTTAACAAGTAGGATCGTGACGTTCTCAGAGTATGAAGTCCATATCAAAACAACAGAAATGCAAAGAAGGTAAAATGATAGAAGATCTATGTTTGAAAGCTGGGCTGAAGAAAGATTTGAGGCTGGAAAGGAGAGCAATGAAGTTAGCCACTGATGGAATGACAATAGACATCTCATATAGGTTTGGGAGATTCTAAGAACAAAGACCTATACTTTGCTTCCTGGACAAAGTACAGAAAGGCCATAAGGGAAGACCACAAGTTTCAAAAGGAAAACCTCTGTACCAGAAATATGTGGTAACAGTTCTGCAGAAACTCAACTAAGTGTGGGAAGAAAGAGCCTGTGACAGTTCTCCAAGCCTTCCTTGATCCCAGAAGTGGCTGCAAGAAGGCCAGTTGGCCTGAAGAACAAGGAGGTACCATAGGCATGGGCTGTAGAAGCTGAGAGTCATGGTAAGGCCACAGATATTGAAGCAGATGTGGGAGTGACTAATGACTAGCAGAGACGAAAGATTATCATATATCAGATTCTTCTTTATCCTTAGATCGTGGAAAATTTAAACCCTGAAGGACTCAGATGTCACCCTAGGGAGAAGGAGGGGCAAGGTTGGAACCCCAAATTTGACTGAGTTCCCATTTGAAAAAAATCCCTATATAATTAGTGGCAAATACAAACAATTAGGAAAGAAATTCTAAAAGCTCCCACCATCGTGTACACCATCCTACCTACATCCGTATCCATATAATCTACTTCCCTCCAAGTAGCATGAAGAATGCTTATGCTTCTCTCCAAAGTCTAGTTCTCCAATTGTGCACTGGATCCTATCCTCTCTCATCTATTCAGGAACAATGCTCCAGCAATCATCTCTTCTTTCTCTTGTATCATCAATTTTTCATTATTTTCTATGTCATTTCCATCAGCAAATAAACATGTTATATTTACTCTCATTTTTTAAAGCCCTCCCTTAATGAATGAGATATTGGCATAGCACAAGAACATTACCCCACAGACTTTACTAGTTACAAAATGAAAAAGGTACTTTATAATGAAGAAATCTGGCAATTGCCCTCTTAACTAAGAGATCAAATTTAACATCATTACAGTGGACAACCTAACATTACGTGCCTCCTGATGAAATATCATATGACGCACTCAATATAACTTAAGGCTTTTTTGCCAAAAACATTTAACCTGAATCTAATTAAGGCTTTAGACTTAATTTCCAGTTAACAGGATATATATGTAAAAAAGAAACAAGGAAAACTATACCATGAACAATTAGAAAAATCCAGAATGTGAGATATTCCATAGGACAACTGGCCTGGACTTTCAAAAAATAAAAATCATTTTTAGAAGAAAGCAGGAGGACTTTTCTATTGGTAGATGCTAAAGAGGCACAGCAATATGCAACATGTGAACCTTGATTGGCTTCTGGATTAAAATATATATATAAAAGATCTTTGAGACAATTGGGAGAATGTGAATATGACTGGATATCAGACAATGTAACATTACTATTAATTTTCTTGGGATACGCAAGCTGAAGAATTTACGGGTAAAGTGTCATAATGTCTGCAATTCACTTTCATATGGTTTAGCAAACCACGGAAAGAAAGAGAGAAAGCAAATGTGGAAAGACACTGAAAACTGGTGAATCTAGGTAAAGGATATATGGTTGTTCGCTGTACAATTCTTTCAACTTTTCTGTAGGTTTGAAATTTTCTAGAGTAAAAAGTTCTTTTAAAAGCCCCTGTTAGGAGATTGGTTCAAGATGGTAGAGTAGAAGGACATGCTCTCACTCCCTCTTTCGAGAACACTGGAATCACAACTAACTGCTGAACAATCATTGACAGGTAGACACTGGAACTCACCAAAAAAGATACCCCACATGTAAAGACAAAGGAGAAGCCGCAATGAGACAGTAGGAGGGGCGCTATCACAATAAAATCAAATCCCATAACTGATGGGTGGGTGACTCACAAACTGGAGAACACTTATACCAGAGAAGTCTACCCACTGGAGTGAAGGCTCTGAGCCACACGTCAGGCTTCCCAACCTGCGGGCCTGGCAACAGGAGGAGGAATTCCTAGAGAATCAGACTTTGAAAGCTAGCGGGATTTGATTGCAGGACTTCGGCAGGACTGGGGGAAACAGAGACTCCACTCTTGGAGGGCACACACAAAGTAGAGTGTGCATCAGGACCAGGGGAAGGAGCGGTAGCCTCATAGGAGACTGAACCAGACATACCTGCTAGTGTTGGAGGGTCTCCTGCAGAGGCAGGGGGCAGCTGTGGCTCACCAAGGGACAAGGACACTGGCATCAGAAGTCCTGGGAAGTACTCCTTGGCGTGAGCCCTCCCTTTAGCCCCACCAAAGAGCCTGCATAGGCTCCAGTATTGGGTTGCCTCAGGCCAAACAACCAGCAGGGAGGGAACCCAGCCCCACCCATCAGCAGAGAAGCTGAGTAAAATTTTACTGGGCTCTGCCCACCAGAGCAACAGCCAGCTCTAACCACCACCAGCCCCTCCCAACAGGAAACTTCCACAAGCCTCTTAGATAACATCATCCACCAGAGGGCAGACAGCAGAAGCAAGAACTACAATCCTGCAGCCTGTGGAACAAAAAGCACATTCACAGAAAGATAGACAAGATGATAAATGTAGATGGCTATGTACCAGATGAAGGAACAAGATAAAACCCCAGAAAAACAACTAAATGAAATGGGGATAGGCAACCTTCCAGAAAAAGAATTCAGAATAATGATAGTGAAGATGATCCAGGACCTCAGAAAAAGAATGGAGGCAAAGATCAAGAAGATGCAAGAAATGTTTAACAAAGATCTCGAAGAATTAAAGAACAAACAAACAGAGATGAACAATACAATAACTGAAATTAAAAATACACGAGAAGGAAACAATAGCAGAATAACTGAGGCAGAAGAACAGATAAGTGACCTGGAAGACAGAATGGAGGAATTCACTGCCGTGGAACAGAATAAAGAAAAAAGAACAAAAAGAAATGAAGACAGCCTAAGAGACCTCCAGGACATCAAATGCAGGAACATTCTCATTATAGGGGTCCCAGAAGGAGAAGACAGAGAGAAAGGACCTGAGAAAATATTTGAAGAGATTATAGTTGAAAACTTCCCTAACATGGGAAAGGAAATAGCCACCCAAGTCCAGGAAGTGCAGAGAGTCCCATACAGGATAAACCCAAGGACAAACACACCGAGACACATAGTAATCAAATTGGCAAAAATTAAAGACAAAGAAAAATTACTGAAAGCAGCAAGGGAAAAACGATAAATAACATAAAAGGGAACTCCCATAAGGTTAACAGCTGATTTCTCAGCAGAAACTCTACAAGCCAGAAGGGAGTGACATGATATACTTACAGTGATGAAAGGGAAGAATCTACAACCAAGATTACTCTACCCCGCAAGGATCTCATTCAGATTTGATGGAGAAATCAAAAGTTTTACAGACAAGCAAAAGCTAAGAGAATTCAGCACCACCAAAACTGCTCTACAACAAATGCTAAAGGAGCTTCTCTAACTGGGAAACACAAGAGAAGAAAAGGACCTACAAAAGCAAACCCAAAACAATTAAGAAAATGTTAATAGGAACGTACATATCGATAATTACCTTAAATGAGAATGGATTAAATGCTCCAACCAGGACTTCACTGGTGGTGCAGTGGTTAAGAATCCGCCTGCCAATGCAGGGGACACAGGTTCGAGCCCTGGTCCGGCAAGATCCCACATGCCTCAGGGCAACCAAGCCCGTGCGCCACAACTACTGAGCCTGCACTCTAGAGCCCATGAGCCACAACTACTGAGCCCACCTGCTGCAACTGTTGAAGGCTGTGCGCCTAGATCCCATGCTCCAAAACAAGAGAAGCCACCTCAATGAGAAGCCCACGCACCTCAACGAAGAGTAGCCCCCACAAGCTGCAACTAGAGAAAGCCCGCACGCAGCAAAGAAAATCAAACGCAGCCAAAAAATAAATAATTAAATAAACAAATTTATTTTAAAAAATTTTTAATTTTTTTAAATAAAAAACTAAATGCTCCAACCAAAAGACACAGGCTTGCTGAATGGATACAAAAACAAGACCCATATATATGCTGTCTACAAGAGACCCACTTCAAGACTTAGGGACACATAAAGACTGAAAGTGAGGGGATGGAAAAAGATATTCCATGCAAATAGAAATCAAAAGAAAGCTGGAGTAGCAATACTCATATCAGATAAAATAGAGTTTCAAATAAAGAATGTTACAAGAGACAAGGAAGGACACTAAGTAATGATCAAGGGACCAATCCAAGAAGAAGATATAACAATTATAAATATATGCACCCAACATAGGAGCACCTCAATACATAAAGCAACTGCTAACAGCTCTAAAAGAGGAAATCGACAGTAACACTATAATAGTGGGAGAATTTAACACCTCATTTACACCAATGGACAGATCACCCAAACAGAAAATTAATAAGGAAACACAAGCCTTAAATGACACAATAGACCAGATAGATTTAATTGATATTTATAGGACGTTCCACCCAAAAAGAGCAGATTACACTTTCTTCTCAAGTGTGCATGGAACATTCTCCAGGATAGATCACATCTTGGGTCACAAATCAAACCTCAGTAAATTTAAGAAAACTGAAATCATATCAAGCATCTTTTCTGACCACAATACTATGAGATTAGAAATCAATTACAGGGAATAAAAACGTAAAAACATAAACAAATGGAGGCTAAACAATACGTTTCTAAATAGCCACGAGATCACTAAAGAAATCAAAGAGGAAATCAAAAAATACCTAGAGACAAATGACAATGAAAACACGATGATCCAAAACCTATGGGATGGAGCAAAAGCAGTTCTAAGAGGGAAGTTTATAGCTATACAAGCCTACCTCAAGAAACAAGAAAAATCTCAAATAAACAATCTAACCTTACACCTAAAGGAACTAGAGAAAGAAGAACAAACAAAACCCAAAGTTAGCAGAGGAAAGAAATCATAAAGATCAGAGCAGAAATAAATGAAATAGAAACAAAGAAAACAATAGCAAAGATCAATAAAACTAAAAGCTGGTTCTTTGAGAAGATAAACAAAATTGATAAACCATTAGCCAGACTCATCAAGAAAAAGAGGGAGAGGACTCAAATCAATAAAATTAGAAACGGAAAAGGAGAAGTTACAACAGACACTGCAGAAATACAAAGCATCCTAAGAGACTACTATAAGCAACTCTATGCCAATAATATGGGCAACCTGGAAGAAATGGACAAATTCTTAGAAAGGTATAACCTTCCAAGACTGAACCAGGAAGAAATAGAAAATATAAACAGACGAATCACAAGTAATGAAATTGAAACTGGGATTAAAAATCTTCCAACAAACAAAAGTCCAGGACCAGATAGCTTCACAGGTGAATTCTATTAAACATATAGAGAAGAGCTAACATCCATCCTTCTCAAACTCTTCCAAAAAATTGCAGAAGAAGGAACACTCCCAAACTCATTCTATGAGGCCACTATCACCCTGATACCAAAACCAGACAAAGATACTACAAAAAAAGAAAATTACAGACCAATATCACTGATGAATATAGATGAAAAAATCCTGAACAAAACACTAGCAAACAGAATCCAACAACACATTAGGATCATACACCATGATCAAGTGGGATTTATCCCAGAGATGCAAGGATTCTTCAATATATGCAAATCAATCAACGTGATACACCATATTAACAAATTGAAGAAGAAAACCCATATGATCATCTCAATAGATGCAGAAAAAGATTTGACAAAATTCAACACCGATTTATGATAAAAACTCTCCAGAAAGTGGGCATAGAGGGAACCTACTTCAACATAATAAAGCCCATATATGAAAAACCCACAGCAAACATCATTCTCAATGGTGAAAAACTAAAAGCATTTCCTCTAAGATCAGAAACAAGGCAAGAATGTCCACTCTCGCCACTGTTATTCAACATAGTTTTGGAAGTCCTAGCCACGGCAATCAGAGAAGAGAAAGAAATAAAAGGAATACACATTGGAAAAGAAGAAGTAAAACTGTCACTGCTTGCAGATGACATGACACTATACATAGAGGATCCTAAAGATGCCACCAGAAAACTACTAGAGCTAATCAATGAATCTGGTAAAGTTGCAGGATACAAAATTAATGCACAGAAATCTCTCACATTCCTATACACTAATGATGAAAAATCTGAAACAGAAATTAAGGAAACACTCCCATTTACCACTGCAACAAAAAGAATAAAATACCTAGGAATAAACCTACCTAGGGAGACAAAAGACCTGTATCCAGAAAACTATAAGACACTGATGAAAGAAATTAAAGATGATACCAACAGATGGACAGCTATACCATGTTCTTGGATTGGAAGAATCAGTACTGTGAAAACGACTATACTACCCAAAGCAATCTACAGATTCAATGCAATCCCTATCAAATTACCAATGGCATTTTTTACAGAACTAGAACAAAAAATCTTAAAATCTGTATGGAGACACAAAAGACCCCGAATAGCCAAATCAGTCTTGAGGGAATAAAATGGAGCTGGAGGAATCAGACTCCCTGACTTCAGACTATACTACAAAGCTACAGTAATCAAGACAGTATGGTACTGGCACAAAAACAGAAATATACATCAATGGAACAGGACAGAAAGCCCAGAGATAAACCCACGCACCTATGGTCAACTAGTCTATGACAAAGGAGGCAAGGATATAGAATGGAGAAAGGACAGTCTCTTCAATAAGTGGTGCTGGGAAAACTGGACGGCTACATGTAAAAGAATGAAATTAGAACACTCCCTAACACCATGCACAAAAATAAACTCAAAATGGATTAAAGACCTAAATGTAAGACCGGGCACTATAAAACTCTTAGAGGAAAACATAGGAAGAACACTCTTTTTCATAAATCACAGAAAGATTTTTTTTGATCCACCTCCTAGAGTAATGGAAATAAAAACAAAAATAAACAAATGGGACCTAATGAAACTTAAAAGCTTTTGCACAGCAAAGGAAACCATAAACATGACGAAAAGACAACCCTCAGAATGGGAGGAAATATTTGCAAATGAATCATCGGACAAAGGATTAGTCTCCAAAATATATAAACAGTTCATGGAGCTCAATATTAAAAAAACAAACAACCCAATCCAAAAATGGGCAGAAGACCTAAATAGACATTTTTCCATAGAAGACATATAGATGACCAAGAAGCACATGAAAAGCTGCTCAACATCATTAATTATTAGAGAAATGCAAATCAAAACTACAATGAGGTATCACCTCACACCAGTCAGAATGGTAATCATCAGAAAATCTACAAACAACAAATGCTGGAGAGGGTGTGGAGAAAAGGGATCCCTCTTGTACTGTTGGTGGGAATGTAAATTGATACAGCCACTATGGAGAACAGTATGGATGTTCCTTAAGGAACTAAAAATAGTATTATCAATTGACCCAGCAATCCCACTACTGGGCATATACCCAGAGGAAACCATAATTCAAAAACACACATGCACTCCAATGTTCATTGCAGCGCTATTTACAATAGCCAGGTCATGGAAGCAACCTAAGTGCCCATCAACAGACAAATGGATAAAGAAGTTGTGGTACACATATACAATGGAACATTACTCAGCCATAAAAAGGAACGAAATTGGGTCATTTGTAGAGACGTAGATGCATTTAGAGACTGTCATACAGAGTGAAGTAAGTCAGAAAGAGAAAACAAATATCATATATTAACGCATATATGTGGAACCTAGAAAATGGTACAGATGAACCGGTTTGCAGAGCAGAAATTGAGACACAGAAATAGAGAACAAACGTATGGACACCAAGGGGGGAAGCGGCAGGGGGTGGGGGTGGGGGTGGGACGAATTGGGAGGTTGGGATTGACATGTATACACTGATGTGTGTAAAATGGATGACTGGGCTTCCCTGGTGGCGCAGTGGTTGAGAGTCCGCCTGCCAATGCAGGGGATACGGGTTCGTGCCCTGGTCCGGGAAGGTCCCGCATGCTGCAGAGCGGCTGGGCCCGTGAGCCGTGGCCACTGAGCCTGCGCGTCCGGAGCCTGCGCGTCCGGAGCCTGTGCTCCGCAGCGGGAGATGCCACAACAGTGAGAAGCCCACGTACCGCAGAAAAACAAAACAAAAAAAAAGGATGACTAATAAGAAAATAAATAAACATTTTAAAAATTTAAAAATAAATAAAAAATAAAAGCCCCTGTTGATGGCATATCCCTTTCAAGGTAAGTAATGCTTCATTTCTCTACTCCCCTTAGAAATTTCCTTGGAAAAAGCTGTCTATACACAGTTTCCATTTCACCTCTTTCCATTCTTTCTCACGTTTACTACAAATGAGCTAACTCCCTACCTCTTTACCAAAATGGATGTTGGCAAGGTCACCAGTGACCTTCATACAGACATATACAATGATCAATTCTCATCTTATTCAAACTGTCAGCAGAATTTGATACATTTGATCAGTCCCTCTTCTTGAAACACTTTTTTTATTTGACTCTAAGATACCATGATCTCTTGTATTTCCTCCTACTGCACTGACTGCTAGTTAGTCTCCTTCTTGTCTCCTTTGGTGAATCCATCTCATCTCCCTAATCCCTAACACTGGAGCCCCCAAGGTTTCAGCCCTGAGATCTCTTCTCCATCTAGATCCCTTCTCTAGATGATATCATATACTCTCTTGTCTTTAAGCACCATCTATGTACACTATTTGGACTTCTACCTTGAATTCCTATGTTCTTATACCAAATGCCTATTTGACATTTCAGCTTGAATGTTTAATAGGCATTTCATACCTAACACTTAACATTCACACTTAATCGAACTCGTGATAGGTTCCTACCCCAACTACCATGAATGTGCTCCTCTTACAGTCTTCCTCATCTCAGTGGTAACTCCATTCTTCCAGTTGCTCAAGCCAAAACCTTACAGTCACTCTTTGACACCTCTCTTCTTCTCCTATTTCCAGTTCTTCAACAAATCTTGTCAGCTCTATCTTCAAAATAGACACTGGATCTTATACTTTTACTATTTCCAATACCATTACCATAGTCCAAGCCACCAATTCTCCTATCTAGCCTATTGTTGTAGCCTTCTATATGGTCTCTCTCCTTTACTTTCATCTCCTATAGTTTATCCTACAAAAAGCAGCCAAAGTCAGTCTTTTAAAACATAAGTCAGATCATATCATTCCTCTACTCATAACCCTCCAACGACTTCCAATCTCATTCAGAAATAATTCATAGTTCTTGTTGAGAGAAACTAAAGAAGACTTAAATAAATGGAAAGACATCCCATGAATGGAAAGACATCCCATGCTCATAGATCAAAAGACTTAATATCATTAAGATGTCAATACTCCCCAAATTGATCTATAGATTCAACTCAATACCTATCAAAATTCCAGATGGCCTTTTTATAGTAATTAACAAGCCAATCCTAAAATTCATAAGGAAATGAAGTTTCAAGGAACTCAGAATAGTCAAAACAATCTTGAGATAAAAAAGATTAAGTTGGAGGAATCACACTTTCTGATTTCAAAACTTACTATAAAGCTACAGTAATCAGGGGGGGAGGGTTGGGGGAGGGTTAGATTGGGAGTTTGGGATTGACATGTACACACTGCTATATCTAAAATAGGTAACCAACAAAGACCTACTGTATAGCACAGCAACTCTGCTCAATATTCTGTAATAACCTAAATGGGAAAAGAATTTGAAAAAGAATAGATACATGTATATGTGTAACTGAATCACTTTGCTGTACATCTGAAACTAACACAACATTGTTAATCAACTATACTCCAATACGAAACAAAAATTTAAAAAAATAAATAATAAACTAAAATAAATTAAAAAAATAAAACTACAGTAATCAAGCTAGTGTGATACTGGCATGAGGATAAACATCTAGACCAATGGAATAGAAATGAGAGTCCCAAAATACGTGTAGGTCTACTGACTCTTGGTGAGGATGACAAGATAATTCAATGGAGAAAGAATAGTCTTTTCCACAAAAGGTGCTGGAACAAGAGGATATCCACGTGCACAAGAAGGAATTTGGACAGTTACCTCACACCATATATAAAAATAAACTCAAAAAATTCGTGGCCCTAATTTACGATTAAAACTCATAGAAGAAAACATAGGTATGAAATTTCATGACCTTGGATTAGGCAGTGGTTTCTTAGATACAATGCCAAAAGTGCCAAGTGACAAAAGAAAAAATGGATAATTTTAAACTTCATCAAAATTCGAAATTTTTGTTCTTCCAAGGATACTCTCAAGAAAGTGAAAAAACAAACCACAGAATGGGCAAAAATATTTGCAAATCATATATCTGATAAAAGATTTGTACTCAAAATATGTAAAAGACACTTACGATTCAACCAATAAAAAAATAATAAAACAATTTAAAAATGGGCAAAGGATTTGAATAGACATTTCTCCGAAGAAGATATACAAGTGGCCAATAATAAGCACATGAAAAGATGCAAAACATCGTTAGTCATTAGGGAAATGTAAACCAAGACCACAATGAGACACCACTTCACAACTACTAGGATGTCTATAATTTAGAAAACATAATAACAGGGGAATTCCCTGGTGGTCCAGTGGTTAGGACTCTGTGCTTTCACTGCCAAGCGCCCAGGTTCAATCCCTGGTCGGGGAACTAAGACCCCACAAGCCGGGTTGTGCGGCCAATAAATAAATAAAAATTACAAAAAAAAAAAGTGTTGCCAAGGATACAGAGAATTTAGAACACTCACACACTGTTGGTGGGAATTTAAAATGATGTAGCCACTTTGGAATATAGGCTGGCATTTCTTCAAAAGTTTAAACAGAGTTACCATATAACCCAGAAATTCCAATCCTAGGGAAATAACCAAGAGAAATGAAAACTCATGTGCACACAAAAACTTGTACATGAATGTTTACAGCAGCATTAGTCATTATAGCCAAAAAGTGGAAACAACCTAAATGTCTATCAACTGATGAATGGATATACACATGTGGTATATAGCTACATCATAGAATGTTATTTGAACATAAAAATTCATAAAGTTCTGATACATGCTACAACATAGATGAGCTGTGAAAACATTATGCTAAGTGAAAGAAGGCAGACACAAGAGCACATATTATATTATTCTATTTATATGAAATATGCAGAATAGGGAAATCCATAGAGAGACAAAGTAGATGAATGGTTGCCAGAAGCTGGGAGGAGGAAGGACTGTGGAGTGACTGTCAATGGGTATAAGGTTTCTTTATGGGGTGATGAAAACGTTCTGGAATTAGATAGTGGTGAAGGTTGCACATCTCTGCGAATATTCTAAAAACCACCAAATTTTACACTTTTAAAGGATGAATTTTATAGTACACAATTATATCTCAATAAAGCTGACTTGAAAAATGCAAAATTCTTACCTTGGTCTAAAATGTTCTTCATAATCTGGCTTCATGTCCTACCACTTTCCCTACCTCCATTTTGCTCCACTTTTCTTGCTGCTTTGCAAACACTCAAGCACACGACTGCCACAGGGCCTTTGAACTGGCCACACCCTCTGCCTGGAATATTACTCCCCCACTAGACCTCTCATCTCTTTAGAGTTCTGTTTAAACATTGCCTTTTTAGAGACCATGCTATATAAGCTCTGTGGAAACCACTCACCCACCCCCACTTCCAGCACTCCCTACCTCTCTTACTTATTTCATTTTTCTCAGCACTTTTTCACTACCTGACTTATTACATATTTATTTATTACCTGCCTGCCCCATTTCAATATAAGCTCCATGAGGACAGGAACTTTGTCTATTTTATTCTCCGCTATTACTATATCTCTAGCATTTAGAACTGTGTCTAGCATGTAGTATGTGCTCAAGGTTACACAAATGGTAAGTGTATAGCAGACTGCCTCAAACACTAAAAGTCCACTTTCAAGGTAGAAAGTCCCTGCTCCTGAGAAAATCTGTTAATAACTCCATTGGCTCTGAGCTCCATAGAGGAAACGCAAGTAGTACAGTACTTGTACTAGTACAGTACTAGTACAAGTAAGGAGTACAGTACAGTACTAGTACAGTAAGGAGGAGTAATCCAAAATTTTAGAGTTAGATATGATAACAACCCTAAAGTATCTATATTTGAAAGAGAATTACACCAACTATTAGAATTAAGAATAGGAATATTTGAGCTGAGGAAAATGAGATAAGAGATGTTTCACCAAAGAAGATATACAGATGGCATTATATTAGTTTATTAGGGCTGTCATAATAAAGTACCACGGACTGAGGGACTTAAACAACAGAAATTCACTTCTCACAGTTCTGGAAGCTTTAAGTCCAAGATCAACAAACCTGTACACAGGTTTGGTTTCTTCTGAGGCCTCTCTCCTTGGCTTGCAGCTGGCCACCCTCTTGCTGCCTCTTTACATGGTCATCCATCTGTGCATACATGTCTCTGGTGTCTCTTCCTCTTCTTATTAGGACACCCATCATACTGGATAAGGGCCCCACCCTTATCCAATAATGGCCTCATTTTAACTTAGTTGCCTCTTTAAACATCTTATCTCCAAACACAGTTACATTTTGAGGTATTTGGGGTTTGGGACTTGAACATATGAATTTTGGGGGAATACAATTCAGCTCATAGCACACATGAAAAGATGTTCAGCATCACTAGTAATTAGGGAAATACAAATTACTATTGCAATGAAATACCACTACACACCTATTAGAAGAGCTAAAATGAAAAGATCGATCATAACAAGTCTTGAGATGTGGAGCAACCTGAACTCTCTTAACTGCTGGTGGGACTGTAAATTTGTATAAACCCTTTAGAAAACAGTTTTCTAGTTTCCTAGAAAGTTAAATATATACCTACCATATGGCCCAGACTTTGCTCTTCTAGGTATTCACCCAAGAGAAATGACAGCATGTGTCCCTACAAAGACTTGTACACTAATGTCCATAGCAGCTTTATCTGCAATAGCCAAAGACTGGACACAACTAAAATGCTCACCAGCATGTGAATGGATGTCCATACAATGGAATACTTCTCAGCAACAAAAGAAACAAACTATTGATAGACACAACAGAATAGATGAATCTCAAAATGATAATGCTGAGTGAAAAAAAGCCAGACCCACCCCCAAAGTGCCCACTGTATGACTCCACTTAGAAAAAATTTCTAGAAAATGCTAATTTATAGTGACAAAAAATACATGAGTAGTTGCCTGGGGACAGGGGTGGAAGGAGATGAGATGACCAGAAAGGATGAAATACAAAGCAGCACAGGGAAACTGTTGGAGGTGACAAGATATATTCATAATATTGATCATAGTGATGGTTTCACAGGTGTATACATATGCCAAATTTTATCCAGTTATACACCTTAAATATATGCAGTTTATTTTACATCAATTTTGCCTTAAAAAGCTGTATATTATACACATACACATATATGTATGTATGTGTGTGTGTGTGTGTATATATATATATATATATATATATATATATATATGTATATATCATCCATATATATCCCAAAGAACAAACCATTCTGATACTGAATTAATGGCCTCCCAATGACTTCAGCCAAATCACTTCTTCCCATGCCAATCCATTCTTTGCTCTGTCCTCAGAATAGACTTTTTAAAATATATGATAGTCCCATAACTCTTCTTAAAAACATCCATTGCTCTCCACTGAATATAGTTCTTAAGGACACTTTTCTTAATCTAATCTAATCTTACAGCCTGCTTTCTAGACTCATCTCTTTCTGGTCCCCTTTGGATTTTTCTATACCTGGTATAATACATTTCTCATTTAGTCTTTGAATATTCAGTTTCTTCTGCCTGGAATGTCCTTACCCTCTATGACCTGCCCCAACCTCTCAGCCTGGAGAATTTCTATTCAATTTTCAAGACTGGGTTCAAATGGTACATACTATGTGAAGCCTTTCCCATTTCCTCCAGACAGTTTATCTCTCCTCATTGTTCTCAGAACTCTTTGCTTACTCTCTTTAATAGCTTTGTATTGTAAATCTTATTGTTATTTGTTTTTATTTTTTTATTGAGATATAATTGACATATAATGTTACATTAGTTCCAGATATGCAATATCAGATTTGATATTTGCATATATTGTGAAATGATCACCACAATAAGTCTAGTTAACCTCTCTCACCATACATAGTTACAAAAAATTGGGGGAATTCTCTGGCTGTCCAGTGGTTAGGACTCTGCACAGTGCTTTCACTGCCAGGGCCCAGGTTCAATGCCTGGTTGGGGAACTAAGATCATACAAGCCGTACAGTGCAGCCAAAAAAAAAAAAAAAAATGTTTTTTTCTTGTGATGAAAACATTTAAGATCTACTTTTAGCAACTTTCAAGTATACAATACAGTATTATTAATTATAGTCACTGTTTTCATGTCTTCCCCATCAAACAAATCATTGTATCTCTTAGTTTTCCCAGAGTTTAGCACACTACCTGACACATAGTAGCAATTCAGTAAATGCTAGTTAAATGAATGAAAGCACATTCCATGGTGATTAGTAATGGATTTAATATATTTTATAACGTTTTAACGTTTTAAATAATAAAACAACTAGCTTTAATAAGGTATTTGGAGAATCTCTTAAAATAAGCACAAAAATATTCTATGCATATACTGAAAATCATTTTTATAAAACTGGTAAAATAAAATGATTTTGTGCTAGATTTAGGATTTACCCCACAATCTAATTATCAGATGGTCAAAATTCTCCCCTAAAAGTCTGAAGATCACCTAGTAAGATGAGCTGGAAAGAGAGCTGTAGTTAGTTCATCCTTGAGACTAAAGGGTATATTTTCATTTTGACTTTCAGCGATTTATATATGAAACTCTCACTAATGCTAATGGGAACTGTGCACAAAAATTCTGGGAAACTGAGATGAGAACACATCCTTAAATGGGCAAATCAGTGATACACGCATATACTATAATTCCAAAGCCTAAGAAACTAAGCTCATAATTAAAATGTGTGGATCTCTCCGTGGCAGCAGATTGAGCTGCTAACACACTTACCAGCCCAATTCATCACAATATGTCTACATCCTTCCAACCTCTACGAGTCCTGGAAGGCAGCAGAAGCTGGTGAACAGCTGACTGCCTTGTCCAGGGGAAAGGTCAGTCTGCAGTAGAAACCTCATCGGGAGAAGGGAGAAAGGGAATGGCAAGGTAAAACATTGTCTGGGGAAATTGAAAACTTGCCAAAGATCCCTTTGTTTCCTGCTGCTATCACCTTGGTCCTTTCACCTAACAGTTATACCTGCATAGAAGAGGATTTCTGAATCTAAAACCTTTGAATGAGAGGCAAATAATCTGCTCTGCAAGAAGCTGTTTGTAAAGCTGGTTTACTCACAACTTACCATACAAGTGCTCTGCTTGGGAGAATCAACTGGTATTTCTGAAAATCTAAATCAACTTCAAGGCAAATACAAATACATGATTTCACATATGTGATCATCATCACCAGGTCTTTACAGACTCATTAGAATTTCAACAAGCTATTCTTAATACTCCTTCAATAAGTTTAGTTCCAAGTTTAACCCCACCAAAAGCATTAAGTCTATACTGGGTATAGCCTAGTGAAAAGTACATCGAGCTTGGAATTCAAAGATATAGATTCAAGTTCCACTCAATAGTTCTGGGACACGAAACCTCTCTGAATCACAACTTCTTCTATTGGAAAATGAGTGCTGATAATCATTGCTCTATCCATCTCTTAGGGTTATTATGAAGCTCAAATTAGAAATTCAAATGAAAGCATTTGAAAATATAGACACCAGTTTCTGTGCTCAATAATATAATTTGTTTTTGGAATTAACTGGGTGTATTATCCCCTGGAAATTACAGAAATGGCATCTTTTCCTAAAAACCAATCTAATGCCCAAAATAAAGTATCTTTCATAATTCCATTTCCTCTCTCCTCCCCCTGCCATCTCCAACTCTGACCTTACCTCTCGCCATCCATAACCCCAGTAATGGGCACCTTGTTTCACCTAAGTGTACTAAAGCCACAAAAGTGTGAGACTCCAACACGAGGGGAAGAACAATAAATCACATTGGGAGTCATGTTGAGTTCATTCTAATTCCAGTCCTCTTAGCGGTACCTACTATGTGCCAAACACTGTGCTAGGAGCTAGAGGTACATCACTGAACAAGATTCAGCTTCAGTTTCAAGGAAGTCATCCTTAACACATTCTCTCTATCACTGCCCACATTTGAACCAATACAAGAGCCGGTCATTTTTACTTTGAATACATCCACTTGTCTCCATCTCCACTGCCACCACCCTGGTCCAAGATGCTACCATTTCATCATCTCTGCATAGACTGCCACCATAACCTTCTAACTAGACTACCACATTCCATTCTTGGCCTTTACAGTAACTGTGATTTTTTTCAAAACACAAACCTGGTCCTATCATTTCTCGCACTTAAAATACGTCAATGACTTCTAGCTGTTCTATAGATAAAGACCAAACTCTTTAATATGGCCTATAAGAAGAGCCTGCATGGTTTGGTCCTACCTACTTCTCAAGCCTCATCAATCCCTTTCCCCTCTGTACTTCAGCCATATCACCTCCCTTTGGTGTCTTTCTATGTGCCATGGTCCCTCCAACTACCATAGAGCCTTATAACATGCAGTTCTCTCTGCCTTTCCACCTAGTTAACTACTAGTCATCTTAGTGCAGTCATCACTTCCCAGGGAAAACCTACCCTGTCCTCCCTTACTTGGTCAAATCCGCCTTTATATGTTCTCATAACACCATGAACATCTCCTTAGCACTCATGAGTTGATTATTGGCTATGTCCTCCAATGAACCATAAGTTCTGTAGGAGTCAGATTTGTGCCTGTTTTTGCTCCCCACTATTTTTTTCAGCACCTATCACAGTGCCTGGCACACTGTAGCTGTTCAATTAATATTTATTGACTAAATTAGTATGTTCATTAATCAACTTATTCTAGTAGTGAATGAAGCAAGTCAGCAGGCATTTATATCTCAATAAACAAAGACGTAAACTCTGGGAGGGCAGGGGTTTTTGTCTCCTTTACTCACTGATGTATTCTCAGTGCCCAGAGTAGTGCTTGGCATATAGTAGACACTTCATCAGTATTTCTTGGATGAATAAATTAAGAGATAAAACTTGGATAAGCTCGAAGAATGATGACAACAAATAGCAAGGCTTACTGGCTTACTACATGTTCTTTAACTTATTTCATTTATTTGATGTCTGCTTTACTAGGAGAATTCACTGAAATCCTAAACCCAAACACTTCCTTCCCGAATGACCTTGGGAAGTCACATAATATCTTTGAGATTCTGTTTCCTCATCCTCAAAATAAAGGTAATGCCATCTGTTCTGGCTTCTTCACAGGGTTCGTATGAGAATCCAAGGAGACCATGTAAACTATAAAGGGGCATTTGGATGAGTAGACCCAAGCTAGTATTTATTTATTACTTTTATTTTTTTGCGGTACGCGGGCCTCTCACCGCTGCGGCCTCTCCCGTTGCGGAGCACAGGCTCCGGACGCGCAGGCCCAGCGGCCATGGCCCACGGGCCCAGCCGCTCCGCGGCATGTGGGATCCTCCCGCACTGGGGCACGAACCCGCGTCCCCTGCCTCGGCAGGCGGACCCTCAACCACTGCGCCACCAGGGAAGCCCTGAACACTTACTATATGATAAGAAATGACAAAAGGACTTCCCTGGTGGCGCAGTGGTTAAGAATCTGCAATGCAGGGGACATGGGTTCGATCCCTGGTCTGGGAAGATCCCACATGTCGCGGAGCAACTAAGCCCATGCGCCTAACTACTGAGCCTGCTCTCTAGAGCCCACAAGCCACAACTATTGAGCCGGCATGCCACAACTACTGAAGCCCGCACCCCTAGAGCCCATGCTCCGCAACAAGAGAAGCCACCGCAATGAGAAGCCCGCGCACCGCAAGGAAGAGTAGCCCCCGCTCGCCGCAACTAGAGAAAAGCCCGTGCGCAGCAACAAAGATACAATGCAGCCAAAAATAAATAAATAAATAAAAATTTTTAAAAAACAAAAGAAATGACAGAATAGTGGATCCCTCTGTGCTGGTCACAACATAAAAACCCCTGAAATCTCATGCTTTTTCTTCTTCATTCCTTTCCCACATCTCTGTGATTATCAATTATGGCCATTCACACGCTCTCTAGCACTTTGAAATACAGGAATGCTAGGAACTACAAGGCACAGAAAGACGTGGCGAAGGCTGGATAAAGTAGAATTTATCGGAACAAGAGATTCAGCAAAAAGTCTAAATGTAGAGCAGTGACATGCAATGAGGCATCTGAGATTACTCTCAGGCTAAAGGATGAGGGCAAAACTGATTCTGTAGGGATGCCACTGAATGTTTGGCATCAAAAATAGGTATTACAAGTTTGATGAACATTCCTTCCTGAATAAAATTACCTAGGAGACATTAATTGATTGACAGAAAAGAGCATGGGGAAGGTCGATGCCTATAGCTGCCTTTTCTTTATTCTACAAAATACTTCCAGGTTGTGATAGTGGTATGCCAGCATGCTGAGAGCAATCAATACATCTCATGTTTGCCTATTCTAGAAAAAGAGAGGTCCTCTTCTCACCCTCACCATCACAATCCACATGCAATTATCCACCATCCTTTCTCCTTCTCTATTCGTAATTACACTCCTCATTGAAGGGCAAAGTAAAGTCCTCCAGATAGACTTGTTGATACTAGGCAGTTAATTCAATGTTTTCCATGTGGAAGTAGGTTTGTTTGCTGGGATGCACTTGTGTGATGTAATAAGACAAGCCAAGGGGACTGGGCATGACTAAGGACCTTCTCATTTTCATTATTCTGGGCTTCACACTTATTCACTACCTGAAGAGAAGTACATACATTTAATTACACAATCATATTGAGAGGTTCTCATTCACCTAGGTTTATTGATTAACCCCTTAAAGAAAGCATAAAAATTTCTTCCTTTTTAAAATGTTTTAGTTGGTATATTCCCTTGACACTTATAAGAAGAACTCAATTAAAGATGTTAAAAAAAAAAAAGAAGAAGAAGAGCTCAAGATTTAACACTTTAAGGAGACTCCAAAGCCATGGCAAACTTTCTTTTCCCAAAAAACCTAGAACTAGAATAAGGTTTTCACCTGATTTTTGAATGTAGTGAGTTTCAGAAAGATTTCTAAAAAGAATCTTCCATGGTCTTCACAGGAATGAGGCTTTTCTCCTCCAGTATTTGATGTATATTTTTCCCAAAGTACAGCTTCTCTTCTGTAATTAAACAATGTAGGCATTCATATGAATGTTGTTTAAGAAGTGATGGTAAAAAAAATGGCATCAATGGGGAAAAAAGAGGAGGGTTTGCAGAGTTTCAGGTTCCTAGCAACAAGGTGGAATAAAGAAATTTATAATGCATGAGTATATTTTAGTTCTGAAAGTGAAAATTATATTAGTTGACTAAATCATCATTCAGCAAATCCTAAACAGCAATATAAGACTAGATCAAAATAAATGAGATTTCAGACCTGTTACTATCAAATGAGAAAAAAGGCAGAAAATTCTAATACGTTGATATTTTTTAAAACACTTCAAAATAAACTGTAGCACCATTCATAGCTGCCAAGAAAGAACCACAAGAATAAGTTGTCAAATGAACACCCAGCCACTAAAAACAAACATGCATGTGCTCCCAATGCTGCGTGAATAACAACCTTTCTCCTGCAACAGATGTATAGCCAACAGCTGCATGTAATACAAATCATGTCTCTAATTACTCTACCTCCATATATCCTACTCATATTGTGAACTCTCACTGTAAGAGAAATGCTTATTCATTATACCTGCCAGGCTCTATACAAAATTCAACTGGGAAACTTCATCACACCCAAACTATAGTATCTCTTTACCCTTCAAGAAACCTTAAATATAAGGAATAGGTGTAGTGGTGCTGCATTCAAATTCTGGCTCTACGGCTTCCCTGGTGGCGCAGTGGTTAAGAATCCACCTGCCAATGCAGGGGACACGGGTTCAAGCCCTGGTCCGGGAAGATCCCACATGCTGCAGAGCAACTAAGCCCGTGTGCCACAACTACTGAGCCTGAGCTCTAGAGCCCACAAGCCACAACTACCGAAGCCATGCACATAGAGCCCGTGCTCTGCATCAAGAGAAGCCACCGCAATGAGAAGCCCGTGCACCGCAATGAAGGGTAGCCCCCACTCAGGGCAACTAGAGAAAGCCTGCGTGCAGCAGCGAAGACCCAACACAGCCAAAATAAAATAAATAAATTTAATTTAATTTAAAAAAAACCAAATTCTGGCTCTATCACTTACTAGCTATGTGACCTTAAGAAATTTATTGAGTCTCCCTGAATCTTGGTTTCCTCACCTATTCAGTGGGGATAGTGGTACCCCCTTTAGGCACTTGTGAGAATTAATTGAGATGCTATTAATCTATAAGCACAAATGTTAAGAATTCAATGAATAGTAGCTATTAGACAAGTGATTTCATGCATTAATAGCTGGATCATCTAGGAAAACAGTATGTGTTTTCCTTCAAGAAATTAAAAATAGAACTACCATATGATCCAGCAATTCCATTTTTGGTTATAAGGAAACAAAATCATTACCTTGAAGAGATATCTATACTCCCGTGTTCACGGCAGCATTATTTAAAATAAGCAAGGTATGGAAACAACCTAAGTGTCTGTTGATGAATGAATGTATAAAGAAAATATGATGATATATAGAAACATTATTATATTCCAGTTATATTATATTAATTATATTATATAATGGAATATTATTCAGCCTTTAAAAGCAAGGAAATCCTGCCATTTGCAACAACATGGAAGGAACTGGAGGGTATCATGCTAAATGAAATAGGCCAAACAGAGAAAAATAAATAATGCATGGTATGACTTATAAGTGAAAATTTTTTTTAAAGTTGAACTCATAGAAACAGAGTAGAATCGTGGTTACCAAGAGTGGAGGGGAGGGGGGAACAGAGAGAGGGTGGTAAAAGAGTACAAACTTTCAGTTGTAAGATAAATAAGGTCTGAGGATCTAATGTATAACATGGTGACTATAGTTGATAATACCATATTGTATAATTGAAATTTGCTAAGAGAATAGAACTCAAGTTTTCTCACCAAAAAAAAAAAAAAAGAGAGAGAGAGAGAGAGAAGTATGTACAGTGATGGATGTTAACTCAATTCTGGAAATCCTTTCACAATGTATACATATATCAAATCATCATGTTGTACAATTTAAATATCTTATAATTTTATTTTTCAATTATACCTCAATAAAGCTGGCAGGGGGAGGGTGGTGTGCTACATCACACAAGGGAAAAAAGAGAAAAGACACAAATAAAAAAACCTAAAATCAGAAATGAAAGTGGAGACATTCCCTGCTGACCTTACAGAAATAAAAAGGATTTTAATCAAATACTATAATAGAATAAATTAGACCACTTAAATGAAATGGACAAATTCTTAGAAACACATAAATTACCTAATCTGAATCCAGAAGAAATAGAAAATCTCATCAGACCTATAACAAATAAAGACACTGAATCAGTAATCAAAAATCTTCCAATAAGAAAATAGTCTAGGATCACATGGCTTCGCTGGTGAATTCTACCAAATACTTAAAGAAGAATTAACACCAATCATCCTGAAATTTTCCCAAAAAATAGAATAGGAAGAAACACTTCCTAATTCATTCTATGAGACTGATATTACTATGATATCAAAGCCAGATAAAGACACAAAAAGAGGGCTTCCCTGGTGGCGCAGTGGTTGAGACTCCACCTGCCGATGCAGGGAACACGGGTTCGTGCCCCGATCGGGGAAGATCCCACATGCCGTGGAGCGGCTGGGCCCGTGAGCCATGGCCGCTGAGCCTGCGCGTCCGGAGCCTGTGCTCCGCGACGGGAGAGGCCGCAGCGGTAAGAGGCCTGCGTACCGCAGGAAAAAAAAAAAAAAGACACAAAAAGAAAAAAATATATAGACCAATATCCCTTATTAACATAGATGCAAAACTTCTCAACAATATACTAGCAAGCTAAATCCAAAAGCATATTAAAGGATTATACATCTACACACTGTGACCAAGTAGGATTTATCCCAGGATTGCAAGGGTGTTTCGTAGGAAAATCAAGCAATGTAATACATCACATTCATAGAATGAAGGAAAAAAACAAGTGATCATATCAATTGATAGAAAAGGCATTTGACAAAATCCAACACTCTTTCATGAAAATAAAAAAAAAGGTAAGAAAAATAGAAGAGAACTTCCTCAACATGATAAAGGGCATTTATGAAAAACCCACAGCTAACATCATACTCAATTGTGAAAAACTGAAAGTTAAAATTAAGAACAAAACAAGGATGCCTGCTTTCACCCAAGCTATTCAACACTGAACTGGAAGTTCTAGCCAGAGCAACAGAGAAGAAAGAAAATAAGAGACGTCCAAATTGTAAAGGAAGAAGTAAAACTATCTCTATTCACAGATGACATGATCCTATATAGAGAAAATTCCAAAGAATCCACAAGAAAACTACTAGAGCTAATAAACAAATTCAGCAAATTTGCAGGACACAAGATCAACATGCAAAAGTCATTTGTGTTTCTATATACCAGCAATAAACAACCCAAAAAAGAAATTATGAAAGCAATTTTCATAGCATCTGAAAGAACAAAATACCTAGAAATAAATTTAACCAAGGAGGTGGAGACTTGTATACTGAAAACTACAAAATACTGGTGAAAAGAATTAAAGAAGATCTACATATACAGAAAGACTTCCCAAGTTCATGGATAGGAAGAACTTAATACTGTTAAGATATCATTACTTCCCAAAGGGATCTATAGATTCAAAACAATCCTTATCAAAATTCTAACAGCGTTTTTACAGAAATGGACAAGTTAAACTTCAAATTCACATGAAATTACAAGGGATCTTGAAGAGCCAAACCAAGCTTGAAAAAGAAGAACAAAGTCAAAGGACTCACACTTCTTGATTTCAAAACTTATTACAAAGCTATAGTAATCAAAAGGGTGTGATGCTGGCATAAGAATAGACATATACATCAGTGGAATAGAATTAAGAATCCAGAAATAAACCAATACATCTATGTCCAGTTGATTTTTTGGTACAAGAATGCCAAGTCATTCATTGGGGAAAGAATAGTTTCTTCAACAAATGGTGCTGAGACAACTAGATTTCTACATGCAAAAGAATATAAAGTTAGACTTCTACCTCAAACCATATACAAAAGTTAACTCAAAATGTGTCTAAGAGCTAAAACCACAAAACTCTTAGAAGAAAACATAGTGATAAATCTTCCTGACTTTGGATTGGCAATAGATACTTAAATATGACACCAAAAGCACAAGCAACAAATGAAAAAATAGATAAATTAAACTTCACAAAAATGTAAACTTTTGTTCATCAAAGAACATTATCAAGGAAATAAAAACACAACCCACAGAATAAGAGAAAATATTTGCAAATCATGTCCAGAAAAGGGTTTAATATCCAGAATATATAAAGAACTACAACTCCAGCAACAAAAAGACAAATAACCTAATTAAAAAGTGGGCAAAGGGCTTCTCTGGTGGCGCAGTGGTTGAGAGTCCGCCTGCCAATGCAGGGGACACGGGTTCGTACCCCGGTCCGGGAGGATCCCACATGCTGTGGGGCGGCTAGGCCCGTGAGCCGTGGCCGCTGGGCCTGCGCGTCTGGAACCTGTAATCCACAGCGGGAGAGGCCACAGTAGTGAGAGGCCCGCATACCGCAAAAAAAAAAAAAAAGTGGGCAAAGACTTAAATAGACACTTCTTCAAAGAAGATAAACAAGTGGCTAATAAGTGCATGAAAAGATGCTCAACATTAAGGACAAATACTACATGATTCTACTTATATGAGGTACCTAAAGCGGTCAAACTCAAAAGTTTTTATCATAAGAAAAAAGTTTTTATAACTATATGGCGATGGATGTTAACTAGACTTACTGTGATGATCATTTTGCAGTATACACAAATACTGAACTGTTGCATTGCACACCTGAGACTACTATAATGTTATGTCAGTTATATCTAAATTTAAAAAATAAAATAAAGTAGTCAAACTCATAGCAACAGAAAGTAGAATGGTGGTTTCTAGGGACTGCAGAGAAGAGGAAATAAGCTGCTGTTCAATGGATACAGAGTATCAGTCATGCAGGATGAAAAAGTTCTAGAGCTCTGCTGTACAACACTGTGCTTGTAGTTATTAATGCTATACACTTAAAATTTTGTTAAGAGGGGATATCTCATGTTATGTGTTTTTACCATAATTTTTAAAAAGATGCTTAAAATCATTAATCATCAGAAAAAATGTAAATCAAAACCACAATGAGATATCACTTCACAACCAGTAGAATAGCTATAATAAAAAAAGGAGAATACAGTATTAGTGAGAATGTAGAGAAATTGGTATCCTGGTACATTGCTTGTGGGAATATAAAATGGTGGAAAACAGTTCTCGAAACCTAAACTTAGAATTACCACCTGACTCAACACTTGCATTTGTAGGTATATATATCAAAGAATTTAAAACAGGACTCAGGTATTTGTACGTCAATGCTTACTGCAACATTGTTCACAGTAGCCAAAAGATGAAAACAACCCAAGTGTCCATCAGCAGATGAATGGATACACAAAATGCAGGATATATATACAATGGAATATTATTCAGCTATAAAAAGGAATGAAGTTCTTATACATATTGCTACATGGATAAAACTTAAAAACATTGTGCAAAGTGAAATAAGCCAGACATAACAGGGCAAATATTGCATGATTCCACTTATATGAAATATCTAGAATAGGCAAATTAATTGACACAGAAAGTAGAATAGAGATTACCAAAGACAGGAAGAGGGAGGAATGGGGAGTTATTGTCTAATGGTTACAGAGTTTTTGCTTGGGGTGATGAAACAATATTGGAAATAGTGATGATTGGTAGCATAACATTATGAATGCAATTAATGCCACTGATTTGTACACTTAAAAGTGGATAAAATGGGAAATTTTATGTTATATACTTCACTACAATAAAAAGGTTTTTTTAATTAAATTCATTATCCTTCCCCTTCCTCCCCCATGAAAAAGCTGGGCCATCTACAATCAAGGCTGTCATACAATTATTTGTTTCCTCTTTAACATTGATCTGAGCTCATACAGGTTAAAGTGGGAGAGAAAATACGTTTATAGTGTGGACCCAGAAAATCTGTCTATAGTAGCTCCAGAATATCTATAGTGGGAAGGGCTTAGAGTTGGCAATCTGGTTGAAAGAGGAGGTAGTTCTAGGAAACTTCTTTTGAAGCTGCATTTGCAGAGCAAGCATACTGTTTTTAATTAGAATGTATTTATTTGGGAGAGGTTCTGGGGATCTGTCTAAAAGAAATTATGAAAGAAGGGATTTTAATGCCACTGTAGGCAACCCTTTTGATGTTGCCACTGAAATTGCTCAAAATGCTATTGTCAAATGGCTTCTTTCACAAACCTTTCATTCTCACAGAAATTATGGCATTTTCACTGCCACTGCCCTGTAAAATGATGTGCTTTACATTGAAAATTTCAGTTTAATTCAGTGTTTGTTATTAATTCAGTATTTCAGTATCTTAATTCAGTACCTACTATGTGCAAAGAACTGAGTGAGAATCTTAGGATAGAGAAATTTGAAAGTCCAATAATTCATTAAGCAGTAACTGTTACATAGATTCTGGATTCTGTAATAAAGGGCTATAATAGCAACTGATTTTCTAGGTCAAAATAACAATGTTTTCATTCCCCAAAGACAAAGCTAGACAGGAATGTCATTAAAACTTAATATTGCATAATAATTTTTTTTAAAACTTTATTTCTTTCAAGAAAGCTTGGCATTGTCTTGGTCAGCACCAGCCTTATGATTTGGGTTTATGATATAAGTAGTATATTAGTTATCTATTGCTGCATAAAAAATTACCCCAAAGCTAGGTGACTTAAAACAACAATAATCATATATCAATTCTCACAGCTTCTATGGGTCAGAAATTTAGACAGGGCACAGTGAAGACTGCTCCATGATTTCTGTGCTTCAGCTAGAAGACTTGAAATTTGGATCATCTGAAGTTTACTCTTAGCTGATGTTGCCTGTTGGCTGGGGGTCCAGCTGAAGGTGTTGGCCAGAACACCCATACATGGTGTCTCTTTGTGGCCTGGGCTTCCTCACAACATGGTTTTAGGGCTCCAAGAGCAAGCATCCCGAGAGAGAGCACAGTAAAAACTGTCTTTTGTGACCAGTCTCAGAAGTAATGCAGCATCACTTGTGCTGCGTTTTATTGATCAAGGCAGTTATACAAATTTTTCTGCAATTTCAGTGCACAGATCCCACCTCTTAATGAAAAAAAATGTTATCATCATATGGTAAGAACATGTGGAATGGGGTATGTACTACCATGACCATCTTTGGAAAACATAATATGCTGTAAGCAAGGAAAGAATTTCAGAGTGTTTCCTGCTGCTGAAAGCTTTAGCTTACTCTATCCCCTCTTCTAAGCTTGCTGTTAAATGGGGCTGACATTTACTTTCAGTCTTCTGTAAAGTAACTTCAAAAAATTTTATTCAACTATTTTTAAACAAAAAGGGAAAGACTGATTTAGTAAGAATGTAACTGAGCAGGACCCTATGGAGACTTCCCAGGAGAGATTTCCCCCCCCACCCATGTCCTCCACCTGCCTCTTGTTTGTAAAAATAAAACTTTAGTCTCCTAGGCCTTCCCAAAGTTCCAAAGAATAAATTTAATCAGAGAAGTGAGAAAATGCAGAAACAAAGGAAAAGAGTTAAGCAAGGCAAAATAATAACAGTTTAGCCATGAAACAAAGTAAGGACTTTTAGCTCCTCCTGGAGGGCTGTAGATGAGATTTTGAGCCTTATCCTTTGACCTATTTTATAAATACTGAAACTCCCACCAGGAAGAAGAATTTAACTGTATGCTGACCACAAGCATGTAGAACTCAGACCGGTTGGAACAAGAAGGTTGATGATGTTGACTCCCAATTACCTCACCACAAACCAATCAGAAGAATATCCATGAGCTGATCATGCACCCTGCAACCCCCTTCCTCATCCTGTCTTTAAAAACCTTTCCCTGAAATCCATCGGAATGTTCAGAGTTCAGGCCTTTTGAGCATTAGCTACCCATACTCCTTGCTTGGCTTTGCAATAAACGTTGCACTTTCCTTCATCACAAACTGGTATCAGTAGATTGGCCTTCCTGCACATGGGTAAGTGGACTCAAGTTTGGTTTAGTAACAAGAAGGTAGATGACATGGCAAGCTTTAGCCAGAGTCATCCTGCTGAAAGTTACACTGAGAAAGTTGGATAGGTGGATTGGTTGTTAATGTGTCAATTCAACCTCACTTTCCTTCCACCATGGACTTGTGGTGGCTTACTCCTACTGCTTTAATTTTCTTTGCCTTTAGCTACTACTCCCATTATGATTTCTCCTTGGTTCAAATGGATTTTAATTCCAGCTCCTTTATGGCTTTATTCATGCTATTCCCACCACCTACGATAATACAACCATAGTTTTCAAGCTGTTTTGTTGCAAGGAATAGATATTTACTAAATCTAGTTCAATTAACAAATACTTTATTATAGTGTTTATATGGGGCAAATTTTCTGACCCAGATATTCATAGAGCCAGACTTCACTGAAACAAGAGCTAGAAAGAAAGCTCGAAAAAATAAATCAAAACTTTCTTCTTAGAGCTCATATGGTCTTTCTCATCTCTGCTATTTCTATTTTCCCCTGTCTCTTCCCTTCTCTTCCCTTGCCTTCTCCTCTTTTCTCCTCTTCCTTCCAACTTCATGCTTCTCCCAACCTCCCAAAGATGGGGCTGCCCCCCACCCCATCTTCTCCCAACAAGCTTCCTCTGGATGTACCAAACACTGTGTGCTGCCAGCCTCAAATCTATGTCTTAAAGGTCCACCCTTACCACCAGTAGGCAAAAATCTCTGTCTCTTGGGACAAACTCTTGAGAAAGAGAGAGAGTATAAGTGATCACCCCACCCCTGCTAAACAACTGTGTCCAGAAAAGGTTGAGTCACATTTTTAAAATATGGCTGCTACATCTTGTACCTAAGCAGGGAATATGAACAGAGCAGGCACCCCCAAACACTATTCTACATCAATTCCTTCTTTCACAAATGTTGCTGAACACAATTGGAGAAAAATCTCTCAACTATGAGTACCAGTGCTCTTATTTCCCCTTCCACTAGTATTCTTTCACACTTGTTCACTTACTCTCTCATACTGTCTCCTTTCCTTCACAATCAAGTTTCGAAGGAATGTTCCTAATTCTTCCCAACTTACTCATTTCAAAAACTAGTGAATGAAGTTTCTGACCTTACTGTTCTGCTGAGGCTGCCCTTGCCATTCCATGCTTGTTGCTCATTCAAGGGGACATCTGACAGTCCTTAGCTTACTAGACATCCCTAAAGTGATTAACTCAATGAGCCATTCCCTTCATCATTCCTGTTATCTTTTTTCTCTTAATAAATCTGTTGTTTGCCCTTTCAGATTACCATCTTTCAGTTTGTGGATTTATTTCAATTTTTATTATTTAATTACATTCCTTTCTTATCATCATTTTTCCTTCTGCTTTTGGGGGATTTATTCCAACTTCTTGAACTGACTCTTTATTGATTTTTTAAGAAAATGTTTTATTGTGGTAAAATATACATAACACAAAATCTACCATTTTAACCACTTTTAAGTGTACAGTTCAGTGGCATTAAGCACATTCACATTGTTGTATAACCATCACCACCATGCATCTCCAGGACTTTTTGCATCTTCCCAAATAAAAACTTTATACCTGTTAAACAATAACTCTTCATTTTCCCCTGCCCTTGGCCCCTGGTAAGCACTATTCTACTGTCTCTAATTTATTAATTTTTAATATCTCTTTATTTGCTAATATATGAATTTAAGCTATAAATTTTCATCTGAGTATACATCTGCTGCTATATGATTTGATATGGTGTAGTTCTTTCACTGTTATCTAAATATTCCATAGTTTCTATCATAATTTCTTCCTAGATCTATGAATTTAGAAGAATGTTTTTTAGATTCCACAATATAAGAATTTTTAAACTTTTGATATTCTTTTTTTTTTTTTTTTTTTTTTTGCGGTACGCAGGCCTCTCACTGTTATAGCCTCTCCCGTTGCGGAGCACAAGCTCCGGACGCGCAGGCTCAGTGGCCATGACTCACGGGCCCAGCCGCTCTGCGGCATGTGGGATCTTCCCGGACCGGGGCACGAACCTGTGTCCCCTGCATCAGCAGGCGGACTCTCAACCACTGCGCCACCAGGGAAGCCCTGATATTCATTTTTATTATATATTATACTTATATTATTATATTGATATTATGCTATAACTAGAAAGCATGTTCCATATGGTTTTGGTTCTTTAGAATATGTTGAACTTCCTTTTGGCTTAATATGAGTCAATTTTTAGAAATATTACATATATGCTTGAAAACAGTGTGAAATGTATCAGAATACCCCATTAACAGTGACTTAGGCAATAAGATCCTTAATTATCTTGCATAACTAGAAATCTGGAATTTGGATGCACCAGGGTTGAAAGAGCAGTAACTCAATGGTGATACCAAGGACACAGACTCTATTTTTCTGCTCTTCACTCTCCTTGGTCCTCATGCTTGGTCATAAGATAGAGTTGTCCCCATTCCAAACACAACATCATCACACCACTGTTTCAAGCAGAAAAGAGGATAAAAGTCTTTCTCCTCATAAAGCTCTTTTACCTAAGAAGAAAAACTTTCCCCAGAGCCCTACATCAGGCATTCCCCTATGTCTCATTGGTCAAAATGAGTCCCATGGCCATCCCAAGCTGCAAGGGGACTAGAAGGCAAGAATATGGAAAGGAGGAACAAGATAGGCAGGATGCATCCCCTCAGGTGATGGAAGCCTCACTACCTCAAATAAATGCCTTCCTTGGTCAATAAGCAGGAGACAAGCACTGACATTTCTTATATGTGCAGTTAGATACTTGGAACCTAAAAGTGAACTCCTCTCAGAGCCAATTGGCCAGAACTAGTTACATGGTGTAGTCCAATTACAAGGGGGCTGAGAAGTATAGCTTTCCATGTGTGAGGAAACAACAATGGTGAATATGATAGTGGCTACTACACCATCTATGCAGTTTCTTATTTCTGTAAGTTCTGTAATATTCTTTCTTGGAATACCTTTGCTACAATCAATGAACCTACAATGACACATCATTATCACCCAGAGTCCAAAGTTTACATTAGGGTTCAACACTTGGTGTTGTACATTCTATGTATTTGTACTATTGTATAATAACATATATCCACCATCATAGTATTATACAGAATAGTTTCACTGCAACCTTCTTTTACTGTCTTCATAGTTTTTCCTTTATCAGAATGTCATATAGTTGGAGCCATACAGTAAATATGATTATTCAGATTGGTTTCTTTCACTTGGTAATATGCATTTAAGTTTCTTCCATGCTATTATACATGGAATTGTTTTCTTAATTTCCTTTTCAACTGTTCATTGTCAGTGTACAGAAAGGCAGCTGATTTTGATGTCCTGATTTTGTATCCTACAACTTTGCTGAATTCACTTATTAGTTTTACTTTCATTAGAATTTTGTAGTTTTCCTCATATAGATCTTGTACCTATTTTGTTACCTGCTCATTTTTAATACAATGCTCTTACTTCAGAATGGCTTCTAGTCTTCCTTTTATTTCTTAAATCATTATAAACATTTATTTTTTAATCTCTTTCAAAATATTCCATTATTTCTAGTTCTTAGGGTGCTAATTCTGTTGGTTGCACCTGCTGACTCTCCCTTATGGAAGCTTTTTTCTTTATATGGTTTGTAATTTTTTTCTATTCCATTTCAGAGGAATTTATTTATTCTATAGCCATCATAGGTGTCCTGGTTGTAAAAGTATGGAATATACACAGTATTTCTAGGCTCGTTTCTGCAAATATGTTTCTCTCAATATTATCAATGGCCCTGGACTATTTCTTGGATAATGTATCCTATATCACGCAGATAGAATAAATTTGGGCTTCACACATACATATAGCACAAGCTTGGGATTTTAATTTCCCAGACAGATGCCAAGATTCTTTCCACATATCTGGGACAGAGAGTTTTTCTAGCATTTGAGTATAAGAACTAAGTTGTAGGCTCTATTCAGGAGCATCAGTTCTAGGTTCACTACCTTTCATAGATTTCTTGGCCAAATTTCTTATCTCTGTGTGGGCATTAGGAACGTGGTCCCTTACTCATAAATCCCATAAGTCTCCCTAAGTCAACTTCCTCCATACAAGCAATGGGGTCCATCAGTGCAGCTGGTGCACAGACACTGAAGCCTCCTTCACTGGCCTTTCATCCACACAGAATCACCCGTGTGGACTGATTTGAAGGCTTCAGAGCAGCAACTCAACCCAAAGCAACTTCTCCAATCAGGGGCCTAAAATTCTACTTCTAAAGATTAATTTTTATGGAATAAGCATTGACCTTACACTATTCTCTTTCCATAGACAATATTCTAAACAGACTTGTTTTGGAGACAGTACCTCTGGGAACATTTTTCAGAATGACTTAGGCATACATCCAGTCAAATATATTGTCCCCATCGGTACTCATCTGTTTGGTGAGATAAATAAATTCACATATCAGTGTAAATGACAAGGAGGGAAATGAGCAGGAAGAAGAAAGAGGAGGCATTTTACAGATTGTCAAGACACAGGCACTGAAAAAACATTTTAACAAAATTAAAATGAACACTGTTCTTAAGAGGGAAGTAGTATACACCTCTTGGTTCTTGCCTATGCAGCAAGAACCCTCTTTTCCAGGGTAACCCACTCATGCAGTCTAGGTAGAGATGATACTGGAGGGGCAAATGACCCAGGCCTAGCCAACTAGTATGAACCATTCCACTAGCCTCAGTTGGTCCACAGATGGGGTTTTTCTGCTGGAGCTGACAGGGAAGATGGTCTCTTCCACCGAGGTTGATACATTAGGAGGATTTGAGTCTGTGGTTGCCTGCAACCACTTTTGCTCCACGTGGAGACAACTTGGTGAAGAATGACACAGGAGAGATACACAGAGCCAAGAGATGGAAACAGAGTACAAAGGAGACTGCTATGTGCTCACTCTTCCCTCTGGTCACACAGTGAAACTGTATTTCTGTCTCCCTTGCAGACAATTGTAGTTATATGACTAAACTCTGGTCAGTGACAGTGATCCTCCAGGCTGTCCCCCACTCCCACCCCAACATCTATCTGTTGGCTAGACGTCAAGTGTCCAGCAGAGGACTCTGAGGCCCTTGGAGTAGCAGGCTAGAAGATGAAATGGGCTTGAGGTCCTTAATCATCATATGGAAGGCCATTCACTGAACATGCTCATTAAACTGTTATGTATCAGAAATAAACTTCCATTGTGTTGAGCTACTGAGATTTGGGGGTTGTTTATAACAGCATTTAGCCTATCCTGATTAACAGATAATACAGAGACCTACTGACCTTGTTTGAGTCCATAGAACCATCTAGGCCTGAAGCTAACTACTCCCCTGGGAAATCCTTTTGTTTAAGTTGGTTTGAATTAGGTTTCAGTTTCTTGCAACAAGAAGAGTTCTGACTGACACAGAGTACAAGAGGAAATGTGTAAAAAAAAAAAAATTCAATAGTACCTTAGTGTATTATAATATACTTATAATCTAGAAGTGTATAATATATACTTATTATATGTGTGTATATACAAGTGTATAATATATTCTTTTTTTTTTTTTTTTGTGGTACGCGGGCCTCTCACTGTTGTGGCCTCTCCCGTTGCGGAGCACAGGCTCCGGACACGCAGGCTCAGCGGCCATGGCTCACGGGCCCAGCCGCTCCGCGGCATGTGGGATCTTCCCAGACCGGGGCACGAACCCGTGTCCCCTGCATCCGCAGGCAGACTCTCAACCACTGCGCCACCAGGGAAGCCCTGATATGTTCTTATATGTATATAAATATATAACTGTGTAAACTGAGTTATGAAATCATTTTGGGAATTCCCTGGTTGTCCAGTGGTTAGGACTCTGCGCTTCCACTGCAGGGGACCCCGGTTCAATCCCTGGTTGGGGAACTAAGATCCCACAAGCCACGTTTGATCCCTGGTTGGGGAACTAAGATCCCACAAGCCAAATTTTTAATAAATAAAGTGTCAGTTTTTTTAAAAAAATCATTTTGCTTTCTAAGAGAGAAAGTAGAACAATATTAAAGTTGTGAGCACCTCAGAGCTTTTGTCAATTCAAATATTTCTTGAATTCTATAGGCCAGGAAATTTTTCCTCCAACTCAGACAATGACTTTAAATAATAGTTACATTGTTAATTGTTGAAATAATATGCCATAGTCTTTTTCTCCTCAATCATTAATGTATAATATTCCAATAGTAATTTATCACCAAGTCAGATAGATCAATATGTGAGAATACAAAGATAAACCCTAGCCTTGTAAATTTATACATTTAGATAAGAAAATCAGAGACAAAAAGTTTAGAGATCATCTAGTCCAACTCTTTCATTCTACAGATGAGAAAATTATGGCCTAGAGAGGTGAAAGAACTTGTCCAAGTTCACACAGTAAACAGGTGGCAAAACCAAAGTTACAACTCAGATATTCTAAGAGAGGAAGAGAACCAAAGTACAGGAGGGGGGGGGGGGGCATCACTGAAAAGTAAAGAACCTTAGCTAGAAGGAGGAAATGAGATCCAGAGCACAAATAGAGAAATTAGCCTTAGATTTAAGGTTGGATATCTCTTACATTTAAGCTAGAAGAAAAGGGTGGGTATGAATACAGATAAAAGTTTGTTAAGGGTCTAAAGAAGTTGCATTCACCATAAATACCATAGTTTGCTGTTTTGTCACACTGTCTCTCTGATCTCCCTTAAGGCAGGAACTATAGTCTCTTGAAAGGGAGAACACCTCAGGAGTCTGGCAGAAAGGGCACAGAAAAAAATCCTAGAGTTGTGGACAATGAACTTTGCCAACATCACAGCTTAGCTGAGGCCCACTCTCAATAACAAAAAGTTCAGGAATTAAAATAAAGCCAAGGAAACTTTAGACCTCCTCTGGTGGACAGACTGACCAAGCACATGAGAATAGGGTTTACGGAGTAAATGTATCCCTTGGGATGAAATAGGGAGGGTACTATAAACAGAGACAAGTCCTACCAACAGCCAGACAGCTGGTAACAAAGGCCAGGCCGCACAAAGTCTTTCTGGCTGCCCTTTTCCATACGAGTAAGAAAAGCATACATCTCTGTTGGGTGTGAGAGTGATCTGGCTGCAACATCTGTCATGCCATTGATTGCCAGCCTGGCTTCATTCGTTCTGGCTGGCTAGGCTAGGGTCTCCTTTCTTCCTTACCTTTCCAAGTACATCTCTTCTCAAGCTGCGTGATCTTTCAAAGAAGGCATGCTTCTCTAATAGGGTGGACCATTCTCCAGAGAATATACTTATTATCAGGAAATAACTCACCTTGACTAAAAGGCCCCTAAATAATCTTTTACTTCTGACATATTTTTTTCACCCTAAGGGATTATCTTTAGTACCAACAGCACCCAGCATGGCTAAGGCCTCACAGGAAAAGAGGTTCCAGCTCTGGAATTAAAGATTCAACAAGCAGAGTCCAAAGACTTTCACACTTTCAACTAGGATGGAAAGCCTACAAAATTAAGAAGGACATGGAACAAATAACAGCTATGAGGACGTTGTAAGATGTCTTGACCTTTGTGCTTCCTTTCCATATGTGCTGCGGAGGCAACACAGCTTCATGGGCTTTAAAATCATTATAGTATGTCCCAGGTCCTCTTGTCTTCATACTTTACTGACTTCAGTTACCATCTACATACAAAAGATTTCCTGTCTAGAATTCATTCTAGAACTCCTGACACTCATGCCCAATTACCTACAAAACCCTTCTACTTTATTAACCCTTAGGCTCAAAAAATATTTATTTGGCATCTACTATGTGCCAAGGAATGTCTCAATCTGAGCTTACTATCTTCAATCTCCTCAAAGGAAAACTGGATGAAATCTTGGGCCCTACACCAGAGTTTCAGATTGGACTAAAATCAGAAGCATCCATAGAGTGTCAGGTGCTATCCCAAGCACTTCCACCTATGCATCTCGTTTATTCTTCACGCTAATCCTATAAGAATCATTACTTCCATTCAACAGGTGAGAAAACAGATATATAAAGTAGGTGTTTCCAAGAGTTTTAAAAAAATATGTATCTGTTTTATTTTACTTACTTATTTTTTGGCCACGCTGCATGGCATGTGGGATCTTAGTTCCCCGACCAGGGATCGAGTGCCCCCTGCATTGGAAGCGTGGAGTCTTAACCACCTGACCACTGGGGAAGTCCCCCAAGATTTTTCGATTTCAAGGACATTTCAAAAAATATTCAGGGAAGTCACATAGGATGACTAACTGTTTATTTTGGCAAATAGGAACACTGACAAATCATTTACTATAAATTCACAGAAGATAGGCTATATTACATGGAGGAAACTGAAATGGATATTACCAAGTAAAAGAAGCCAATCTGAAAAGGCTACCTACCATATGATTCCAACTATATGCACATTCTGGAAAAGGTAAAACTACAGGGACAGTAAAAAGATTAGTGGTTGCGAGGTGGGAGGAAAAGGGATGAGTAAGTGGGGCACAGAGGATTTTTAGAGCAGTTGAAACTACTCTGCATGATACTATAATGGTGAATACATGTCAGTATACATTTGTCCAAACCCATAGAATGCACAAGACCAAGAGTGAACCCTGATGTGAACTATGGACTTTGGGTGAAAATGATGTATAAATGTAGGTTTATCAGTTGTAACAAATGTATCAGTCTGGTGGGGGATGTTGATAATGGGGGAAGTTCTGCATGTTGGGGGTGCAAGGATCATATCAGAAATCTCTGTACCTCCTTCTGAATTTTGCTGTGAACCTAAAACTACTCTAAAAAGCTTTTTCCTTACAAAGAAAAGATAGGCTATATATATTGATATATATATACATATATATGTATGTAATACACACACATATATATGTATGTGTATATATATATAAATTTTACATATATATGTGAATATAAATAGTTCTTTCAATTCAATAAATTTAGGTTTATGGAAAATTTATATTGTCTTTCTTTTTTTTTGCTGCCAGCCAGTGAAAACCTTGTCATAGGCCCTGGATTTGGGGACTACTCATTTGAGTTGCTTGCTCAGGGCTCCTGGATTAACGGATAAGTAGTTATAACGGCTTCCTGACATTTGCATAAATAGCAAGGTTACATCTCTCTTCTCCAGCCATCTTTCCAGATACCCTGTGTTGAGCAAATTAAATTATGTTTCCTTTCCTTAAATGATGTGAAACACACAGCAGTGCGGGCTTTACCTTAGGGGAGCTTTAGCTCATACAGTGGGGTTACTTTCTATTTAAAAAAGAAAAGAAGGATCATCTATGGCCTTGCTTCAGAGACAGAATAATAATTTCTGGTGAATATCATTTTGTCATAACTATATTTTGTGAAAATTATAAGGTTTTTCACAGTATTATCAGAATAAATAAGAAATCAGTTGACCAGGGCTCAAAATTTTAGTTTTCAGAGTAAACACAGTAATAATTTTCGAATCATAGACAAATAAAATCTTCCAGTTTGTTAGAAACAATCAAAATTAGTTTTATATGTACTTTCTAATACTGAAATGAACTGATTTTTTTAAACTATAGCAAAATTTAGAATTTAAACACTACCCACTATCCCCTACCTAAAAGTCCTTAAAGAAGTCAAATAATACTGCTTGCTAGACCTAGCCTATTGGACTCTAGGCTCATTAACGTTAAAAAATATATAATTTACTATTTGGAGTGACAGGTATATTACGCAATTAATTTTTTGGTAATAAAATACCATTCAGTGAAGAAAGCAAGGCCAAAATTAGCAATCAAGGTGAAATAGATAGAAAGGTAGAAAGAAAACTATAAGCAATGATGTGACTAACATATTTAGAGTCGTGATTATTGTGATAATTATATTACAGTTTTGGTCAAGTTAAAACACCTTAGAAAAAAATTTATTTTTGTATGTCAAAAAAAATGGTCAAATATCACAATTTCATACAGCTCCAACTAATATCTCACAGTCCTCAGTATATTTTAATCAGGTTTTTGGAAAATGTAGCACTCATTTTTATTCAGGAAAATTAAGGGGTCCTGTGACTTGGCTTTATGCCAAATTATCACAGGGAATCAACAACAGAACTAGAAATATAACCTAATGGAATAAAAGAATTATTAATTACACTAATTCAATAGCACTTACTGAGTGCCTACTATATGCCAGGCAAAGTTGTGGAAGTGTGTGTCCTTGGGGGGAGTGGACAGGATGGGAAATGGGCATAGTGGGGGAGCAATGTGACAGGCTTTACAGAGATTTAGACATTTGAAGTTTTCCAAACAGAGAGTTTAACCTTGGAAAGACCAAAAGTAAGATGTAAGACTACCTCTTTTTTATTTTTACTTCTATTTGTCAGTGAAGTATTTGTTTCTGTTATCAACAGAAACTGATTAATGAAGAGGTGCTAACTTAATCGAGTTATGTATATGAATTCCCCAGCAAAGCCAGGCTTAGCAGGTAGTTTCATATGCTAAGATCAACAACCAAAGCACTTTCTGTCAGGGACTTCAGCTGAGTGAACAGTTTCATGAACTGACATTGTGGCAAAATATTAGCTTTAATAATGAATCTGCTAATTCTTCTTCCCTGACTGTCTTGTTCAACATTACATTCCCATTACAGCAAATAATAAGCCCTCAATAAATATCTGTTAAATGAACAAAGTAGCTGGTGTTTGGTCTTTGATTATAGCATAATAATTCATGCCAGATAAAATAAATTTGCCATACTTATTGATTACATATAAACTTTTTAACAAATAGTGTGAATTACCATACATTCAATTCTAACTTCTTCCCCCACCAAATAACACCATTCATTATCTCTCAATCTATTACTAAAGTATTAAATTCACAAATGTTAGCAAATTATTTTAAATATTCTTTTATTGAAACATCCTAGTTTGTATATTATACTTTGTATGTGTATTTTTTATACTATAAATATAATCAGGGCTTCCCTGGTGGCGCAGTGGTTGACAGTCCGCCTGCTGATGCAGGGGACACGGGTTCGTGCCCCGGTCTGGGAAGATCCCACATGCCGCGGAGTGGCTGGGCCCGTGAGCCATGGCCGCTGAGCCTGCGTGTACGGAGCCTGTGCTCCGCAACGGGAGAGGCCACAACAGTGAGAGCCCCATGTACCGCAAAAAAAAAAAAAAATATATATATATATATATATATATATATATATAATCAGAGCTACATGTATACAAAAATTCTCTGTTTCCTTTTATTGCTTACAATACAGTACTATATGGCTACTACATAAAATTGTTATAAGAATTAATGAATTATACAAGAAAGGAATTTTAAATATAAAAGAGCATATTCTAAGTGAAAACATTATTATAATAATTCTACCTCCTTGCCCAGTTATAAAACACAAGAATCATTTTATAAGGCTACTTGTATATTAATTTCCAAATAGTCTGATTAAAGAATGTTTTAATCTATATTTTAGGCAAAATAGAAAATCGAATTTTAACATGTTACCAAGTGATTGAAAATAAAAGCACTGTCAATTTAAGTATTTCAACTGCCAGAGTTCTATAGGCCAGATAATAATTTTAAATAATAGTTACATTGTTAATTGTTGAAATAATATGTAATAGTCTTTTTTTCTCCTCAATCATTAAAATCATATAATATTCCAATAATAATTTATCACTAAGACAGGTATTTTTCTAAGTAATGTATCACCAAACCACATTTTGTTTCTGATGTCATCTGCTGAAATCAATCCATGTTATAAAATGACACATTGGCTAAAAACTTGATAAACTTTGGAATGAAGTTCACTGACATGCTACTAAAAATAGGCCCTTTTTAATTTTTTCAACAAATTTAATACGAGCATGGTGATAGAAATACATTAGGATAATAGAAATTCACCCTACATTAGTATTTAATGAATCTTAGATATCACAATTCTTTCATATACCAAATTTTAATTAGTTTTCAAAAATAATAACTACCATCTCTTGAGCAGTTACAACATGAATGATACCATGCTAAGCACTGTACATGCTTTACTTCATAAAATATTCACAACTTTAACATATTAATTAGTGTTCCCATTGTATAGAAATGAAACTGAGACTCAGAAGGTTATGAAATTCATTCTCAGTAGAAGAATTAGTATTTGAATACCTCAGGTCTATCTGACTACAAAGCCCATAGTCTTAAACAACCATCCAATGTTAAGAAAAAAGTCCTAAATATAGAGAAGTGGAAAGTCAGCAAAGTTGAAATACAAAGTTAAATTGGATGTGAAAAAAAAGATATTGCTAATTATTAGAGAAGGAAATGTAAACCACACTAAGAGTCTCAAAGATACATTTACAAAATAAGTGAGACAAATAAATTTTCATTTTTAATAAATCAACTTCTTTTGGCAATATTTTTAAGATGATTGCAGAGAATAATCCTTTCCAAAGTCTCCTGATGAACACATTTTTTATTCTCAGCTAAAAACTCAAGTTTTTTTAATAGTCAAAATTTTCATACCTGTGTGGTGGGTTTCACTAATTCATGTACATTTTTAAGCATTTGATAACAAGTTATCAAACATTTGTGAGGAAATAAAGTATGCATATTTAAGCTTTAAACCATCATTTGTCCTCCACGGGAAATTAAGTTATTTTCACATCTCAAAAAATTCATGACATACAATTAAAAAACAACAAACAAAAGTCACATTTTATAAGGCAGCAATTATGTTCATATGGTACCAGTATAATTGAAAGACAGAAGACATTTCATTCGTTAGTAACACAGAATTTCTTCTAGTGGGTTTCCTCAAGCTCATTAGATATTCCCTGGCTGATTCTCCTAAGTAATTAGATTTTAACAGGATTTTCAACAGATCAGAGCAATCTCTGTGGGTGCCAATAGAGAAGAGTCCCCCTCTGGCCTTACTAGCAGGGCAGAGCAGATAACATCCAGGCTGGGAGTTAATAGGACAATTACTGGCCTCTTTTAAATGAGTTACATTAATGCACTTAAGCTAAATGACTCTATATATGATTAAATATTAACATCTGCAAAGTATGAAATCATGATATGCAATCAAGTTTTGTTGTTTTAATTTCCCCAAAGAAAGATTTCAATTGTTTGTATAAATGCCTTTAAATACTGTGTATTGGACATTTTTAGGGTATAGAATAAAAAGTTGGAAAGCATTCTTTTTTTTATATATATATAAATTTATTTTATTTTTATTTATTTATTTTTGGCTGCATTGGGTCTTTGCTGCTGCGTGCGGGCTTTCTTTAGTTGCGGCGAGCAGGGGCTACTCTTCGTTGCAGTACATGGGCTTCTCATTGCGGTGGCGTCTGTTGCGGAGCACGAGCTGTAGGTGCACAGGCTTCAGAAGTTGTGGCTCGTGAGCTCTAGAGTGCAGGCTCAGTAGTTGTGGCGCACGGGCTTAGCTGCTCCGCAGCACGTGGGATCTTCCCAGACCAGGGCTCGAACCCGTGTCCCCTGCCTTGGCAGGCGGATTCTTAACCACTGTGCCACGAGGGAAGCCCCAAAAAGCATTCTTCTCACTTAAGAGTCCTAAAATATACTGACTTTTAGGATGCCACCTCTGGCTATGATGGAGTAACTAAAAAAACAGACAAATATATGAAATATTAGTTTTCAGACATGGGACAACAGGCAAGGAAGAGAAGGCAAAATAAATGAGGTGGTCTCCCTAAGCTGAGAGACAGAGTTGAAAATGTGGGGAAGCCAGGTGTATAGAATCACAGGAAGAGTACCATGGAGGAGACGGCACCAGAGCACCAAAAAAGAGAGCTCTGAAGATCTACAGTCTCATGTTGAGTGTTGATAGGCACACACATACAAGGAAACTACCCAAGGTTGGAAAATGAACCATGGGAAAGAAGCAGACGGAACAATTTTCTGAGCTCACACAGGGCGGGGAATAGTTCACATTCCCAACAGCCAGGGCTAAAAACAAAACAAAACAAGAACACCCTCATAATATATAAAGCAACAGGTAAAAAACTCAGAAGGATAATGTCTCAGTAGTAGGCAAGTTAGCCCTAGACTAAAAGTTGCTCTAGTCCTCCCTAACAAAGTTTAAAAGTAAATCTCAAAAGGATCAACCTATTTCCAAGTTTTTTGAATGCCCTGGAACAAAGCTTAAAAATATTTATAGGAACATAAAAGAATCCAGCACTAAACAACATAAAATTCACAATGTCTAGCACCCAAATTCACGAAGTCACACAAGAAGCAGGAAAATATGCCCCATAATGAGGAGAAAAATCAATCAATAGAAACAGACCCAGAAATCAAACAGATTAGAAATTACAAGAAAAGAACATTAAAACAGCTATTATAAATACACTCTATATGTTCCAGAAGAAAAAGGAAAGCATAAGCACAGTTAAGGAGAGACATCAAAGATATAAAAATGACCTAAATCAAACTTCTAAGAGTGAAAAGTACAATGTCGAAGATGAAAAATACACTGGATAGGATTAATGGTAGTTTGACACTGGAAAAAAAGAAATGAACAGAGCACCGGTGAGCTGTGGGACACCTTCAAGCAGCTTAATATGTGACTAATTGGAATCCCAGAAGGAAAAGAGAGAAAGGAAGGGAAGAGAAAAACTATTTGAAGAAATAATGGCCCCAAAATCTCCAATGTTGATGAAAGTCATATACTGAAGAAACATGAAGCTACACCAAGGCATCATAAATCAAGTAGCCTAAAGCAAACTGACTTTAAAATGCATTTTAGATACATTTTAAATGTTTTCAGCAAAAAAAATACTGCAAGATTTATTGGTTCAGACCTGATCCAAAGTCAGACTTGTGCTTGGCTCCTAAGACATTGGCCCATAACATTTTCTACGAATAAATTTTAACCTAATGTAAACAGTCAATTTTGCCACTAAGTATGAGAGATATTTCAGAAGCTTTATATTGAATTCTATTCTTTACTTTTTGACTTTATAAAGAGATGTTTCCTATCCTTATTGTCATTATAAGGTTACCTAGTCTTATACCCCAAAACAATACATAAAATACCAAATTGGGCCCCCACAAGTGCAGAGGCAAGAGCCTGAACCAGACAAATAAGTGCTGGGGAGCACTACCATCCCTCAGTTGGCTTTTACTCAGTTGGATAAAAGAGGGCATGAGATCAATAAGAGAATCTTCCCACTTAACAGGTCCTAACAAAATCACCATGAACTTAGTGGCAAGTTCGGGTCTTCATAATCCAGAGAGAAACGGAGCTCGTGTACATGGAGGGTCCTTACAAAGAGGTGATAACTACTTGTAACTTTTTCTTTCATGAGAATCAAGCTAGAGGCTTAAGTTAGACTGCAAGGAGAAAAAATTCCTGACATTGGAATAGATTAAAAACAAAAAACGAATTTTCTTCAAGTTTTTAATTCAGGTTCTGTCCTGGATAATCCTTGTAAATGCTGGCATACACCTGACCTGTCTTTTCTATGAGTCTGTGAACACTTGATTGTTTAAGATAATAGTTCACCTTCTTAGGCTGAGCCACAAGCCCCACTAACTCTCAAACAGCTTGGAGCATGTCTGTAAGCCACCAAATGCAGGATATTCAGATAGCCTTTTGTGTTGAATTTCACCTCTCTTTGTTCATCCACAAATCTATTTCCATAATTCTATTCTCCCTTACGCAGTTTTCAAATGTCTATATCTTGCTTTATGTACTTGAAATATTCCAGAGATCTTAGGTCTAAACACAACTTTTTTCCAATCTAATTAAACTTAAAGGGCATTTGGGGAACTAGTTATTTAAAAGAATTCTTTGAATGAATTAATCATCTTCTGAAATTTTGTATCTAAATCTGATTGTTATATATCAAATTTGCTTAACACAGGTACACAGAACTAAACTGTTAGTATTATTTGCAGATCTGGATGGAAGGGAATACCTTACATAATTTACTGAGTACTATCCATGGACACTGAAAATGTCAGTATCACAAAGATATATAGAGATAACAAATCAATGAGTTTTAGAAAATGGGTTGAATCAAGCTGGTCAAATAGATTATATTAGTCATAATGAGACCCACATGAGAACCAGCATTTGCAAATACCTCAAGGAAATCAAACAATTTGCCTAAAGGAATTATAATAGACTCTAGCTTCCCTTTCCTTAACACTTCTGGAAATTTTTCAGGCCTGTTTTATACAATGAACTTGAAATTCTTATCAAAGAGGCATATTTATAGATTTGACTGATCCAGTGGACATTTCAGTATGTCCTACTAAAACATAGAATGTTGAAAACACACAAAGACAAGAGTAATACACATGAAAGAGGGTATAGGATAATATAGTCCCGTGGCTAACTATGATTTTTGAACCACCGGAAAGCAGAACTAAAACCTATGACTTGAAGTTGCAGGAAGACACATTGGGCCCCAATATAAGACTAAACTTTCTAACAATCTGAGCTAAACAAAGATCAATTTCCCATCACTCTAAATGTGCAAACATTGAATGACCATTTGCCAGGGATTTTGTAGATTGGATTCAAGTGTTGTATAGGAGATTTAATTAGACAATATTTAAAAATCTAATCTTTAAGTATCCCTAAACATTCAGATGATCTAATTCTATGATCTTAAAAGCTTTGGTGGTTACACAAGGAACTTCCTTTCCCTTAATTTCTCTATAGGATGATTGTAATACCTGTCCCTTTCTTGCATATAGGAAATACTGTACTGGAAGAATACCTAGGGTATCTGGCTCAATTACTAACTTGTTGGGTGACTTTGAACAAATCACTTAATAGTCCTTGGTTTTTGTTTTGTTATCTGCAAGTGTGGTCTGGGGGTTCTAAAGACATGCCTTAAGAGTTCACTTTACTTTATATATAGATTTTGATTCTCCAAGTCTCTGACTCTAGCTGTATATCAGCCCGGCACCTTGCTAGAATAACCAGCCAAAATTCTATGCTTCTGGCATTCAGAAAAATGTAAAATCTCTAACATTATAATTCCATGTTCCTGATATGGGAAATCCTACAGTCATTAACCAACTGTTTGCCCCACCTATAGCCATTCATGGTAGCCAATCACAAAGAAAGGTCTCATTCCTGGTGTTCCAGTGGTTAGGACTCAATACTTTCACTGCTGGGGCCCAGGTTCAATACATGGTTGGGGAACTAAAATCCCATAAGCTGCGAGGCATGGCCAAAATAATTAATTAATTATTTTAAAGAAGATTGTATTACCTGTTTTACATTTCTGATAAGAATTATATTGTCCCTGCTCCCAAAGCAGCAATTTGTACTATAATCCTAAGAAAGAGCAAATAGATGAACTCCAAGTTCACATCCATTACAATATTTTAGAATATTAGTTGTATCATTTACTGCTCCGTCTAAAATAAATACACAGAGAATATTACCAAGAGACACGTTAAATGAATCACTCTGAGAAAACTGCCAAATACAGCACAGAAAAATAACTAAAACTAATTCTTTTCTTACAGCAACTCATCAAAACTGACTATCTAGTCATTTTCATACACCTAACTCTGAGTTGAAAAATTCAATCTCATTAACTGAAAAAACTCTCCCACCAGCTTAATATTCTCTGTCTAGTGCCAAATTATATTCTTTTGCAGTCTGATTAGAGATAGGCCCATTTTTCTCTTAACCTTTTATGCATTTGATCCAAAAAAACTGTACTTGAAAAACAAAATCAAAATAAAACTGAATTCTTATTTGTTACCAGAGGATTGGTTGGTTGTGAAATCTAGTTGCTGAAAATTTGAAGTCATAATGGAAAAATCAACATTTCTTGTTGGGCAATGCCCACTTCATGCTATTTTCTGCTTCTAGAAGATGTTTTCTTAAGGGAGTGAGACCGCAATCAGACATAATTCAACTTTCCTATCTGCCATCTAGAAATATTCAGGTAAGAGAAAAAGAACTAAGGATGGTCAAATATCAAGAAAACCCTACCACCAGTAACTATTAGATTCAGAAATGAATAAAAATAATGACATATGTATGGCACTTTAAACATTTCAATGTATTAATGTCCATGGTTTCACTTGATGTACTGGTAACCTTATGAGCTAACATAAGGCATTAACTCCCATGCATAGGAAGGGGAAATGAGACAGAAATCATTTGCCTAGTCACACAATGAGCCTGCTATGGACTGAATTGTGTCCCCCCACCAATTCATATGTTGAAACCCTAACACCAGTGTGACTGTATTTAGAGATAGGGCCAAAAGGAGGTAATTAAAGTTAAATGAGGTCATAAGGGTGGGTTCCCAGACATGATAGGATTAGTGTCCTTATAAGAAGAGACACTAGAGAGTTCACTCACTCTGAGTGCAAACAAACAAGAGGTCATGTGAGCACATGGCAAGAAGGCCACCACCCACAAGCCAGGAAGGAAGTCCTGTCCAGAAACCAACCTTGCTGAAACTCTAATCTCAGACATCTAGGCTCTCGAACTGTGAGAAAAGAAATGTCTGTCGGTTAAGCCACCCGGTCTATGGCATTTTGTTATGGCAACTTGAGCTAAGACAGAGCTAATGATCATGAAACTTCTCTGAGAACCAGTCTCCTTACTTTTAGTCTTGTGCTATGTCAATATAATATAATGGCCAGCATTGAACTACTGAGAATGATCACTTGAATTTCAAGCAATTTTTCCTGAACTTATAATTGGGGCTGCCCCAAGCGGCTGTCTCTTCATCTAGCAAGTAACAGAAGTATTACTATAATGAAAATATCCTTCAGAGGGGAAAAAATGCAATAATCATCATAAATGTGCAACAAATCCTATGGATTTCTCTTTAGCAATAAACTTTTAAACTAATTCCTTTTTTAAAAAAGTCCTCTTGTTATTGAGGAATGGTTTTTTTCTTATGCCTAATGTTTCCTTCCTATAAAGACAGCTAAGCCCTGTCTCTTCCCTTTCCTCATTTGAACCTAACTGATAAAACTTTATAAAGAATGCTCACATTGGCTTAACTCTTCTTTCTCTTGAGATGAGTCTATCCAAAGTAAGCACAAACTCTTTGCTTTTCCATGTTAAAAATCTTACCTATGCCGTCCTTCCATGTAGGAAAGCCCAGGACCTAGTGGGTAAGTATACCTAATGTCAGGATTTTTCTAGAAAGCCTATTTGGCTCTCACACTAAGCCAGCATAGCCTGTATCAGTAATAAAGACGCTATTTTGGCCTCAGCATTTACTCTCTTTACAAAATCTCTCAGACTACTCGGAAAGAAGAGCAGGCTGTTATCTAATGTAAGTCCTTTCATAGTGCACCAGCATAACTGTAGGACAAACTTTTTTTTTTTTTTTTTTGCAGTACACGGGCCTCTCACTTCTGCGGCCCCTCCTGCTGCGGACCACAGGCTCCAGACGCACAGGCCCAGCGGCCACCGCCCACGGGCCCAGCCGCTCCGCGGCACGCGGGACCCTCCCGGACCGGGGCACGAACCCGCGTCCCCCGCATCAGCAGGCGGACTCCCAACCACTGCGCCACCAGGGAAGCCCAGGACAAACTTGATTTCAATTGTCTCTACCATTTGAGAAGCCAGGAGAAAACATGAACCTTAATGGAGGTGGAATTATCCTTGCTATGACTGCAGTAAACGTTTGTTGAAGAGGAAAAAAAATGGAAAGGGAAGATATACCATATACATGCAGTTTTAATGGAAAGCCTATTTCTGCCATATACATTAGAGAAATTGTTCAAGAACAGTTCATCCATGTGAAAATATTAGCACTGTAATTCTGCCAAGGTCAGTAAGACCTAGTGATTTGCTGAGCTATCACCTTCATTTCACCAGGTAAATAAAGGCTCCTTTTTCAGTATGTCCTATCTAAGAAGGCACTCCATAGCAACAGTTAAATTATGAATACAGCACATATGTTCCATACCATATCATTTACAGCACAATTTAGCATAGACATAATGCTTTGTAACAAACTACAATACCATTCACAAAATGCATTTAAATAGCATAATTTAGTTCATTAAATTCAATCATTTACAGTAAATCAAAATCATCATAGGAATTGAAGAGAGTACACAGTTGTTTGTTTGAATAGTTAAGCTAGGTAAGTCAATTTCTTTTTGAAGGTCAAGGACAGAGTTATTTCCATTTTCTGTTATAAAAAAGATACAGCTGGTGTCAAAAGATAATTTAATGTCACCTCAAAATGATCAACCCTCTTTTCTTTCCTCCCCCCTCTCTCTCTCTCTCCTGGTTGCATATCATATCCCTGCCACTCCTAAAATATATCCGATTCTCCGAAAACATTTTACATACTAGTTAACTAGAATGTGTCTGCAGATTTCGCAAAATCTCAAATGGACAATTTCTTTAAATTTTTAACCAAAACATGTACATTTGGCCCTGAGAAAGTTTCAAACACTAGATCACAGTACATGTCATCATCTGCTTATCTGTCTGCTTTTCATACCATATTGTAATCCCCTTGTGGGTAGGAGCCTAGTCAATCATATTTAGATTCCTACAACCTAGCACAGTGTTTGTTGATTGTAAATTCCTTGAAAGCTAGGATTCGTTCTTTTATTTATCTATTTTTATTCCTTCTGGCGCCTACCATAATGCTTTACACAGACACAGTAAACATTCATTGATTTAAAAATCTCACTGGAGGGGCTTACCTAAGGACATATTTTATAAGCACACAAATTCAGTATATTTTTTATCGTCTTAGTAAACCAGTGCCTAGAAAGACAAAGGCAAAGTAAGAAAAGAGAGGACCTCTCCAGGATTTAACACAAACTATTTGACCTCTCTGATTGTTACACAGTCCAATGTACTCTGAGCAGAATCACATTCCAGGTGGCCACAACTGTCTCCGCCTTTCAAGTCTTTCTCTCAGCCTTTGCATAAAATGCTTTCAGCACAAACTCAGCAGTAATCAACAGTATGAGGATTTCAGCTCGAGTGCACCTGCCTTAAGGTTAGTGCAATCTACACAGCATTCATGGGCTCAGCATTTACCTAGACGTTCCACAACCCTATATATGCCTTGCCCTAGGTACTGTGTTAATTGCAGAGGATACGGACTCAAGTAAGACCTGAACTCTCTCCTCAGGCTGCTTAGAATCTAGCGGGGCACACCATCAACAATGCAGTGTCTGAGGTAAGCACAAGTGCTCAGAGAGAGAGAGAGCACACTATCTTGATAACAAAAAGATAGCACTCCCCATCCCATGTGAAGAACGGATTTCCACTCTCAGCCCTTTATGAGAGGGCCAGTGATACACTGGAGGAAGTTTAAAAGGAGAGCTGTCAGACGGAAGGGCTGCCTTCTCACATTTCCTCCCCTCAGGCTACCTTTCCCCTTACTTAAAAAGGAGGGAGAGTGGGAAAGAATGTTGGAAGATTAAGGGGGAAATTTTTTTAATTGAAAGGAACTGTTCTTGAAATTATCTGAGTATTGCTAAGGTGAATATTGCTGGTTTGAGGAACCAAGTCAGAGTCCATTACCATGAACAGCCTTTAATTGTATTAACACCCTACACTGAGAATATCAATAGCTCCACAGAGACCAAGCAATAAAAAACTCCTTAGATTGCATTAAAGACCTCTGTACTCTGGCTTCAGTCTTGTCTCTCTTAGTATCAGAGACTGCTAGTTTCCTCCAATATCCATTTCCCCCTTCCTCTATCAGTAATAAAAATTTTAGCTAGAAACACAGTCACCCAGAAAAAAAAAATTGTTCCCCAGCTTCCCTTGCAGTTAGATGTGGCCATGTGACTAAATTCAGGCCAACAGGACACTAGTGAAAATGTCAGTAGGAAAATTCTGGGAACCTAAAGAGACAGTGGATGCGTACCTCATCCTGCCCACTGGGACATGCCATGCCAATCCTGGATTGCCTACCTCCAGATTTTTAATTAAAAGGGAAATTATGTTCTATTGTATTTCAGACACCGAATTCAGCCTCTATTTGAACATTCTGTTATTTGCAACCTCCCTTTCTCCCAGGTCCTCCTCTGGTGGCCTGCTATGAGCCAGGCGCTGTGCTAAGTCTCTAAATACCTCATCTCATTTCAATCCTCACAAATACCCTGTTAGGTAGCTACTATTATTAGCTTTGTTTTACAGATGAAGAAACTGAGACTTAGAAAGATGAATTTACTTGCTAACAAGAGGCAAAGCCAGGTTTTTGAACCCAGGCAGTTTGTCTCCAGAGGCTACGCTTATAATCTCTATAACAACACTGTCCTTTCCACAGGGATGGAAGCATTCTATGTCCGTGCTGTCTAATACGGTAGGCACTACCCACATGTGGCTGTGAAGCACTTGAAATATGGCTAGTACAACTGAGGAGCTGAAATTTCTATTTCATTTAATTTTAATTAATTTAAATTTCAATAGCCACATAGGGGTAATGGCTACTGTGTTGAATGCTGCAGCTCTAAAGACTCTGTGTTGAAGCTCTAGAAAATAGCACCAGCATGCTTTGTGTTGACCAGGTGCTCGGTAGATATTTGCTTTAGTACTCTGAATTGGACTGAGGTGAACATCAACCACACTAGATATAATCGATGTAGATAAAAAAAAAACAAACCCTGAAAAAGGGACAAACTTAACAAATTCAGGGACAACATGAAAAAAAGACGAAGTTGAAGCAACAACAACAAAAAAACACACTCAAGCTCAGCATTTGCAGCAGAAGAGAACACTCAACTCATTTTGTCTTTGCTCAAGCAGACGGTATGTCAAGTTGACCAATTAAATGACGTATAAACCCAGTTTAATAAAAGCTGGGCTTGGGTTTCCCTGGTGGCGCAGTGGTTGAGAGTCCACCTGCCGATGCAGGGGACACGGGTTCGTGCCCCAGTCCGGGAGGACCCCACATGCTGTGGAGCAGCTGGGCCCGTGAGCCATGGCCGCTAAGCCTGCGCGTCCGGAGCCTGTGCTCCGCAATGGGAGAGGCCACAGTGAGAGGCCTGCGTACCGCAAAAAACAAAACAAAACAAAAAAAGCTGGGCTGGCATCCATTTACAAAAACCTTCAGAGGACACTGAGGTTTCTCATGCTATCCTTAAAGAAACTGTCTGTAAAAGGTTGGAATGGGTCTCACTAGGCTGGAAAGAATAAGTTCGGATCACTGTATTTAACAACCATTTATCATAAATTCCATTTTTCATTTGGTAGGGAAATGACAGAAACTCACTCTCTCCTGGTTACAGCAATTCAGAGCAAAAAACCTTCTAGTTATACTATAAGGCCAAACTCTAAATTTTAGGCCCCTTTGGAATTTTTCACTCTTGCTTTTACTCCACCGAGGTGGGGCACTAAAGAATGCAGTCAGGGACCCACACCGTTAGGTGAGCTCCTCCCAGCCTAGCCATTTCCAGTGTGACCTTTCACCAGGTCCCTGGCATAAGGCAGTGTGTCGTCTCCTGGAGCAAAGCCAGAATGTAAGATGAAAAGCCACATGTGGAGGATGACGCAAGGGAAATAATCATGACCCTCATACTGAGAGCCAGAAAGAAATCTGAGGTCTTAAGCACGCTGGTTCCTAAGCCTGGGGGTTTTACTCAGCATAAAACTCCCTTAACATTTTATTTTGTAGGGCTTCCAGACACCGAACAGTGAGCATACTAGCAGTCAAACTTTGGGTGTACCACTCTGCACTACCCACAGAGGGGTCTAGATGGTGTTGTCCTGGGTTTCCATAATAACTTAAAGGGAAAGTTTCACAATAACCAGAGCCTTTGATGTCCCACAAATGAAGGAAGAGGATGTCCTTAAATTCCAAGCAGCAGGAGTCCACTTAGGTGGCACCAACCTTGACTTCCAAATGGAACAATACATCTCCTAAAGGAAAAGTGACGGCATCTACATTATAGATCTGAAGGGGACCTGGGAGAAGCTTCTGCAGATGGCTTCTGCCATTGTTACCATTTAAAAACTGATCAGTGTCATATCCTCCAGGAACACTGGCCAGAGGGCTGTGCTGAAGTTTGCTGCTGTCACTGGAGCCACTCCTATTGCTGTCCGCTTCACTCCTGGAACCTTCACTAACCAGTTCCAGGCAGCCTTCCAGGGGCCGCGTCTTCTGGGGGTTACTGATCCCAGGGCTGACGACCAGCCTCTCACAGAGGTGTTGTACGTGAACCCACCTACCACTGCTCCCTGTAACACAGACTCTCCTCTGCGCCCTGTGGACACTGCCATCCTTGCAGCAACAAGAGAGTTCACTCAGTGGGTCTGAGGTGGTGGATCCTGGCCCAGGGAGTTCTGCACATGCGTGGTACCATCCCTTGTGCACACCGTGGGAAGTCATGCCTGATCTCTGCTTCTACAGAGGTGCTGGAGAGACTGAAAAGGAAGAGCAGGCCATGCTGAGAAGGCCATGGCCAAGGAGGAACATCAGGGTGAATGGACTGCTGCAGCTCCCAAGTTCACTGTATTCTACCCGCGGTCGCAGACGGGTCTGAAGGCGCAGGTGCCTCTGTGCCTGCCCAGAAGTTCCTGCACAAGACGGGAGCCCTCAGCCCGCCACTGAGGACTGGTCTGCAGCTCCCGCTGCTCAGGCCACTGAAAGGGTAGGAACAACCACTGAGTGGTCTTAAGCTGTTCTTCCCCAAGCTTTTAAGCAGAAAACAGAAATAAGGTAGATAGAAAATAAACATCCGTTTCTTTAAAAAAACAAAACAAAAAACAGTTCTGGGTATAAAGTGTTTGTACTATTCAACTCAAGGGCCCATTGAGTCCAACAAACATTTTTTTAGTTCCTACTATGTGATGGCAATGCTGAGTGCTAAGAGCACAGATAGGAATACAATGACACATAACAAGCATTGGGACATTCTGGAACAATGTCTTATGGAGAACAAATAGTTTTAAAATCACTGCCGTGCCTTACATATACTATTTCAGTTAAGCCTCAAAAGCCTCTATAAGATTGGTATGATTACTCCTGTTTTCTCAAGGGAAGAGGTTGAAGCTCAATGATTAAACAATGTGCCTGTTTGTACAACTGGTAATTGCCACAGGCCAGATCCAAATCCAGGCCAAATATGTGTCTTCTACTATATATAGAATAGATAACTAACAAGATCCTACTGAATAGCACAGGGAACTCGATTCAATACTCTGTAATGACCTATATGGGAATAGAATCTAAAAAAGAGTGGATACATGTGTATGTAGAACTGACTCACTTTGCTGTACAGCAGAAACACAACATTGTAAATCAACTATAATGCAATAAAAAAAAATTAATTAAAAAAAGTGTGTCCTTCTCACCAGGCTAGTCTCTTCCCCCATCCCTCCCAAATACAACTGAAAGACAGTAGACTCAAAGATTAGCCCCCATAATAATATCACATATCTTTGGGGCCTGTAACAGCTTGGTCTCTCACAAGTTGAAGTAACTACTTCAGCAAACAATAACAATGACTTATTGAGTGTCTACTATACCCAAGTACTTATCATATATGATCTCCAGTGTCACAATTATCCTGTAAGGCAAGTATTATTAATATGACCATCCCCATTTGACAAATAAAGAAACTAAGTCTCAGGAAAATTAATTGCGTTGGCCAAAACCATACAAGTACTAAAGGAAAGAATCAACACTGGAACCCATTTAGCTCCTAAGTCAATACTCTTTCAACTAACCATTCTGCCTTGAAAAACAAAGACTCTGAAATCAGAGTAAACTCTGGATTTAATATTGGGCCCAGATCTTCCTGGGGAGGTAGGGAGGAACTTCTTACTTGATTACCTAGCAGAAGGGGATGGGTTTGGAAGAAGAAACCCATTAAGCCATGCGTAAGAAATAACGAACCAACCAGATTCCAAGTTAGAGGATGGAAGGCTCCACAAGCATCAGGAGAGTATCAGAGGCCCCCAATGAATAAAATATGGATTAACACTGCTGAGAATAGTGAGAAGCACAGAAATCTGGAGCCAAAAAATCTGACTTTGAATCCTGGCTTTGTTGCTTACTATCTGCGTAATTTTAAGCAAGTTATTTCAATCTCTTTGGACCTCATTATTGTTTTTGTATCCGCCAATGTAGATTATTCAATTTGCTAATGTGAAGTGCTTTGCAAAAAGAGTCCACAGTTTTAAGAAACTGCAATGTGCCAGGACGTGAACTAGAGTTGGAAGTTGTGATGAAATTGTGAAAAGATTACATGCAAAACCCCCTTAACACTAACAAGAACCATGAGATCATTTTTAATAGTACCCCTTTTTCAAGAGAAGGAAACTGAGGTCCGGAGAAATGAAGTACTTTGGCCAAGGTCACAGAGCCAGTAAGTGTTAGAGCTATGATTTGAGGCCAGGAGCTGGACTCTAGAGACTACACTTTTACTCCCTGTACTGGGATGCTCTGGGAAGCCAGGGAACAGTAGCAGGAGCAGGACTGGAACACGTCATTTCTGAGAGTTGGTACTCAAGTTAAAGCTAAGAAGCCTAGGGCTTCCCTGGTGGCACAGTGGTTGAGAGTCTGCCTGCCGATGCAGGGGACATGGGTTCATGCTCCGGTCCGGGAAGATCCCACATGCCACGGAGCGGCTGGGCCCGTGAGCCATGGCCGCTGAGCCTGCGCGTCCGGAGCCTGTGCTCCGCGACGGGACAGGCCACAACAGTGAGAGGCCCGCTTACCGCAAAAAAAAAAAAAAGCTAAGAAGCCTGGAGAAAAATGAGTAGCCTGGAGTAATGAGGGTCAGATAAAGCACTGAGCTAGAAACAAATAAGGAGGCAGCAACCTGGAAGTTACAAATATCACTGAGTAAGGCAAGATGAGCAGTCACAGGACTGGGTTGATAAGAAACAGAAGAACCCAAGGGGAAAACAGAGAAAAGACAGAGGAAGAAAAATACTAATAGACAATAAATATATGGAAGTCTCTATACCAAGTCGTTAATAGGGAAGAAATTATGTCTGGGAATAGGGAGTGTGCTACATGAAAGAAAACTTCTGCTTTTATTATGTTTCAGGATTATTTAACTCTGACCAAACAGCAGTGTTGCTTCTGCAATTTTAAAATTAATAAAACTAAGAATACTAAAATATATGACAAAACAAAGAAATCCCAGTGGGTTTAGATGGAAGAACAAGGTACAGAGGTCAAAATCCAAATAATAAGCTTGGCACAGCAGAGGATCCAAACCCAGGGCATCTATTGGATCGGAATCCAGGGAGACACAGACTAGAATGGCAGAGCTGGAAGGGGCCTTAAACTATGTCTAACTTCCACCCCCATTTCATTTTTTTTTTAACATCTTTATTGGAATATAATTGCTTTACAATGGTGTGTTAGTTTCTGCTTTATTACAAAGTGAATCAGCTATACATATACATATATCCCCATATCTCTTCCCTCTTGCGTCTCCCTCCCACCCTCCCTATCCCACCCCTCTAGGTGGTCACAAAGCTCCAAGCTGATCTCCCTGTGCTATGCGGCTGCTTCCCACTAGCTATCGATTTTACATTTGGTAGTGTATATATGTCCATGCCACTCTCTCACTTCGTCCCAGCTTACGCTTCCCCCTCCCCGTGTCCTCAAGTCCATTCTCTAGTAGGTCTGCATCTACAGAGTGAACTAAGTCAGAAAGAGAAAAACAAATACTGTATGCTAACACATATATATGGAATCTAAAAAATTTAAAAATAAATTTTTTTAATGGTCATGAAGAACCTAGGGGCAGGACGGGAATAAAGACACACTTCATTTTTTAAGTGAGGGAAACCGAGGCCCAGAGAGGGAAGTGTAATGAGTCCAACGTCACATCATTCATTGCTACACAACATAGACACAAACTTGGCCCCAGGTTATAGGCAGTTTCAGACTCTACAGATTAAAACAAGAGACAGAGACAGGCTGGGATGGAGGAACAGGTACCAAAGAGAACACATTTCCTGACAACAGTCACTAAAAAAAGCAATCCTACACCCTTGTGAATGTGCAGAGAATCCCTGTGGTCTTCTCAGGGATTTTTCTGCTCTGTAGAACAAGGGAGTCTTTGGGGAAAAGCGGAAAGATGCCTGAGCATCAAGATTTTGCAGACAAGCAATCAGAGCCCACAATGCAAAAGGACTGCCTTTTCTCTAATAAAATAAACATCCATGAGACTTCAGGTGAGTCATTTAATCTCTCTCAACCTCGGTTTCTCCATCGTTCAGAATATCTCTCCAAATAAGGTTGTTGTTGCAGAATCAGGACTTCTCAAATTGTATTTGGCAAAACTCTAGGGGATGGGGTTTGGGGAGTTCCATTGGTACCTGTGTTTGGGAAACCTTGCATTCTCTATCTGCCATCTTGGAGATTCAAGGTGCACATGAAATGGGCATTTGCTCTCTTTGACTGCCCAGCATCATTCATCCTATTTCCACCAATAACCCTGCTGTCCATTTGGAAATCAACCCTTCTCCTTTCGGTTCATGTAGATCCTATGGGGTTGACTTCCATGCCCTGGCACAAAGCATGACACATGACCAATGACCCAAGTGAGGCCAAAGTATGACACACACCCCTCCTCCAGATGATGCTGACAATTAAGTTTTCTGGAATTCTTTTCCTCCCTTATAAAGTAAAATGATAATAATGCGTTTCTAGAATAGTTGTAAGGATTGAGATCATGCATGTAAGGCATCTAGTTCAGTACCCAACACATTACTAGTACTCAATAAAAAGGAATTATTGGGCTTCCCTGGTGGCGCAGTGGTTGAGAGTCCGCCTGCCGATGCAGGGGACACGGGAAGATCCCACATGCCGCGGAGCGGCTGGGCCCGTGAGCCATGGCCGCTGAGCCTGCACGTCCGGAGCCTGTGCTCCACAACGGGAGAGGCCACAGCAGTGAGAGGCCCGCGTACCGCATAAAAAATAATAATAAAATAAAAAGGAATTATTAATATTACTTAAAATTTTCACTGTATTAGGGCTAGGAAAAACAGGTATAAACATTCAGTAGGACTCTTTAGGTTGTAAATGACCAAAAACTCACAGCAGATTGAGCAAAAAGTGAAATTGGCTCACACCACTGAAAAATCCAGAGGGAGATTTTCCTGGCTTTCATCTAAACCTGATCCAGAGGCACCCACCATCTGCCTCCGGCTCTTAGCCTTACTTCCCTCCATACTGTACGCCACAAGGAGGCAATGTGCCAGTCAGCAACTTCATGCCCACATTCTCCCAGGTTTCGGTCTAGCAAAACAGTCAGTTCTTCCTGGTGGCTCCCATCTGAGCTTGGGGCTTTGGAACAACTTAGGTCATGGGCCCAGCCCCGAAACAACAATGTTATTAGGAATGGCAACTATGTGAGGTGATGGATGTGTGGATTAATTTCATTGTGGTAGTCATTTAATAATGTATATGTCTATCAAATCATTATGTTGTACAGTTTAAGTGTATACAACTTCTCATAAAACTGAGGGAAAATAAAGGCATTAAAATAAACAATGTTATTAGGAGGACTTAATACTCTGGCCAGGACTGAGTCACATGATCTATTCCAGGTGGAGCCCCACCAACTACATGGGAAAGAAATGGTTCTCTAAAGGACATTTGGGTAGAGCTCCGAAATAAGGAGGAGCAGAAAAAAACAAATACCTATTAGAAGATAAAATAAAATCTTTGTAACAAACTAATAAGAACAAAACACCAAAACAGATATTTTCATATATTATTTTGAGTGGGCAATTTGGCAAATACACGTTCCTTTTGCCCAATTCTACTACAAGAAATGCATCCTATACATAAATCACACCAGTGTGCAAGGATGATATTTAGAGGATGATCACTGAAGCATCAGTTGTAATAGCAAAACACTGTCCATTAATATGAAAGTTGTTAAATTATTACATTCATAGGGAAAACACTGCACAATTATGTTTTAATAAGGTAGATCTATATCTTCTGATATGGATATAAGTCTACGATATGCTGTAAAGGGAACAAAGCAAATTGCAAGAAGATAGGTAAATTTGGTCCTGCTTATGTAGATACATAAAAAAAAATCTGGAATAATGTCCAAGAAATGAGTAATACTGTCTATTGCTCAGGAATAAGTACTAGGGAGTTAGGAGTGGCAGGAAGAAGACATTTAGTTTCACTTTATATCCCGTGGGCTTTTAATTTGTTTACCTAAATACACACGATTTTTATTACTTTAAAAAGTCTAAAAATCACCTGTTCATTTGACTGTCTATTAACATGACTCACAGTTTGCACCACTGGCTCTAAAGGAGCAAAAATATTTGCTTTATATGTGCTGAAGAAATTTATTAAATTACTAAAAACATGTGTAAATGGGATTTCACCATGAGATTCTACATACTTCCAAAAAGTATACAAATCTTCTTAAGAAGCAGTGTAATATTTTCATGCTAATCTAGCAAATCATCTGGGCTACTGAATCAACTTGGTTCATTTATTTACTTTGTTTATCGGTCAGACCAGCCCATCACAGGATTTTGCCACTATACATTGGCCCCTGGACTGACTTGTTCAGGCAGGAAGCAACTCCATCAAACCCAATAATTAATCAGGCACTCCTCCTCCATATGTCGCGATGACTATTCATTAAAGCAATGCATATGGCTCTTACCTACATGTGCTAGCTTTTTGCTTTTATTCATGGTTCAACAAATTTATGAACCTTAGGACCAGTGGAACAAAGAAAAATTAGTACAGAAGATATTATAATTAGGCTGACAGTTTAAAATTAGAAAAGAAAAACTGAAATTGAGAAGAGATGTTGCCATTAACAGTAGAATTCATGACACAGCAGACAGCTTTGGATGGCCTTCTATGTGCAAGGTACAAGGTTAAACTCTAGAAACATGAAGAGATACATATGTCATTGTCTGTGCCCATAGTCTTACTTTTTGTTTGAAGAGATAGCACATGTATTGAAAAAAAAAATAAGTAATGGTATAAGGTTATCGCTGGCGAGTGCCATATATTTCTATTTATCAAGATTCCCATTTAAGATGTATAAAGCAACTTAGGAGTCATGAGTAAGTGAAATATGTCATACTGTATATATTATATATACTGTAAGAACTATCACTAAATGTAGAGTATTGTTATGGACTGAATGTTTGTGTTCCCCCCAAATTCATATGTTGAAATCCTACTGCCCAATGTGATGGTGGTGTTGGGAGGTGGGGCCTTTGGGAGGTAACAGGTCATGACTGTGGAGCCCTTATGAATAGGATTAGTGCCCTTATAAGAAAAGACATGAGAGCTTGCTCCTGCTCTCTGCTCTTTCCTCCACGTGAAGGATACAGTGAGAAGTAGCAGCCTGCAACCCAGAAGAGGACCCTTACCAGATTCTGACCATGCTGGCACTCTGATCTTAGACTTCTAGCCTCCAGAACTGAGAAATTTCTGTTGTTTATAAGCCACTCAGTCTATAATGCTTTGTTATTGCAGCCCAAACTTATATAATACAAATATATAGAAGTTAACCATATCATTTTATAAAATAAGAAATGAATAAATTGAATTGACAATGCTTTGGTAACTTAGGTATTAATAATATAATTTCCAAATGATTTGTTTTAAAATATACACAAGAAGTACAAAACCAAAACAATGATTTTGAATCATCACTGTGAGTGACATAAGATATGACAATTATCATAATCACAATCATAGCTAAGACTTGCCTGGTATTTATTATGTGCTAGGTACTATTCTAAGTTATATATAAATATGTATTTCATCCTCATGACAATTCCATGATGCAAGTAATTTATTATCCCTACTTTATAGATGAGAAAACTGAGGTGCTGAGAAATTAATTAATTTACCCAAGGCAAGTGTCAGGGCCAGACTTCAAAACTAGGCAGTCTGACTTCAGAGTCTACACCCGAAAATACTATGGTGAACGTACAATATGTATTCTCTAAATTATCACTTTGTTCATATTTTTAAGGAGAAAATAGAAGGCAAAGAATAGTAAAGATATGGTTTCTTCCTCTATTCTGGAATTCTGCACTTCCTTTGTAGCCTCAAGCCATGACTTGCACATAATAGACAATCGATAAATACCTGTCCTATGAATGGTTGAGCTCTAGGACTGGGAGAATAGTATTTGTGATCCATATTCCCCACCTGTCTTCAAAACTCCTGACCACATGACTAGTATTCTAGCAGAGAGTGTGGCTCTCTTCCCAGAGTTCCAAGCAAGAAGCAGAAAGAGTGTCTGCAAAAGTCCGTAATGAGCAAAGCACAGTCTGGGACTCAGCCCTGACACTTTTTAGTTATATAACCTTGGGTAAGTCGATCCACTCCTCTTGGAAATGAATGTTCACATTTTTCAAATGGAAGAGTTGGATTAGATGGTTTTAAAACTGTGCTCAGAAGGAAGGAAAAAGGGGAAGCATATGAACAGGTGGAACCTCTTTGGCTTCAAGGAGAGTAGCTCCCCTTGAACCTGCTTTACATATTAAGTATATGAGATTTGGTTTGAACAAAGGAACTCAAGGCTTTACAAAATTTGAAAACCACTGGATTTGATCAAATTCTTAAGTACTGTCTCATTTCAAATTTTCTATCCCCTTGACTGCACAGGCACGCTCCAATATGTCAGACTATTTTTCTCTTCCGACCTGTTCAAGAGACATTTTAACTGAATCTTAGAATTCTTTCCATCATTACAATTCTGGATCTATCCTTTCACAAAAGAAAGTGATTTTTTCCCTCCACCCACATTTATCAGTCCATTTTTGGGGAGCTCTCCTTGCCACATCCTTAAATAGGTAAATAGGATAACTGTGGTAATTGCCTGACCTGCAAAGTGTGTAGAACTTCAAGGTTAATGCTCTTGGCAAAAGATTTTCGCTACAAACAGCAGAATTCTTCCAACCCTTTGCTGAGGCATCGGTTCAATAATAAGAGAAAATCATGCTATGTATTGAATTACTCCAAAGAGAATTATCGAAGAGTCCCCTGATGGTCTAACCATGGCTAAACTGTATTCCAAAAAGAACTGGTCTTAAAGAACTTCAGGAAAGGTCTTCACTAGCGATATAGTAGAAAAGCCAAATATTTAACAACAACAATAAAACAAATTATATATCCAAGAATTGGTACACTCCTACCCCAAATGTTGTGTTAATTCCTTTTGTTTAATTTTATAATTTTGAACTTCCACATGAATGAAAAGAATTGTTACTATTAAGCCTATTCATTCTCTGAAATTCCTTTAGTCAGTTTTCATTAAGGACTGTCAAATACATACATCATTTAGGGACTTTTAAATCTAAATTTTATTGAAGATATATTGCATATGGTTTAATATTTCAGTTCAGCAATGGCCCTCAGCAATAAGCATTACTCCAAGAGTGGGATTAATTAAATATTCCAGCAAACACAGTGATCCAAATAGGAAAGAAAAATTCTGGGCACTGAGCCCAGAGTCCCCACCCTCTCTTATGGCGTGCTTCATCTCTCTCTCAGATAAACGAGACAACCAACAAATCTTTCGTCATTATTAGTGAATGTGTAGATGTGCGATAAATGATCAAATTCCTCTTCCGGGTCGCCTAGTAAATTTTTTAAGCAGAAAAAAATTGCACAAAATCAAATTGCTCCATAAAAGGATATTTTCAAAATCAGGAGAAATATAGTTGTCAGAAATAAAACATAACTCTCCATGATAATCAGCAGTTTTCTTTTAACTTGACTTTACCACTCCTCCAGTGGCAGGTGGGAAATGCTACTATTCTATATAAATCTGTCTTTGTTATGCTATGAAGTTTTAAAGTATTTCAACTTTGTATGTTATAGTGAATATGAATCGCAGCTCCACAGAAACCAGAGATTCTGAGCACACTCACGTTCTGGTCCCACAGACATTACTGGTTTTGCACTCATCAGTTAAGGCTGATGATAGTCCAACCTTGAATCTTAGCTTTACGTCTGAACTACTTTGGTGTTCCTTATCTTAAACTGTTTTGATGTCAAGGTGGTGGGAGGAGGTCCAGGTGGAATATTTATAAAGGGCCTTATTCTTCAAACATTCCTGGCTCCTCTTCTTCATTCCCTCTCTCTCTCAGCTCTCAGCAGCAGTTACTTGGTATCAAAATAGGTGCATCTAGCCCAATCAAATAGGACCTAGCAACAACATTTCCTGTCATCACCAAATCTGCATTTCAGGGATGCAATGTACCTTAAGTCTTCTATCAAAGCGCCCTTTTGGTTCCGTGAGGAAGCTGTTAATAAGGCAAAAATCTTTGAAACTAGAGCAGCTGATGCAACAAAAAGTAAAAAAGCAGCAGGAGCATGACATCTATGAAGCCTAAATGATGTTCAGAGCACAATCAAGTACATTACATAATCTTAATTTTATCTTTCCAATAAATTGGTAAGGTGGTTGGTTATGGTCTTAAGGAAGTCACTTCTGTGAACTTCAGAATCCTCACCTTTAAAATGGAGATAATATTTCACAGGATTTTTGTGAGGCTAGAACAAAGTAACATGTAAAGTACTTTGTACAGAGTACTCAATAAATGGTAGCCAGTTTTTATTAGTAGTAGTATTGTTATTACAAATAGAGGAAACAATCGCTTAGGGAGAGTAACCAGACCAAGGGCATTCAGTGAATAGACTTTATTGAGTACCTGCATTGGGCTGTGAATATAAAAATGCATAAGATCCCATCTCTGCCTTCTATCTAGGAACTCACACTCACTCTTAGTAAGAAAGCAAACAAAATCTAGAACCAAATGCTCTTTTCACTCCATTCTGATGCAAATCTAGAAAGGAAGAGGTAAACTGAGACCCATGTCAACTGTTTCTCATATGAAAAACATTCTTCATATGCACTAAATTTCTTTCACTGTGCTTAAGGGTACTCTAACTCAGTGTGCCCTCCCCTACCTGCCTCCCCTCCATAATCAGGAAATCTTTATATACAAACTACTATACTATATATAAGATAGACAACTAATAAGGATACTGTATAGCACAAGGAACTCTACTCAATACTCTGTAATGACCTATGGGGAAAAGACTCTAAAAAACAAAGTGGATATATGTATATGTATAACTGATTCACTTCTCTGTACACCTGAAACTAGCACAACATTGTAAACCATCTATATCCCAATTTAAAACAAACAAAAAAAAGACAAAAAGCAAACAAAAAAAAGAAATAAGACAATTTCAACTCCCCTCATTTTAGAGATAAGAAAGAAAAAAAAATTCCCTTTCCCTAATTTTTTCCTAAGTACTCTTTAAAAAACTATTTGCAAATGGTTCTGAAGAACCTAGGGGCAGGACAGGAATAAAGACACAGACGTAGAGAATGGACTTGAGGTCACGGGGAGGGGGAAGGGTAAGCTGGGATGAAGTGAGAGAGTGGCATGGACATATATACCCTACCAAATGTAAAATAGCTAGTGGGAAGCAGCTGCATAGCACAGGGAGATCAGCTCGGTGCTTTGTGACCACCTAGAGGGGTGGGATAGGGAGGATGAGAGGGAGACGCAAGAGGGAGGAGATATGGGGATATATGTATATGTATAGCTGATTCACTTTGCTATAAAGCAGAAACTAACACACCATTGTAAAGCAATTATACTCCAATAAAGGTGTTTAAAAAAAAAACTATTTGCACAGTCTTTTAACTATAGCACAATGGTATTTTGTTTTAAAGTAATTCTTTAAAGATATTCTTAATGTTTTGTATAGCTATGTTTTTGCTAATTATATGTGGAAAACTAAAAATTACTGATAAGTCATGAAATTTTAGATGGAACTTTAAAGAGACAAATGATCGCTCCTTTTTAAAATATCAAAAAGAGGCTGGAAAAACCCAGAAGAATAAATTACACGGTATCTTAATTGTTACATTTTACTTCTGATTTCACACCTGTCATTAAATATGTAGCAAGACAAAATAAAGTCATAAAACAATTAAAAAATAATCAGGGAATCCTTTTTTTTTAACATCTTTATTGGAGTATAATTGTTTTACAATGGTGTGTTCTTTTCTGCTTTATAACAAAGTGAATCAGTTATACATATACATATGTTCCCATATCTCTTCCCTCTTGCATCTCCCTCCCTCCCACCCTACCTATCCCACCCCTCTAGGTGGTCACAAAGCACCCAGCTGATCTCCCTGTGCTATGTGGCTGCTTCCCACTAGCTATCTATTTTACATTTGGTAGTATATATATGTCCATGCCACTCTCTCACTTTGTCACAGCTTACCCTTCCCCCTCCCCATATCCTCAAGTCCATTCTCTAGTAGGTCTGTGTCTTTATTCTCAGGGAATCCTTAACAGTGGTATTTTCCTCCTTTGAATGGAGAATTCATACCATTGCTTTGACGCATTGCTGTACAGTTAGCTAAAAACAACTTCACTTATGCTAACTGAACTAATCTAACTAGCTAACTTAATCTTCCCCAAATCCTGTGAGGTATGAATTACTAGAATCATTTTAGAGAGGAAGAAATTGAGACGCAGCTATAAGTGTCATAATCTAGATGAGAACAAGATCAAAAAGCCTCATCCTAGTTTAATTACTCTTTCAAAGCTTGCTCACTAAGCTACACTGAACCTATATTAAAATATTTTTGCACTCTCACCTAGATTGCCTTCTATTTTCTCTGAGTCTATGATACTCCAATTCTCCTAGGGGTCTAATACTGAACCTTGTATTTGAAGGATTCCCTCAGGCAATATGTTTATTCAATAACCCATGCAACATAATATAATATCACCTTTTCAAGTATGGCTATGACTTTTACATAGACTAGATCCATAAAGGGAGATGGAGAATGATACTTTGCATTTGTTTAGCAGTCTTTCAAAGTGCTTTCATATATATTATTCATAGAGGGAGAATGGAATTTGAATTTAAGAGTAGAAAGGGTGTTAGAGATTCTCAAATCTAGTGTTTCCTAACCTTCTTCAGGTCACTTGCCCATTTGAGAATCTGACAAAAACTACAGACCTCATATCCAGAAAGATATACACACAAATTTGCATAGTTCCAAGGGGATTCTTGGAACACCCCCATATTAAGAACTGTCTAATTTGCAACTCACATTTTACAAACAAGGAAGCTACTATTTATCATGACAGCATCCCTATGAGGCGGCAAGGTAAGGATTATTATCCACATTTTCCAGATCTGGAAACTAAGGTCCAGAGAAGTTTCAAGACTTGCCCAAAGTCTTAAAGCTAGGTTGCAGCAGTAGCAGAACCCAGGACTCTGGACAGTCTAGTTTTGTTTTTTTATAAATTTATTTATTTTATTTTTGACTGTGTTGGGTCTTTGTTGCTGTGCACAGTCCTTCTCTAGTTGAGGCAAGCGAGGGCTACTCTTCGTTGCAGTGCATGGGCTCTAGGCACGTGGGCTTCAGTAGTTGTGGCTCATGGGCTTCGTTGCTCCGCGGCATGTGGGATCTTCTCAGACCAGGGCTCGAACCCGTGTCCCCTGCACTGGCAGGTGGATTCTTAACCACTGCACCACCAGGGAAGCCCTTGTTTTTGTTTTTAACTGAAGTATATTTATCGTACAATATTATATCAGTTCCATGTGCTCTAGTTCTTATTCTTCTAGATCACATTGACTGCACACTGCACTACAATGAAATTTCTTCACCGTGAGAAAGGTTTCTACAGCCAACAGTTTATTTTATCCTCCACAACACACACAACTCTCTCGATCTCTGCTAAAAAAGATCCAAGTACAAAAACTCTCCTATTCATAATAGTAACTGATTTCTTAGAGATTTCCCAGAGGTTTTAGCCATCACTGACACATTAAATATTGGAATCTGGAAAAGATTGTAAACAACTCTGTAACTTCTACATTGGTCAACTAAATACCAATCTGGTCAACTTCTCCTTTTAGCATCAAATGAACATACTGGAATCCAAGCAAAGAAGGCAAAAATGTTAGCACTTGCCTTGGGAGTGGGAAAATAGTATTTGTAAATTAGAATTATTGATAAATTAATTATAAATTATTAATAAATATTTACTGAATGAATAAATGAATTACTAATAAATATCATAGAGTTTTTCAAGTATTTTGTTTTCACTTTCAAAAATTATATTTAAACTAAGAATACACTCAAATACTGTACCTTTCACTTAAGGTCTAAGTTAAATCAGCAACAGCATATTCAATACTAAACTATACATGAAAACATGCTTTTTAAACTGTTTATTCAGATTTTATCACAACAGCTGATGTTGTTAAGACAGTGGTTCTGATGAATTTTATTATTATTTATACATTCTCCCACAGCAACAAATATACGTAAAATATTTATTAAGAAGATATCTTAGATACGTATAAAATATTTTGATATGCCAAGGATACTATACCGTTTATGATGAATGTTAAATTTTTGCAAGAAAATGGCTATTATTAACACTTAATTTCACTTCACTTTATAGCATGCTATCTTGCAACACTCGAGATTTCTATTCTTTATTTGTAAACCAAAAGCTTCCAGAATATATGCTAGGGTGCTGAGCATTCTGGTTTTTGGAAGAATCAAAGGTGCTATGTTTTAGTTTTGCTTATTTATGCTGGCTTTAGTATACTTCAAGTCTGAATTTTAATGTTTCATTATCATAGTTCTTCTGTGATAACTAGACAGAATAAGAATTTTCTATAAAACAAATGCTTAATAAAGCAATAAACCTGTTGAAGGAATAAATTAGCAGGCAGGTTATGCTTTTAGGATATCTACACTACACAAAAGGTATTGTAGCCACTCTACCTAGTGATTAGGTTTATATTGCAATGTGACTCATAAGACTCACTGTACTGAATAAAAATTTAGGCAATTAGTGATCTTATTTCGTAGGAAGAACTGCTTGCTATCGTATATTAACACAGATCTCGCTCAATTAAAATTGCTCACAGTCAGCAAAAATAATTTCTGCACTGTAATGAAATAATGAAATAATTATATGCAAGGGAGGACTTGTGATCTTTTTAATTATTCTATTCTTCATTTTTAAAAGGGTTATTTGAAAACGTACTCTTATAATTGATTGCTATAAATCAGTCAAATGCATTCTAAGGATCATAAATATTCTAACTTTTAAAAGACAAAGAAATGCTAAATATTCAATGGAATACTTCAATATTCAGAAATTTTAATCTGGGGGGAAAGGATAGACTGCTCCTTGGAAAATAAAGAAGTAAATTTGTTGTCCCGTGAAAAATGAAATATCTTGAATGTCAGTAACAGAAAGGGAATTAACAAGAGATCTTTTTATTGTTTTTTAAGGTCATTAGGCTGTGAATTCTATAATTATGGAAATTGTCAGTCCAGTTCTGTAAGAATGTTTGCTCCCATCCATAAGGTAGTAGAATGTTCAATCAGTCTCTCTCGTGGGAAAGTTAGGTCATAACTGTAAGTGTACCAGCAAAATTGAATTAAGCAAAGAGATTTCATTAGTATTTATAGCCAGAAGGCATCTGTAAAAGTACAGGGCAAAGAAGTTATGTGGAAGTCAAAGGAGAAAAAAAAAATGGGTTTCTAGTGACAAAGGCGAATCTGAAAGAGGTATAAGTGGATAATGAATAAGAGCTATTGAACACTACTGCAAAGAGGGAGTTGCAAAGATGTCAAATATTGATTTTCTTGTGTATGCCTTTGGACTACATATGTAATTGTTTGGATTTGCTGTCTTCATGGTACAACAATATTTGTTGTTGAAGGTTAAAAAGCATGATGTGAAATAAACTAAAAACTAGAAACATGTTGGAGAATTGTAATAATCCTCTACTCAGTATCTCATTAAGAGATTTCTGTATTTTCTTGCAAAAGAACACTTTTAATGAACAAAAATGTTCTATATTTTTCAAACAGAACACAAGATCCTTATTATTAATTATGTCATTGAAAATTATTTGACTTGCAGCATCACTTTAAATTAAACTAGGTTCTCTACTTCCTTATTTTATTGAATGGATATTCTTAAACCATATATCTAATTTTGAAAGTACAGTTAAATTATACTTTATTTTTTCAGTATGATTATAATTAATCCAATTAAAGCTAAACTGATAATAAAAATCTGATGTTACCCCTTTAAAAGAAATAATTCCTATAATATTTCCTTTTCACTGCTAAAACTCCAGAAAGAAAACTCTTGTATTTTAAAGTCTATATAAGCATATAAATTTAATAACAAATTGCAAACTCAAGGAATCAAATTAACAATCAAGCTGGTATGGCCATTAGATAAACAAAATACTTTTTTCTGCTGTTTTCAGAGGTTATTTTCCCTTTGAATATTCAAGTCTTAACAAAGAACATTAACTATCATAATGCTCTTTTTAAATAACAGATGCACTTGTTTCTTTTATCTGACTTTATTTGATTATTTATTAGGCTCCTGAATCATATTTATTAATATTACCTTGTTCTCCTTCCTACTTCAGGGAGTTTAGAAAACATAGCAAACTCTCCAGGTGGATTTTATTGTGCTTAAAACCACAATGACCACAAACTGAAAAAAAAAAGAAAAAAAAGTATGAGATGTTTGAGCATTAGAGGTGGACAGGGGTACAAATAAAGAACAGTATAATATATGGCAGAAGCCTATCATTTTACCAGTGCAGAAAATACTAGATAGGACAACTACAGAGAAAAGAATTTCTGCAGCACAAACAAATTTCTGATTTTATTTTCAATGTCTCACTTTTAACGTTAGTAAATATTTAATAGCAAAGTAAAACAGAGTGACAACGTTGAGTCTATGTGAAATCCAAGACATTCTTTTTCCAGTGTTTTGGAAGCATGTAGGACACAAAGAAGATAATCCAGCAGTAATGGCAGCTCCTCTCCGAGGTAAGTACTTGTTAGGAACAAAACATAATTCAGTTGCACTCTTCTTTTCTGAAAAGGTTGCTTGTGGAATATCCATCATAAAGTCATTTCTGTTTCTTAAGAGCTATTAGTGCCTGGCCCCTTGGCTTCATTAAGACACTCTTTTTCAATACATTCTTTTATTTTAGACTTCATCCCACTTCTCAGCTACAACAAGGCACGTTGCAATTTCTCAGCTCCCGAGGGAGATGTTAGCCACGCCCCCCGATGACTGGCATGCAAGGACAAGGTAGCAAAGGAGAGAAAGGCGGATCTGTTGACATGAAGTCAAAAGCATTTCTTAAACCCCAGAGGTTAAAAGGGAGTTTGGCCAAGCCTCTGAGACAGAGTACTATATCATTCAGCTGACACTAACATTACCATGATCCCCATTAGGAGGGCATGGGTCTCCCACCCGTTAATCTCACCCAGTGTTCTGGGGGAGCTAAAGAAGCCAGAAGTTTTGAGAGTCCCTGCCACCAGACCCCAATGTTGCCTAAGCAAGCATTAAGAGATTATGGTAATAATAGGTTTGCTTACACCAAATAAAAGATTTCATTAATCAAGCCGTATTGAGATAAACCTGTCACTGGACAGAGGCGACCAGAAATCAAATGCTGTGAAAGTCCTGACAGATTGTTAAATAGAAACCCTTTAAAACAGAATTTAATTTACTGTGATATTATAGATATTTATGCATCAATAGGCAAGTGCAGATTGAGTTCAGAGGTCGGCTCTGGTACTTGAAAAATAAAAGCACAGGATGAAACAAAAGGTGACAGTTACCTTTGTCTGAATTAGGGTTCATTAGACTAAATGGAAAGGTTCTAACTGATTCATGCAGGGAACTGAAGCACAGCATGGGATGTGGTGTGCAATATTGGATAACAGGCAAATCCAATTAAGGGATCTTCGTTCTGTTAAAGACTTGTCTACAAAAACAAAAACCAAAAATAAACCCCAAGGGCCAGCCAGAGAACAGCCCGGGTGGTTGTTTGTAGTGGCCCTCTTTCACACTGCAGTAGGAGAATATATTTCCTTCATGGCATCATGGTTAGAAGTGCTAGATTTGGGAGTCAGATAGTCCTGAGTTCAAATCACAGCTCTGCTACTTACCAACTGTATGACTTTTGGCAAATGACCTCACTTGCGCCTCAGTACCCTGATCAGTAAAACAGAGGTATTACCAACACTAACTTCATAGAGCTGTTGTAAGGACTGGAAGAAAGTTTGCAAAGCACTTAGCACAGTGGCTAGCAGTGCTCAACAAACCATAGTTATTAATTCTTCCTTTTCCTTCTCTTTTCTTTCTCGCCTTCTTCACTTCTTCCAGTCCCTTTCTTTTTGTCTTTTGTCCCTCTTCCTTTTCTCTTTTACCCCCGCCTGCTCCACAGCACCAGTTACCAGCACCACCAGGACCTCCAGGCATTGTGCAGCCTCCTGGGATCCAAGGGACTGCTGACCTCTGGTCTGCAGGCAGAGTTCAAAATGAAGTCATGAAAGGTCTGTTCATTCATACTGCTTCATTCATGAAAGACTGTTGGAAGTTCCCTTGGCTCTACAATGTCTGAAACTTGCTTGTTCAAACTAAAAGAATTAAGTTCCAGATTCTACCAAATTGATCCACAGGTGCAATCTTTCCTTCCAGTCCAATCAGCACTTTGCCACAAATTCTTTACTGACCAGTAGCTAAAATAATTGTGACAAATCACTAAGGAGATTTGTTTAATGAATTTTTTCAGAGTCCCACACCCTGAATGTTTTATTCTTACAGTTTTACATTATGTAGTTCAGTCTCCTAATTCATGTTTCCAACAACTTCTATACTTCCTGGGTTTTGTTTTGCATTTTACTGTTTCTTTTTCTTAGTGTCTCTGTTTCATTCTATTTATCCTGGTTGAAAGAAAAAGGAAGTTCTTTTTTTTTTTAATTAATTAATTATTTTAGTTTTGGCTGTGTTGGGTCTTCGTTTCTGTGCAAAGGCTTTCTCTAGCTGAGGTGAGCAGGGGCCACTCTTCACCGCGGTGCGCGGGCCTCTCACTGTCGTGGCCTCTCTTGTTGCGGAGCACAGGCTCCTGACACACAGGCTCAGTAGTTGTGGCTCATGGGCCCAGTTGCTCCGCGGCATGTGGGATCTTCCCAGACCAGGGCTCGAACCTGTGTCCCCTGCATTGGCAGGCAGATTCTCAACCACTGCGCCACCAGGGAAGCCCAAAAGGAAGTTCTTTTTATTTATTTTTTTGGAAGTTCTTTTTAAAAAGAGGTTTGAATAATATCTCAGTGAATGAATGTGGTGGAAAGGGTCTCTGTAGAAAAACAGAGATCTTATCAATACATGAAAGTTAATAGGCAGGCAGCATACAGTCTTGTTATTACCCCTTGTGTCTAGAAAACAGCCAAGATGGATTCAAAATGCTACAAAGCAGCTGTGCAACTTTGAGAAAGTCATTTGTCGTCCCATGCTGACTTAGGTTCTCCTCCTCTATATGCTGCATGTTTTCTGTGAATACCTGTATCAGAACTCTTCCCCCACTACTGAAATTACTCGCCCTGCCACTAACCTATAAACCATTCATGGGCAGAGATATCTTGTTTATCTATGTATTCTCTGGCTAGCAGTGGTGTTCTTGACAAACATTTGCTGAATTGATCAAAAATATTCATATCTAGGCCTGAGTTAAATGATCCATTGAAACCCTCTCCAAGTTGATTAACTGAAGATGGCATAATTAACCTGTGTGTAAAGATAAAATGACTCAGACCACTTGAGATGATTTAATATTAAAACAATAGCTTTCCAATGTAAATGTCCATTGATAGATGAATGGATAAAGAAGATGTAGAATATATATATATATATATATATATATATATATATATATATACACACACATATACACAAAATGGAATACTACTCAGCCATAAAAACAATGCAATAATGCCACTGCAGCAACATGGATGAACACAGAGATTATCATACTAAGTGAAGTAAGTCAGAGAAAGACAAATATCATATGATGTTACATGTATGTGGAATCTTAAAAATGATACAAATGAGGAACTTCCCTCGTGGTCCAGTGGGTAAGACTACACGCTACCAACGCAGGGGGCCCAGGTTTGATCTCTGGTTGGGGAATGAGATCCCGCATGCGTGCCACAACTAAGAAGCCTGCATGCTGCAACTAAGAGTCCACATGCTGCAACTGAGAAGTCCGCATGCCCTAACTAAAGATCCCGTGTGCCGCAACTAAGACCCAGCACACCAAAATAAATAAATAATAAATAAATATATTTTTAATGATACAAATGAACTTATTTGCAAAACAGAAATAGGCTCAGACATAGAAAACAAACTTATGGTTACCAAAGGGGAAGGTGGGGGAGGGATAACTTAGGAATTCAGGATTGACAGAAACACACTACTATATATTAAATAGATAAGGGCTTCCCTGGTGGCGCAGTGGTTGAGAGTCTGCCTGCCGATGCAGGGGACACGGGTTCGTGCCCCGGTCCGGGAGGATCCCACATGCCGCGGAGCGGCTAGGCCCGTGACCCATGGCCGCTGAGCCTGCGCGTCCGGAGCCTGTGCTCCGCAACGGGAGAGGCCACAACAGTGAGAGGCCCGCGTACCGCAAAAAAAAAAAAAAGATAAAAAGGACCTACTGTATACCACAGGGAACTATATTTAATATCTTGTAATAACCTATAATGGAAAAGAATCTGAAGAATATATACACGTGTATAACTGAATCACTTTGCTGTACACCTGAAACATTGTAAGTCAACTATACTTCAATCCAAAACAAAACAAAAACAAGGAAACACAATAGCGCTCAGTAAACTTCTCCTTAAATGGAAGTTTCCTCAAACATACCTCTCTCTTTTGAATTTGTTGGTGTCATTTTGGACTTAGTCTTTACTTAGTATTTTAATAGAGCCATATTTTAAAGAGAAGTGAAAAAAGAAAAGTATGTTTCAATTCTTAGCTACCACCACTCGCTCCAATAACTACATCATTTAATTTTTCTGTTCTTCAGTTTCCTGTTTAAAATGAAAATACTGAAGATAGGCCAAGTATTCATATAGTTTTTGTTTCTAAGTCAAATAAAAACATCTCATCTCATAATAAAAATATCTACATCTATTGTTATTATGATTGCCTTTAAACTGAGAATGTTCAACTTCTGTCTTGTAAATTATATTAGTTTTCTATTGCTGTGTAACAAACTATCCCCCAAATTTAGCAGCTTAAAACAACAAGCATTTATTATCCCACATGGTTTCTGGAATCAGGAATCTGAGTGTGGCTCAGGTGGGTGCTTCTGGTTCAGGGTCTCTTGTTAGGTTGCAGTCAAGCAATCAGCTGGTGCTACAGTCATCTGAAGGGTTGACCAGAGCTGAAACATCCTTCAAAGACGGCTCACTCACATAGGGATTGGCAGAAGACCTCAACCAGTTCCTCACTGGTTTTTGATAGAAAGCCTCGGTTCCATGCCACATGGACCTCTTATAGGGCTGTCCTAGCATCCTCATAACTAGCAGCTGGCTTCCCCAGAGTGAGGGATACAAGAGGTACAGGGCAGAAGCCACAATGTCTTCTATGAGGTAGCCTCAAAAGTGATATAACATTATGTCTGCCGTATTCTGATGGTCACACAGACAAACTCTGATGCAACACAGGAGGGGACTATACAAGACCATGACTGCCAGGAGGTAAGGGATCATTGGGGACCATCTTGGAGCCTGGCTACCACAGCAATAAAAATGAATATCCACGCCAATGGAGCGGGGAAGAAATGATTCTTAGTTGTTCAGAGGATGGAAAGCCAGAGTCCAAATGACTTCCTCAGAACTGAGATTAAACTCTACTAAACCACCTCAAATAATAAAGTAAGTAAGTGGATGAACTTGGGGTTCTGACTCCTTATTCAGGTTTAAACTTCTCCATCAAAACAACTCACCAAAAACATATTCATTTCCCCAACTTCACCTACAACTGCACCACTTGAGGTTGGGGGAAAATCACATTTCTCCTACACAATAAGCAACATCAATAACCAAGACATAAAAATGAACCCCACCCATGGATATAGAAGTTAACAGACACAGACTGGATATTCAGTGGACAGCACTTAATTTTTATACCAGCTCTTTTCCACATCTTAGCTAGTTACACAAGGATCATATGAAACTAGATTGATTCTCAGCTGAAGAGTACAAAAGTCTGAAACCTGTGGATTTGACAAATCCTCCTCCAACAAACAATAAATCTCCCTCTCCCCCAAAAGATAATTTTCCCTATACCCTACTTCCTATATCCTGCCAGGTAAAAGGAAAACTGGGAATTGAGACCTGAGTTCTAGCTCCAGCTCTATTATTAACTTGCTGTGTGATCTCTAGCAAGTCACTTGACATCTCTGCTCTTCAACTTTAAAGAGGCAGAAGTGGATCAGAAAAACTCTTCCAGGGGCTTCCCTGGTGGCGCAGTGGTTGAGAGTCCACCTGCCGATGCAGCGGACACGGGTTCGTGCCCCGGTCTGGGAAGATCCCACATGCCGCGGAGCGGCTGGGCCCGTGAGCCATGGCTGCTGAGCCTGCGCGTCCGGAGCCTGTGCTCCACAATGGGAGAGGCCACAGCAGTGAGAGGCCCGTGTACCGCAAAAAAAAAAAGAAAAGGAAGAAAAAAAAAAAAACAAAAACTCTTCCAGGGCTAAAATAAATCCTATAATTCTGATTCATTTGTGCTTTCAGATGAACCCAGCTTGCTTATCCTTATCTACTGTCATTTGTGACTCTAACTGCATTGATTTCTTACTACATTGTGTCAGGAAGCAACAGGACAAAGGCCATATCGGAATTTATGTTAGGGCTTTATCCACCCTACCCCTTCACAAAAATACTGCTGGAAAATGCTCTCTGATATTCACTGTGGGAAGCTCAGCAGAAATGAAAATACTCAGCCAGTAAGGTAAAACTATTCTGTGACCAATGGAACCAAATTGGAGATAAATTTAGGTACGTGGCTATAAAAACCAATTTTAAAAAAATGGTTTTAACAAAAATTAACGATTGCTTGTAGACAGAGACAGGAAGATGTCTTTCCCCAAAGGATTCACTCTTCACAAAGTTTGGCAGCTTGATGAAAGGCAGAGGAGTATGATTCCATGGCAGTAGAGGAAATGATACCCTCATCAGCTGGCAACCAATTTTCCTCAGAGGAGGTACTGACACAGCTAAGTCAGGACAAAAGTTATGAATGTCCCTGAATTCCCATGGGAAAAGAGTGCAGTGCAAAGAAAGAAGTCTCATCTATTGATCCTAGACAAGTCTGAAATAGAAAGGGAAGCCCTTTAACAATTTCCAAAGAAAGAATGGGAAAGAAGTAAGAAAATGAGGGAAAGAATAAAAGTAAGAAAAAGAAAGGGTCGAGAAAGAAAAGGACAGGAAAATGCATGAATGAAAGAAAAGAGAGCAAAAGAGGGGAAAACCTGTCCAGGACTAGACACTCATCAAGGGAGCCCTGATTGTCTTGTTCAATAAGGACCCTCTACCACCTACCAAAGTGCCTGGTATAGAACAGGTGCTCAGTAGATGCTGAATAAGTGAAAGAACGAGGATAAAGCAACAAACAAAGAACAGTTTGGAAAAAGGCAGGATATTCATTGGCTTCCAGCTGTGTACTTACTCCAGCCAAAAATCTCACAGCTGAACAATAGATGTGAGCAAATGAGAGAAGGTAAATGGATCAGTACAAATCTATTACCCCTCTGGAAAAAAAGGAATGAAAACACATGTCCTACTGCTACACACTTTGTCACTCTTTCAATTCTTCTTCTGTATTTTAATAATCTGTATCAGGTAAGCACCTCTTAAATATTTTAGGATCTCATGTTTAAAAAAAGAAAAAAATAACATTTTTTATTTGTATACCAGTTCAAAAAAGTTTAATGGTTCCAAAAGAAAAGCGTTTTACTTGGACATAGACACCATACAATCCTCTATGTCTTTCTTAGGGCTCTATCAATATTTCAGTATTAAAATAAAATTGTCAAGAAAAAGCAACTGAGTGAAACAAAGAGCATTTAAATGTTTTCTAGGATTTTTATCCTTCTGCAGAGTAAGGTATCTGTTTACAAATTTGGTTCTTTTGGTTAAATACAGACACAAGATCAAATTACATTGCAGTTTGAATCATCAGTTCATTCCCTTCCATCTAAAACAAGATCTATTTTAGATCTTGTTCTAACACAACTAACCCTTCAGGACCAGTCAGATTGCCATGGTAATTGCTCAGTGACCACAGTTGTTGCAACTTTGACACAGGAGTGACCACGGTTCTAGGTCAGCTTTCACTTCACTGAGAAATGAAGACACATTAACAAAAGTGAGACCACACACACACACACACACACACACACACACACACACACAGAATCAGAAACACAATATCTGTTACAGAGAGGAAATAGAAAGAATGGCATCCATTTCAAGATCTCATAAAAACTCAGATTAAAAACATTATTTTTTTTTTCTTCCATCATTCCTCTCTTTTAAGAACATGGAAAAGGTCACTTCCACACAGCATTTTAATCAGATATGCCTTTCTTTTCAATGAATTATATTCCTAAGTGGAAATAAACCAGATAGCCTGTTAATAACCTATGCAATGTTTTTCAAAGTGCATATTTTGTGGAAAATAAATATTTTAGAACAAGACTGAGAGATTAATTTTTTCTCAATAAAATGAATTTCAAATTATCTAGTTTTATGTCAGCTTAATGTAAATATTTTAATAAAGTATAAACACGTTTATAATATAAGCCACCTTATGATGAATTGAAATGCATCTGTAAAATGAAAAAAATACACATACCAAATGAATCAGGCATCAAATATCAATAAAGACTCTTCCCTGACCACCCACATGCTAAGTAGAGTAGGATAAAAATGAGGTGAGACACTCAAGGATATATAATACAAAATCATATATATTCAAGCAATAAGTTTTGTATGTTCACATTTTAATGGTGGGAGTATGGTTTATTAAGCTGTGCCTTAGTACAGGCGCTGGGGCTTGCCCATGGCACTCTTAATGTACAAAGTCCCGCCATTCTGCCAATTTTTCTTGAGCAATGACACCAGGAAGTTGACAGCTAAGTGGATGTTGTACACAAGCTCATCATCTGTCATCTTCACGTGGCCAACAGCCACTGCCAGACACAGCACTTCTTCATCTGGAACTTGATCGTGTACTTCACTTCATCAACTTTGGCCACCATGTTCTCATTGTGGGTCAGCAAGGAAGGGAACTTGCCAGCCTTATTCAGATCTGGGCCCAGATTCATGGGATCTGCTTGATCAGAAATTCTGAAGCCAAAAAGGCATCATACTTCTTGGCCAGCTTCTTGACCAGTTTCTTATTCTTGTTGAGTTTCTTCAGAGCCTCTATGTCCATGTGGTGGATATCCACAGCCTTGGCCTCATCACAATGCTGCTGGTCCCCCAGAACCCATATGGAGAACTTGGGGAGGGGAGTGGACTTAAGCCTGACAGTGCCCGAGAAGTGTTTGTCCTTCTGAGGGTCATAGCTCTTCAGGCTGATCTGAAGCTCCACCGTCTCCAAAAACATCTGGCGCTTGCGCTGGTTACTGTGCAGGACTTCCCGTGCTGCCTCCATAGAGGGTGTCTCGGGAGACTTTGCAGTTCATAGTGCCTCGTGCCACAATAACCGGAAAAGAGGGAGGGAGCAAACTTTTTTTTTTTTTTTTTTTTTTTGCAGTACGCGGGCCTCTCACTGCTGCGGCCTCTCCCGTTGCGGAGCACAGGCTCCAGACGCGCAGGCTCAGCGGCCATGGCTCATGGGCCCAGCCGCTCCACTGCATGTGGGATCTTCCCGGACTGGGGCATGAACCCGTGTCCCCTGCATCGGCAGGCGGACTCTCAACCACTGCGCCACCAGGGAAGCCCGGGAGCAAACTTTTAAATGAAGCAACATTACATCCTAAGAGGAAGCCAAAATATTAATTTTTAAATTCATTTGAGTAATTTTCCTTATGTGGATTTGCATTCTTATCTAGGGCTTCTCAATCAGTATTAATTAAAAATTGTAATAACTAACATTTATTGAGCACTTACATATCAGGCACTAACCTTAGCACTTTATATATATTATCTCATTTAATTCTAAAAATGCTCTTAAGTAAATAAATTACTTTCCCCACATTAATGGTGAGGAAACTGAGACTTCTGATAATACAATGATCTAAGATATCCAAAATTAACCATCCAGTACAAAGACATAGAAATGCTAGAAAAAATAAAATAAACATTATTTTTAAAGTATGACTGAGAAGGAAAGAAGGGAGGGAGGAAAAACTCCATCCATCCTAGGTGCCCAAAATGAAGAGGTAAGGTAGGGTGGAGCTTTAATTGCCTTGGAGAAAACTTGGTCCCAGTAACCTAAAAAGAAATGAGGATTTGGGTGTGTATGAGGAGCTAAGAATCCTTAGATAAAGCCAAGACCCTCAAATGGCAGCTCTTTCTGGTAAGAGATGAACTAGAAAGGAAATATGTTTACCAGGACAAGGTGAGAAAGGAGCTTGTCTATCTCTTTTCAGCTTTAAGCTGGAGGAAAAACCCTTCCCCCTAAATTCAAAATTTCAGGCCTGTGCCTCTCATAAACTTGGGGATAAAATGAATATAATATGCATGATTTAGGAAGCCTCAAATTGAGAAGTTAACACAATGACTGAGCTATGATTGGTGATCTCTCTGAAGCAACTGTAGAAGCAAAAGCAAAAAAAGCCTCAATAAAGGTAATCTCACAACAAAATATGTGAGAAAACAATCCGCATTGAGCAAGAGTCCACATCCAAGAACTTGAAATAAAACAACATTATGAAAGAGAATATGGAAAAAGGAATAAAGCCATCAAAAAGAAGGTACTATGAAAAAGAATAAATTAAGGAGGAAAATAAAACTATACAACTTTTTTGTTAAATGTTAGTACTTTCAGAAATAAAAAATTAAACTCTTTAAAGTGAAAACTCAAGAAAAGGGTTGAATGAAAGATTAAACCAGTTGAATAAAAGAATTAATGAACTGGAAGACAGATCTGAGGAATGAAGCACAAAAAGCTAAAAACTGGGAAAATGTAAAGAGACATGGAATATAAAATAAAAAACTCCAACATATCTCTGATGAGAGTTCCATAAGAAGGGAGAGGGTAGAATAGGAGAAAGGCAATATTCAAGAGATTATGGCTACTGAAATAGTGCAACCACTTTGGAAAACAGTTTGGCAATTCTTCAGAAAGTTAAACATAGTTACCATGTGTCTGCACAAAAACTTGTACATGGATATCCATAGCAGTATTATTCACTATAGCCAAAAAGTGGAAACAACTCAAATGCCATCAACTGATGAATGAACAAAATGTGTTATATCCATACATGGGAATATTATTTTTCCACAAAAAGGAATGAAGTTCTGATACATGTTATAACATGGATGAACATTTAAAACATTATACAAAATGAAAGAAGCCAGACACAAAATGCCACATACTATATGATTACAATTATAAGGAATGTCTAGAATAGGCACATAGACAAGTCCACAGGGACAAAAAGTAAATTACCAGATGCCAGGGCTGGAGAGAGAAAGGAATGGAGAGTGATTGCTAATGGATATGGGGTTTCACTTCCAGGCAATAAAAATGTTCTGGAATTAGAAAGTGATGATGGTTGCACAACTTTGTGAACATACTAAAAATCACTGAATTGTATATACATTTTAAAAGGGTGAATTTTATGGTATGTGAATTATATCTCAATTCTTTAATAACTTTAAAAATACAGTAGACAAGATTTTTTCAGAATTGATGCACTCAAGACACAATGAGTCTCAAACAGGATAAGTGAAATTAAAGACACAATTAGCAGAGTGTAAGAAACCACAGAACACCAAAGATAAACAGAAATATCTTCAGAATAGCCAGAAAGAAACATAAGTTATTCACAAAGGAAAAATAACTAAGCTGAAAACAGACTTCTCAGCAGCATAAAGAGAAGCCAGAAGAAATTGAATAATATATTCAAAAGATCAAGGAAAAGTATCTGTGAATGCAGAATTCTATAATCAGCTAAATTATGATTTTTAAATGAGAACATAGTAGAGATATTATCATTAGACAAAGACTTTGACAATATATTTCAAATAAATCCTCATTTAAAGAATTATTTAATACATATTACAAAAAAGAAGAAAAATCAAACCCAAAACTTTAAGAGAAATTCAAAAAAACAATGAGGGACAAAGAAACTGGTAAATATGTGGGTAACAGTGAAGAGGAATTGATGATACAAAACAAAAATAATACTGCTAATTTACAATCAAAGTGGAACAAAAAGTACATCACAATCACATGTGCAATGGAAGAGAATGACTAAAAGTGTTCTATGGTCCCTTTATTATTTGAAAGGGAGTTAGACATATTGATTAATATTGACATTATTAAGCCAAATATGCATGTTTAAAGTATACATGTGTGTCAAAATGAGGAAAAATCAATCAACCAAAACCAACCCAGAACTAATATAGATGTTAGAATTATTAGATAAGAACATTAAAAGAGTTATTATAACTGCATTTCATATATTCAAAAGGCTAGAGAAAATGTTAAACATGTTAAGTAGAGACATTAAAGGTACTAAAAAAAACAAATCAAACTTCTAGAGATTAAAAACTGCAATATCTGAAATGAAAATTGTATTGGATGAGATTAACATCAGATTAGGCATTGCTGAAGAAATCACCAGTGAACTTGAAGACACAGCAATAGAAATTATCCAACAGTAAACACAGAAAAAATACTTGAAAGAAAGAGAGAGAGTGAGAGAGAGGGAAGGAAGGAAAGAAGGAAGGAAATAATATCAATAAGTTGTGTAACAACTTCAAGTGACCTAGTATATTTGTAACTGGAATCTCTAAAAAAGGGAGCGATAGAAAAAATATTTGAAGAAATACTGGCTAAAAAATTTCCAGATTTGATGAAAACTATAAACCCACAAATCCAAGAACTTCAACAAACCCTAAGCATATAAATATAAAGTACACCGAGGCAGATTATAATAAATTACTCAAAATCAGTGATAAAGAGAAAATCTTAAAAGCAGCTAGAGAAAAAAGTCACATTACTCAGAGGATGAGGATAAAATAACTGCAGATTTACTCATCAGAGCAAATGTAATCAAGAAGCCAGCAGAAAAACATCTATAAAGTATTGAAAGAAAAAACTATCGAACTACTATCCTATAAACAGGGAAAATATCTTTCAGAAATGAAGGTGAACATTCATAATAGCCAAAAGGTGGAAACAATCCAAATGTCCACCAATGGATGAATAAATAAACAAGGTATAGTGTATCCATACAATGGAATATTACTCTGCCATAAAAAGAAATAACGTACTGATACATACTGCATTATAGATGAACCCTGAAAATATTATGCTAAGTGAAAAAAGCCAGTTACAAAAGACTACATGCTACATGATCCCATTCATATTAAAGTCTAGAATAAGGAAATCTATAGAGACAGAAAAGTGTTGTGGTTACTTAGGGCTTGGGGAGGGGGGAAACAGAGGGCTGGAGAGTGACAGCTAAGGAATATCAGTTTTGGTGAGTCCCTGGTGGTCTAGTGGTTAGGCTTCTGGGCTTTCACTGCCATGGCCCAGGTTCAGTCCCTGGTCAGGGAACTGAGATTCCACAAGCTGTGCAGTGCAGCCAAAAAAGGAAAAAAAAAAAAAGAATATCAGGGCTCTTCAGGTGATGAAAATATTCTAAAATTGACTGTGGTAATAGTTGCACATAATTGTGAAGATACTAAAAACTGTTGAAACGTACACTTTTTTTTTTTTAAGATTTAATTTTATTTATTTTTGGCTGCATTGGGTCTTCATTGCTGTGCACAGGTTTTTCTCTAGTTGCAGTGAGCAGGGGCTATTCTTCATTGTGGTGCATGGGCTTCTCATTGCAGTGGCTTCTCTTGTTGCAGAGCACAGGCTCTAGGTGCATGGGCTTCAGTAGTTGCAGCACGTGGGCTCAGTAGTTGTGGCTTGTGGGCTCTAGAGCACAGGCTCAGTAGTTGTGGCACACAGGCTTAGTTGCTCCACAGCGTGTGGGATCTTCCCAGACCAGGGATCGAATCCATGTCCCCTGCATTGGCAGGCAGATTCTTAACCACTGTGCTACCAGGGAAGTCCTGAATTTACACTTTAAATGCATGAATTATGTATGTGAATTATACCTCAAAAAAGCTGCTTTTTAAAAATGAAGGTGAAATAAGGACTATTTCAAACATAGAAAATCTGAAAGAATTCATCACGAGCAGATTTGCACCACAAGAAATGTTAAAGAAATGTCCTTTAGGGAAAAGGAAAATCATACTAGATAGAAATATGGACCTACTCAACAGATAAATAAAGAGCATCAGAAATGATAACTATGTGAGTAAATATACGTTTTTTTTCTTATTTAAATCCCATGAAAATATAAATAAAAATAGTAACAATGTGGTATGGGGTGTATAACATGTAAAAGTGAAATGTATGACATCAGCACAAAGGCTGGGAGGGGAGCAATGGAAATATACTAATATACAAATATAAGGTGCTTATACTAAATATGAGTGTAACTTGAAATAAACTGTTATAAATTAAAGATGAACACTATACCTTCTAAATCAAACACTAAAATAAAGAGGAAATTATAACTAATAAGATAATTCTAAAAATTTAACCATAAAAACACCAATCCAAAAGAAGGCAGCAAAGGGGGAAAAGGAGAACAAAGAAAGATCAAACAAGTAGCAAGCTGGTAGATTTAAACCTAATCATTATAAATAATCACATTAAATGTAAATGGTATAAAAACTCCCAGTTAAAAGGTGTAGGTTACCAAATTGGGTAAAAAAGCAAACCCAACTATATGCTGCCTACAAAAAACCCACTTTGAATATAAAGATATAAATAGGTTAAAAGTACAAGAATAGGAAAAGTTATTCTATCCTAATAGTAGTGAAAAGCTGGAGGGGCTGGGACTTCCCTGGCTGTCCAGTGGCTAAGACTCCACGCTTCCACTGCAGGAGGCATGGGTTCAATCTCTGGTTGGGGAACTATGATCCTGCATGCCATGTGTCATGGCCATTAAAAAAAAAAAAAAAAAAGCTGGAGGGCCTATATTAATATCAAAATAGATTTCAGAACAAAACTATTACCAGGGGTAAAGAAAATTATCTCATAAAGATAAAGGGGTCAATTCATTAAGAAGTTAGAAATCCTAAGTTTATGAACCTAATAACTAAGCATCAGAATATATGAAGAAAAATCTGATTGAACGGCAAGAAGTAAATAAGTCTACAATCTTTATCAGAGATTTCAATATCCTTCTATCAAACTTGACAGAATAACTAGAAAGAAAATCAGCAAATATACAGAAGACTCGAAAAACACTATCAACCTATCTGATCTAATTAACATTTATAGAACGCTCCATCCAACAACAGCAGAATACACATTGTTTTCAAGTGTACATAGAACATTTACTATGATAGAGACCATATTCTCAGCAATAAATGTCTTCATATATTTAAAAATATTCAAGTCATACAAAGTAACCACAATGGAATTAAATTAGAAATCAGTAACAAAAGGACATGTAGAAAATCTGCAACCACTGGGAGACTAAACTTCTAAATAACCCATGGGTCAAAGAAGACATCAAAAAAGGAATTAGAAAGTGTTTTCAACTATATAAAATTGAAAATACAGCATATCAAAATCTGTGGGATGCTGCTAAATCATACTCAAAGGAAAATTTATAGCATTAAAACATCTATATTAAAAAAGAAGAAAGATTTCAAACCAATGACTTCAGCTAGGAAAAAAAAAGAGCAAATTAAACCAAAAATAAGCCAAAAAGGAAGTAATAAGGATCTAAACAAATAAAAAACAATACAGAAAATCAATGAAACTAAAAGATGGTTCTTGGAGAAAATCAGTAAAATTGATAAACCTCTAGCCAGATTGATCAGGAAAATTTAAGATTATAAAGTGAATGAATTAGAAGGGTGCATACCAACCCAGATAAACCTCACAAATGTAATGCATAATGTAGAGGGGAAAAGAGCAATTTGCAAAAGAATACATACAGTATGTTTCTGCTTAAGTTCATAAACATGTAAAATGCATGTGTGTTCGTGGGTGTTGTGTGTGTAATATACACAATAAAAGTATTTTTAAAAGAGCAATGTAAATACAGTTTTAAAAACTCAGGATTGTAATTATCTCTGGCAAAGATTGTAGGAGATAGTTCACTGAATGCTTCAATTGAGTTGTTGACATTCTTTTTTTTTTTAAACCTGTGTGTTGGTTATACAGTTGTTCATTTTATTGTTTTTTATGATGTATATGTACATTACATATATTCTTTTGTATATATAAAATATTTCACAATAAAAATTTCAATAAAATGTATAGGTAACCAGTAAAGGAGAACTGAATATATAACTTCCAAAGCAACAGCAAGGAAAGAAAAAGAATACAGAAAACTTAAGCAAAGCAATAGAGACCAGAAAAAGATTGAGGCAAGGAGAAGGAACAAAGAAAAGCTTAGGTAACTATAAAGCAGGAAATGAGATGATGACAATAAATATCAAAAACTGCAATTAATATAAATCAACTAAATTTGCCAGTAAAAAAACAGAAATTCATATTGAATTAATAAAACAGAACTTTACATGTATATTTATAAGAGAAACACCTAAAACATAAGAAAATATCACAGAAAGGTTTAAAGTAAAGGAGTGGAAAAGTTATTCCACTCCAATTCTTACCAAAAGAAAGTTGATATAGATTATTAATATCAGTTAAGATAGACTTTAAAGCAAATATGCATAGGCACAAAAGAGAATCTCTACGTAACAACAAAAAGATAAATTCACCAGGTAGCTCTAACAATTCTGAATTTATACGCACCTAAAAACATGGCCTTAAAATACAGAAAGTAAAAATGCAGAGAAGTACTGCCAACCCTACCATTATGATATTAAATTCTAACTCACTTCTCCCAGCAATGATACAGATGTGTGTAGCTATAGACATTCTGAACAACACAATTTATATGCTTGAGCTAATGACAGAACTCTGAATTCAATTGTTATAGAAAACACTTTCTTTTCAAGCACATATGGAACATTTAAAAATAAATAAATACCAGATACTGGACTACAAAGCAAATTCTAATAAATACCCAAGAATCTGATGCTACTGAGATGAAGAAACTGAAATTTCATAGAGTTTAAGTAATTTTCTCCAGAACATACACTTAGTTAGGTAGTGCATGGTTGACTCCATGGTCTCTAACAATAACCACTATATTATACCATCTCTATTAAATGTTTAACTAAAAATTTAAAAATTTTATGCCCCATAATATAGTACATTTATTTTTTCTACATTATCTCCGACATACTTGTCTCTGTGTAGGCATTCCTAATAACAGAAGCATTCTATTTTACTAGGTAGCTGTAATTTGAAATATGGGTAATTTTAATGGATTGTGTAAGCATGCTAGACAGAAAAAACCACACCAACAAACAAGTGAGAGAAGTAGAATTATGGGAAGGTAGATAGGGGCCATATTGATAACAGTTTATTCACTGGTAGAGTATAAAAGGTTATTAGGGAAGTGTCATATTTTAGAAAAAAAAATGATTCATATAAGAAATAAAGATCCTTTCAAAATACTACTTGTAAACTACATCATTATATTTAAATTGACTTTCATTTGTTTTTGAGATATTTATCTCAAGAACTAGCATGGCAGTGTAGAGATAAATACATATATATATATGTAAACATTGGTCAAAGTATTTCTTTTTGTTGGCTCTTAGATTTGGCCTCAGAATCTTTCTCAACATAATTCTCCTACCAGCTGTGATCAACTGATGAAACTTTTTGCAGGGCCTGGTACTGTAACAGAGAGCAAGATCAGGAATTAATGTCCAGCACCAGCTCTATCACATACTTAGCTGTGTGATCATAAACAAGGTACTTGGTACCCCTAAGCCTCGGTTATAAAATGGGACCGATGATATTTGCCTTACAGGATTATATAAAATAATGTAATCAGTACCTAGCCCAAATAGTCATTTAATAAATGTTAGTCTCTCTTTTTTCTATATTGCTATTGAAGCTAGTACACAGTACGGGCCCAGCATATTCATAATATTATCTTCCATAACTATAAATAAATCCCAATTTAAAGAACTCATGGAGGGACTTCCCTGGTGGCACAGTGGTTAAGACTCCGCACTCCCAATGCAGGGGCCCGGGTTCAATCCCTGGTCTGGGAACTAGATCCCACATGCATGCCACAACTAAGAGTTCACATGCCACAACTAAGGAGCCGGCGGGCCACAACTAAGAAGCCTGCCTGCCACAACTAAGACACAATGCAACCAAATAGATAAATTAAATAAATAAATAAAATAAAGAATTCATGGCATGCAGATGTCTTAGGAGCATAGCATAACAATTATACATCTTCTTCAAGTCTCCGTTCAAATGTCACTTTAAGGCCTACCATGACAACCCTGTATAAAGTTGTACCAGTGCCCTACCCCTAGCACTCCTAATTCCTTTACCCTGTTCCTCTTCTCCTTAACACTTATTTCTTTCTAAGGTAATATATCAATGGTGTTATCTTTTATTGTCTTGATAGAAAGTTAAGCTCCACTAGAACAAGCATCCGTATCTGCTTCACTGATGTACATGTACACATGTAGAACAGTGCCTGCCCTATGACAAGTGCTCTTTAAAGATTTTTTGAATTATTACTCTCAAAGCATAATACACATTTAGGATGAAGTTTACCATTAACAATAGTGAATATAAATCCATATTTCAAAAACTCTTTCTTGATAAAAAGTTCTTTGGCCAATTTATTGTCAGCTCCAATTAGACTACCAATGTATTGCTTTTATTTTGTAATGTGTTGGAGCAGAGCTCTAATTAGATCATAATTATTTTTATCTTGTAAAGTGGCTGAGAAAGACCACTACTAGGAGGGGAGAAAAGTCGGTACTACAATTTTATCATTAGCAATATCTTCAAAGTTTCTTTTCAGGAATCTTTTCATGCTTAAATTATATGTACAATTTGTCAGGTTTTGTTTTTTTTTAAGATGTTGGGGGTAGGAGTTTATTAATTAATGTATTTATTTTGCTGTGTTGGGTCTTCGTTTCTGTGCGAGGGCTTTCTCTAGTTGTGGCAAGCGGGGGCCACTCTTCATCGCGATGCGCGGGCCTCTCACTATCGCGGCCTCTCTTGTTGCGGAGCACAGGCTCCAGACACGTAGGCTCAGTAGTTGTGGCTCATGGGCCTAGTTGCTCCATGGCATGTGGGGATCTTCCCAGACCAGGGCTCAAACCCGTGTCCCCTGCATTAGCAGGCAGACTCTCAACCACTGTGCCACCAGGGAAGCCCTGTCAGGTTATTTTAATTTAACTACATAATATAATCTATAAATTAACTTAACCCAACAAATGCTAACTGCAATAACCTCACAGTAAACTGGAAGCAAACCAAAAAACAAAGTCCCCAGAAACCCTCTGTATTGTACAATTCCTACTCTCATCTCTCAGAATTCTTCATCTCCCTTGGTTACACCTTCCTCCACTTAGGAGACTACTATATTAAATAACCAAAGCAAAAGAAAGAATAAATTATATACTGCCCTTAATGTTGAGAAAAATAGCAAATCTGGGTACCTACCCCACTCTACATCACAGAATATTATTAGATTTTTATGCCAAAGTAAAGGTTAATTGCATGAATATCCTGTTTAGTCCTGGTGGCAGGCTGGGGGTGGGGGGCGGTGAGTTGCATTCCTGAGATAGGTGTGCAAACTAAATCGGCCTATATGTAGTTGTTTTAGCATAGCCCCTGTGGAGATGCTTTGTAAGTCAACAGTTGTTCTCTTCAAATCCCCTGAAGTCACTACATCCCTTAGGTAACAGGTATCCTCTGCTACCTCTCCTACAACTATCTATCAATCCTGCGAGACCTCAGTGATGTTTATAATGCCCTTCATAACGTCAAAGAGCTCCACCAATCCTTAAAGGCCTCTGGCTGTTCCTTACTCTCTTACCTCCACCCTGCACTTGAAGACAACCTCAAGCTGCCTTAAAAATTCATTTTAATACCCAGTATGATACCCTTCCTTTGAGACTTTGTAACAAAATACTATTCATGTATATCTTTTGTCAGCCAAGACAGATTTGCCAGAACACAGGATAAGCAGCAGAGGGAGACCTCAGCGGAGTACACCCGTTTCAAAACACTCGACTCAGGACAGCAGGATAAAGAGCTCTGAGAACAAGAATCGATGACCAGGGTTCAGATATCCCGAGAGTTCAATAGCCAAGAGAGTATGACAGCTCACAGAACTCAGGGGTGAGGAGTTCTACTTAAATTCCAGTAAGATGCATTATATCCATATGGATAATATTTCAGACACAGAGAAAAGCAGCGTTACGTAAAGCTGCTCTCTTTCCAGATGAGTGTTGTCCCTCTGAGAGTTAACATTGGGAAGTTATATGTTTATTTTCAAATGCTCAAAACGTTTTTAGAATCCTGTTTGAAAAGGCCTTTGCAGACTAAAGCACGTTCTTTTGATCGGCCTTAAGGGTAAGAAGCTGTCATTATTTGAAGCTGGCTCTTATTTTAGACAATAGCCTCCAAGAGAAAGTTGTAGAAAAGTGGATAATCAAGCCAATACTAATTAGGGGTCAAAAGTTAGATGTGAGTGTAAAATGATGGGACTGATTTTCTTCTGACGGTTAACTATAACATTAATTTTGTAACAATACTTCATAATTATTTTGGAGTACTTTACAGAACAGAACTTGGAAATGATACATGGTACCACAAAGAAAACGTAGAGGGGGAAGAAAAAAAAAGCATTTAAATTATAATATTCATTATTTACAATAATCAAAAAACATTACCAATAGCTCTTAATTATCAGCTATTGTACCCGTTTTAAGGATTTATTTGGCCCAAAATAATAAGCAAGATTTAAAACATGTATATACACAGACTCATACATACACATATATATAGGATAAGGAAAGTTTTGTTATAACGTACAGAAATATGTTTAGAAGTGTGAAAACATTTATATAATTGGTATCGTTAATGTTGTATCTTAAAGCTGGCCTTGAGTACTTATGTAAAATTCTGCACCATACAAAGCTAACCATTTCTTGATATGCCATCTCCAAGAAAGCCTATTTTCTCATTCTCATAACATCAGTCCACTTTCAACCCGGTTTCATATTAAAACTTTGGTGTAAAAGACAAAAGAGAGGTATTTTCAATATACATTTTTTTAAACCTTTCTAAATATTTTACATACTAGAACATAACCTCTAGAAACCCTGATTTGGGATTAGGGTTTACTTATAAATTAACATGTAAAAGTTAAGGTTTCATTCAAAATATTTTCTTTGAAAAATATATTATAAATCATTAAATAATATATAAGTCAAATATATAGTTGATGGTATTGCTCTGATTTTGAAAGGTTAAAATGTATTGAGAGTTTTTTTTAATTCTCTAGGAAATAGCTTTATTAATTAACTAAAAGTCTTAGTTTCCTTTTGTCTTCTTAGTATTTAAAATCAGAATTGCTTCAAATTAAGATCAGAAAGAATAATCTCCTTCAAGTAGTAATCATAATTATTTAAATATATTAAGCTGGAGAGAATTGGGAGGTTGATAGATATAATAAATGTTTCACCACAATGTATTTTACCATTCTTCAATTTTAGATTTTTTTTCAACATATATTATACAGTGACGGCATTCAGAATAAAATATAACAAGGTTGCACCTTAGTTTTCAAGAAACCCCTCTTTTCTAAGAAATCCTTCTGTACAGCATCTTCAGCCTTATTCCAAATATTTTTTATGTTTTGACTGTAATTGATACAAGTGTATCCTGAAGCTACTGTGAATGCCGCTTTTTAAACTGGTGCTGGGTTTAGTGTTTCACTTCCACATTTTATCAAAGGACACCACCCGCACCCTCCCCACCCAGTTAGTCAGGACAGCCGTATAAAATGCCTTCTGAATTGACCACACTTAGCCACAAATTTAAATATCTCTAGTCTTCTTTTAACTTCCTGAGATATCTTATTCAAAATAAAGAAGAGAGAATTTCAAATTACCCCATGGTTCTATACAAAGCCTTCTGCCTAGAAGTTTAAACAATGTCATTTTGCATCATAGTGCTTTCTTAATTGTTGTTTTCATTGATGTAATTTATGCAGTATCTTTCTTCTGAGCTTTTTCATCACCGTTCATAGTCATCTCTGCCTTCATAGGAAGGGGGCAGAAGGAACAGAATCATCATTTTCCATTTTACAGACAAAGAAACAGATCCCACATCAAGATAGCAATAGAACAAGATTGGATTCTTCGTCTCCCCATCCAATGCTCTTTTAAAACTGCCTCTCTAATTCTTTAGGCCTCCATATAATTTGTTAATAAATTTAAGCAGCTGAGAAAGTCAAGACAAACGAGCCCTGGCTGGATCTACAGATAATTTCCTGCAGAGGGCTATGAACTTCAATCCTACTGCATAGCACTTTCTAACTATTTTAGTCCTGGATGCCTCCCAAGGGTCTGGTGACAATCATATCAAATTGAGGATCCGCAATGTACTAAGGATCACGCTAAACACACAGGCACTCATTTATACTTGGAACTTTTAACAGGATTTTTTGCCCTTAACTTCCTAATGTTTAAATCTCACTTATCCTTTCAAAACAGGGAGCAAATGCTACCTCCTTCAGGAAGTCTCTCTCTTAATCCCCCTCACTCCTCCCCCTGAATCCCCCAGAGCTAAAAGAAATCTCTTTTCTGAACTCCCAGGAGTACTTTACTGGTATCTTTTCGCCCACTTAACACATTCTCCTTTATAATATTTTATGTATCTTAACTCTGCTGCTACTCTGCAAGTTCGTTAGGTTAGGATCCATATCTGAGTCACTTAGTACGACTTCAACACACGCTTTCTAAAAGCCAATCAGTGTATTATGGGATAGAGAGTAGAGAAATTAAAATAAAATGCTGGCCATTTCCAAAAGGAAAATTACCAAAGAAAACACATGCACTCTTGAAAACGGTGTTAGAAGGCTGGATAATAGTAAAGGGATACACAGTAGTTAAGGTAATACATGTTAATTAATTAGATCTTGAAATTTCATTTGATGCAATCCAAGTATTCCAACTAAGAACCTCTCATTATGTTACTGTTAACAGGACTGATCTGAGAATGGCTATCCCTTTTTGTATGTGTAACAAAATCCAAACTCCTTTCCATGACCTATAAGACTCTGTATGATCTGGCCCTGGCCAACTTCTCCAGCTGCATTTCCTGTCCCTCTTCCACAAAAAGCTCCTGTCTAAATAGCCAAACTTTTTTTTGCCTCAGGGCTCTTGCCATTTGGGTCATTCTGCCACCTGGAACACAGTGCTCACCCCCCCTTCCCTCCGCATCACCCACCAGCTACCCCAAAACTCTTACATAGACTGGTTCCTCATCCTTCGGATCTTAGCTTAAAAGACCAACCAGGCAACTCTATCTTAAAATGTCACCACAGGGTTTCCCAGCTACTACTATTTTCTATCATAACACTTTGTTTCCTCCTTCATCACAATTTATACTTTTTTGTTTCTGAACTTGTCTATATTATCTGTCTGCTCTATCAGATCCTATGGTCATGAGAGCAGGAACCAACTGTAGATAGTATGGTTACCACTGTATACATAATACCTGTTATAAAGTAGGTTCTCAACTCGTTTGCTTGAATGAATGAATGAATGAATGAATGAACAAATAAAATGCCAAATACATGCCAAATATACAATTTCAAACTGAATTGTATAAGGTGACTTCAGTGTCTAAATAACCTTCAAGCTCAAATACTATAATGATTAAAACACTAGACCTGGGTTCAAATTCCATTTTTAACTGCTTACTAGCTGTGTCACCTTGAGTAATTTCCTTAGGCCCTCTAAACCTCAATTTCTTCAAAAAAGGGACTAAAAATAGTATTTACTTCTCTGAATTGTGAGAACTGAATGACAAAATTCCTCCCTCCCTACTTAGCTATTAAGTATTCAATAAAAGGTTGATATTATTTATGTTAGAATTTCTTGTCTCCCATTGGTTGTTTGTTTCTCATTTGTTTCACTTAAAGCAACAATTTTACATTAATGAGGTTATTTTTAAAATGTGATCTTGGCTCAAGGGTCTTCTAGAAACAATTTTACACCAAAGAGGTTATTTTTTGAGTTTTTGAGTTTTTTATTTTGTTTTGTAAACAGCTTTATTAATGTACAATTGGCATGCCATAAACTGCACTGAAGTTATTTTTTAAACGTGATCTTGGCACAAAGTGTCTTCTAGAAAACACATGATAAGGAACGCTAACCAACAACGTTGTGTATAACTTTCCACACTATATGGAGACAGGTATGTCAAGGCCGGAGAAATCTTTAGGAAACACCATGTTGAGATTCATTAAACAAATATTTACTGGACACCAGCTTGTGCCAGGCAGTGTGCTAGGAGTCAGGGATATATCCATGAATAAAATGGACAAAACTCCCTGCCTTCCTGGAGTTGACATTCTAATATTATTTGCTGTAATGCAAAAGGATATTAGAAAATTTGTAAAATTTTTTCAAAGGAATTCTTTTAAATAGCCATACACTATGCTTAAAAAAGCAAGTCTGTAGATCCATCTGTCACATGAATTGAGTACATCTAAAATAAAAGACCAACTCTACAACAGGCTTAAAGTGTACCCAGCAAGGATCCAATAGTCATAACCCAAGTTACAGCTGTTTCATTCTGTTAACAGGTTATTCTATGAGATCGTTCCTAGCTACAACTTCTTCCACTCCTGAAGCTAGCAATGATAAAAGCTGTCTTTCCATCTTTCAACCTGTAAGATCCCAGGTCTGAATACAATGTAAGGCAAAAATAAATGCTATAATATGAAGGAAAACATGAGAGGGAGAGGACTCAAATAAAATTAGAAATGAAAAAGGAGAAGTTTTACCAGGCACTGAAGAAATACAAAGCATCATGAGAGACTGCTACAAGCAACTCTATGCCCATAAAATGGACAATCTGGAAGAAATGGACAAATTCTTAGAAAGGTATAACCTTCCAAGACTGAACCAGGAAGAAATAGAAAATAAGAACAGACCAATCACAAGTAATGAAATTGAAACTGGGATTAAAAATCTTCCAACAAACAAAAGTCCAGGACCAGATGGCTTCACAGGTGAAATCTATTAAACATTTAGAGAAGAGTTAACACCCATCCTTCTCAAACTCTTCCAAAAAATTGCAGAGGAAGGAACACTCTGAAACTCATTCTATGAGGCCACCATTACCCTGATTCCAAAACCAGACAAAGATACTACAAAAAAAGAAAATTACAGAGCAATATCACTGATGAACATAGATGCAAAAATCCTCAACAAAATACGAGCAAACAGAATCCAACAACACATTAAAAGGATCATACACCATGATCAAGTGGGATTTATCCATGGGATGCAAGGATTCTTCAATGTATGCAAATCAATCAACGTGATACACCATATTAACAAATTGAAGGAGAAAAACCATATGGTTATCTCAACAGATGCAGAAAAAGCTTCTGACAGAATTCAACGCCCATTTATAATAAAAACTCTCCAGAAAGTGGGCATAGAGGGAACCTACCTCAACATAATAAAGGCCATATATGACAAACCCACAGCAAACATTATTCTCAATGGTGAAAAACTGAAAGCATTTCCTCTAAGATCAGGAACAAGACAAGGATGTCCACTCTTGCCACTGTTATTCAACATAGTTTTGGAAGTCCTAGCCATGGCAACCAGAGAAGAAAAAGAAATAAAAGGAATACAAATTGGAAAAGAAGAAGTAAAACTGTCACTGTTTGCATATGACAGTATACTATACATAGATTATCCTAAAGATGCAACCAGAAAATTATTAGAGCTAATCAATGAATTTGGTAAAGTTGCAGGATACAAAATTAATGCACAGAAATCTCTTGCATTCCTATACACTAACAACAAAAGATCAGAAAGAGAAATTAAGGAAACAATCCCATTCACCACTGCAACAAAAAGAATAAAATACCTAGGAATAAACCTACCTAAGGAGGTAAAAGACCTGTACTCAGAAATCTATAAGACACTGATGAAAGAAATCAAAGATCACACAAACAGATGGAGAGATATACCACGTTCTTGGATTGGAAGAATCAATACTGTGAAAATGACTATACTACCCAAAGCAATCTACAGATTCTGTGCAATCCCTATCAAATTACCAATGGCATTTTTTACAGAACTAGAACAAAATATCTTATAATTTGTATGGAAACACTAAAGACCCCGAACAGCCAAAGAAATCTTGAGGTAAAAAAATGGAGCTGGAGGAATCAGGCTCCTGGACTTCAGACTATACTGCAAAGCTGTAGTAATCAAGACAATATGGTACTGGCACAAAAACAGAAATACAGGTCAATGGAACAGGATAGAAAGTCCAGAAGTAAACCCAGGCACCTATGGTCAACTAGTCTATGACAAAGGAGGCAAGGATATACAATGGAGAAAAGACAGTCTCTTCAATAAGTGGTGTGGGGAGAAGTGGACAGCTACATGTAAAAGAATGAAATTAAAACACTCCCTAACACCATACACAAAAATAAACTCAAAATGGATTAAAGACCTAAATGTAAGACCAGAAACTCTTAGAGGAAAACACAGGAAGAACACTCTTTGACATACATCACAGCAAGATATTTTTTTGATCCACCTCCTAGAGTAATGGAAATAAAAACAAAAATAAACAAATGGGATCTAATGAAACTTAAAAGCTTTTGCACAGCAAAGGAAACCATAAGCAAGATAAGACAACCCTTAGAATGGGAAAAAATATTTGCAAATGAATAATCGGACAAAGGATTAATCTCCAAAATATATAAACAACTCATGCAGCTCAATATTAAAAAAAAAAACCCAATCCAAAAATGGGCAGAAGACCTAAATAGACATTTCTCCAAAGAAGACATACAGATGTCCAAGAGGCACATGAAAAGCTGCTCAACAACACTAATTATTAGAGAAATGCAAATCAAAACTACACCAATCAGAATGGGCATCATCAGAAAATCTACAAACAACAAATGCTGGAGAGGGTGTGGAGAAAAGGGAACCCTCTTGCACTGTTGGTGGGAATGTAAGTTGATACAGCCACTATGGAGAACAGTATGGAGGTTCCTTAAAAAACTAAAAATAGAATTACCATATGACCCAGCAATCGCACTACTGGGCATATATCCAGAGAAAACCATAATTCAAAAAGACACATGCACCCCAATGTTCACTGAAGCACTATATACAATAGCCAGGTCATGGAAGCAACCTAAATGCCCACTGACAGACAAATGGATAAAGAAGATGTGGTACATATATATACAATGGAATATTACTCAGTCATAAAAAGGAACGAAACTGGGTCATTTGTAGAGATGTGGATGGACCTAGAGACTGTCAGAGAGTGAAGTAAGTCAGAAAGAGAAAAACAAATATCGTCTATTAACGCATATATGTGGAATCTAGAAAAATCGTATAAATGAACCTGTTTGCAAGGCAGAAATAGAGACACAGATGTAGAGAACTTATGTATGGACACCAAGAAAAGTAAAAAAAACAAAAAAAACCAAAGAATGTGCTTCTTCAATTCAATTACTTCTCTAGAGTCTAGATAGTGTTTTATCAAACTCCTGGTTGCAACTCATTAGTGGGCCATGAAATCAATTTTGTGGGTTATATCAAGCATCTTTTTTCCCAGAATAGGAAAAAAAAATCATAGTACAATACACATAGTGTTAATTTCATTCTATGAAACGTGTGTTTCATGTATGTATATGAATCTAGTTACATGTATTTATATACGAGGACATGTATTTCTTACCATGAGTCAAAGATAAAAATACCAAGGAATCTTCATATGTTGGGGAGGAGTAAGGGGAGGGGTCACTTGTAGGTGCAAAAGTGAGAGAAGAAGCTGAATTTTATAAATCAAAGAAAGTTCAATACTAAAACTTCTCCAAAATGGTAATCAGCTTATAGATTTTTGTTTTAATCATTTAAGGGGAGAGTGAGAAGCATTATGATGAGAATGCACTCACTTTTAATTCAGAAAATTGGTGCTCATTTAAAACAAACCTTAACTTCTCTCTCTTAGACCTAAAATGTTCTGTTCAGAAATAAAACTAAAGGCATGCTGAGTTTATCTTCACGTTCAATTCCTAGCTTTAAAGTACTGTAATTACCATGAAGATTTAACAATCCAAGATCCTTTGTCCCCTCCCAGGGAGAGTTGATCCTTCCTTCCTTTATAAAATAACAATTGAATACCTAAGGCAAGGATTAACCTCATTGTAAAACAAAACAAAACAAAACAAACAAATGTTCCTACCTTAACAGTTGGTAAATTCAGGTTTCCCAACCTCAGGCTTCTTAATTCTGGACTGAAAAATTATTTGTGGTGCCTTATAAATATTATTTGAAATAGGAGCCCCTATATCAGGAAAGTCATTTCTTAGGATATTAATTCACACCCTTTGAATGTTATTTATTTACATGGCTTTAAAAGCAATTAAGACATTTAGGGAACACATTAAACCACAGATTAATGTACATTTTTCTCTTGGACAATCTATCATTAAAAGGCTTACCCCTACCCTTTTCCACCCAGGGAGATAAATGTTTCAGAACCACAGAGACATATTTCCTTTCTGTCTGGTTTCTTAGAATTCATTTAAACATGCTTATTGAAATTTTCTGTCATGCAATATTTTAGCAAGATTCCCCCAATATATACAGGAATGCAGACTGTAAATATTGCATGACAAAATTGCTACCAAGTTTTCTTCCTTAGGCAAACAATACCACAGTCAAAATCCCCTACATAAACAATTCCAGTCAGTATGTAAATTAGATTAACATAATAAAAGAGTAAGTATAGCTGTTTTTCTCTAAGTCTTTTAAATACATAGGAGTGAATATTCAAAAACTGTAAATGCCCTGGGAGCATCAGGGCTCTTGGTGAGTTATCACCACAGATCTATAGGAGGACAAGAGGACCGCCCATCTCCAAACTAAAGATCACTTTCTCTATACAACACCCAAATCACAGCTCAAAGAAAACTGTTTTCTCTTTAAGGTACTGTGTTCAAAAATTTTTGAATTCCTAAGAAGTCCCAAGGAGTTACAGACTGATAAGACTACCAGAGACAAATTTCAGGGCTTTTTTGAGACCAATTTCCTATTCCTGAAAAAGAAAGAGACATGTCAAAACTAAATATGACTCCCTTTAAACAACTGTAAAATCAAGACACTAAAAGTAAAGTTATCTAGGGACTTCCCTAGTGGTGCGGTGGTTAAGAATCTGCCTGCCAATGCAGGGGACATGGGTTCGATCCCTGGTCGGGAAAGATCCCACATGTCGCGGAACAACTAAGCCTGTGTGCCACAACTACTGAAGCCCACGCGTCTGTAGCCCGCGCTTCGCAACAAGAGAAACCCCCGCTAGACGCAACTAGAGAAAGCCTGCGCGCAGCAACAAATACCAAACGCTGCCATTAATTAATTTAAAAAAAGCAATTGCCCTCAATCAAAAAAAAAAAGAAAAAAGAATGTGAATTCTTAAAAATAAAAACGTAAAGTTATCTAAGCTAATACACAAAGATTCATTTCCTTAGGCCTCATAGAATGATCTCTTGGCCATGGTTTGGTATAAAATACTCTGGAAAAAAAGATAAATGTCAGAAGTAGTTGCCACCCTTTTAGCAGCTCATTACAGGTAAGGGTGGGTGAGAGGCTCTGGACTGACATTTTCCTCCTGTCTAGCTACCTAAAAGCGGCAAAGTAATCAGGTGTCTGGGGAATCAGCTCATTTCGTAGGCTGGAACTAGTTAGAGAAATTAGAATCTTGATCTTGTTTTAAACTTTGAGGTTTAACCTCCTTTGTTTTAAAGGACAATAAACACTGAAATTTTGATTAAATGTACAATATTGGCTCCCACAAGAATTAGAGGGCTTGACCACAGTTTTCTGTTTATCTTATCCACTGGGTAGATATATGAACTCAACTAGTTTAACACTGAGAGCTAGTGAATGGTCTTTCTTTAGAAGAGTTCCTTTTACTCCTGCATACTGGTTAAAACACAGACTTTGCAATCATATAGGCTTGAGCTGGACGCCAGCTATATGCCCATGAACAAGTTGCTTAATCTAATGCCTCGATTAGAAAATGGGAATATTAATCAGTACCTGCTAGACAGGGTTGTTATGAGGATTGAGTAAGACAATTCATACATGTAAATGGTAGCTCACAGAAGACTGAGAATCAGGAAGCTACCTATGCAGGAGGAAGAGGAGGAGAAAGGAGGAGGGAAAATAGGAAGAGGAAAAGGAAAAAGATAGGAGAGTATGGGGGCTAGTAAAAGGGTAAAGGGAGAGTAAAAGGGAAAGAGAGAGAGCCATAATTATACAGTCACTCCCTTGAAGAGTACACACACTGTACTTAGCAAACACATAATCACCAAAACCTTTTCTCCAGCCTTCACCTGAACAATTGGTCCAAAAAACAAAACCAACAAATAAACAAACAACCACACAGCCATGCTGATTGGGTTTCACTGTAAATTCATGACCACAACTAGCAACTGGTTTAAAAATAAAGAAAATTCATTTTTCTGCCCTTGATTAATTCAGTTGCTCAATTATATAATGAAGAATCTAAGTGCTTCCCATTGTTTTCTTCTGCCAAACTCAAGAGTAAAAGATGACAACTGCAAGTATCATGCAGACATACGCCTAGTAGAAGAAGAGGAACATTTCCTTCCTTAGAGATCGTTTTGTCAGCAAGGAAAACCTTTCCTGGAAGCCCCTAGACAATCTTCCCCTTGTTTCTCATTGGGCAGAATGGTATCACTTTACCATGTCTTCATCCATCTTTGGCAAGGTGGATGAAACCATCATAGTGGGATTAAGTCAATCAAGTTTCACCCCCCTGGAATGGGGTTCATGTTTACCAATATACATGGCCGGGAGGATGATAGAGATACCTGGAGAATTATATTAGCAGAAGAGTCTACGCCTGCACCACCCTGAACGTGCCCAATCTCATCAGAAGAGAAATATATTGTCAGAAACATCACTGGATTGGACTAAGCAAACAGTACAAAATGAAAAGAGGTCTTTGGATCCCCCCAAATTCTACAAGCAGCAAACAGGTTAAGAAAACTACTTCAGCTGCAAACGTGTGCTATCCTTCATGAGAAAGGAAAGATAACTTGGAGGGTAGAAATAAGAACCCAGAAGGTGGAGCCAAGAGCCATAAAGGATTATTTTCAGACATTGAGCCCTAATCTAGGAAATGTCGACCTGTGCATAACTGAATATCAGAATTGCTCTAGACCAGTGACTCTTGTGTGACTCCCTATTCCCCCCTTTTGAAGAAGAATGTCTGTATAGCAGTTATCCTATGCCTATCCTACATTGAGTGTATGTGGAGGAAGATAATTTGTCTCTTTGGTTCACAAGCATTCTGAGAAAGAGGAACTGTAGTCAAGGAGCTTGTGGAACTACATCTGAGAAGTCATCTACACCTGACTTATATGATGAGATTCTGAATTCTGTGGTGATGCTCTAATGGAATGAGACTTTTAGGAACTTTGGGAAGAAGAAAGTACATTTTGCATATGGGAGCAACATGAATCAGGGAGCAGAGAGTGAATTGTGGTAGCAGACCTCCAAGATGGTCCCCAACGATCCCCACATTCTGGTATTCACATCCTTATAATAGTGCACTCCTACGCTGAATCAGCATTGTTCTGTGTGACCAATAGACTCAGCAGAAGTGACAGCATGTGATGAGGCTAGATCATAAAAGACCTTGTGGCTTCTGCCTTCCTTTTTCTCTTATATCACTTGCTCTGGGGACCCACCTGCCATGACATAAGCAGTCCTATGAAGAGGTTTCCATGGCAAGGAACTGAGGCCTCCTGCAAACAGCCATGTGAGTAAGCCCCAGTCAAGTCTTCGTATGAATGCAGCCCAGTCAACAGCTTATCTGCAGCCTCACGGCAGATACAGAACACGAATCACCAAGCTATGCCCCTTCTGAATTCCTGATCCACAGAAACTATGAGAAAATAAGTATTTACTATTTTAAACTTCTAAATTTGGGGAGAATGTAGTGATAGATAATAATTCATGGTGTTGTTATGAAAAGTTCTATAGTATTTTTTTCCTAAAGACTACCTGTTCTGAGACATTCTCAAAACCAGTTACCAAGAAAGTATTAGGGTCTCTTTTAAAAGAAAATAGCACAAAATGGTTGATACATATCTTCATCCCAGAAAAGAGCAAAATATCAAACTCTGCAGTAACGACTAGACAATAAAGACCTCTGTTCTTTGTGCATCGTCTTCCATAATTCAAAAGATTAATAATAATATTATAGAGGCATTTAATCAATATGCCCCCATTGAACGGTTTAATTCAGTTGTGGGTGACAGTAAGAAAGCCATTGGGGATGAGGAAGGGAAAGAAGGGGCAGATGAAAAGAAAGATGATATTAGAGGGCAGTGCAGTGTAGTGGTTAAGAGCCAAACTGCCTTCAAATCCTGGCCGAGTGAACTTCCTCATTTGTAAAATGGGAATAATTACTGTTCGTCCTCACAAGACTGTTATAAGGATTAAATAAATACATGTAAAGTACATAAGAGAGCACCTAGCACAAAGCAAGTACTTAATAAAATCACTTACATCATCCTGGAGGTGTGGATGGGATGGGAATGTATAGATTTATTTTGGGTCACAAAGAAAATTCAGTCACAGTCCTACTTGGCAGGTTATGCTGCTTTAGTTTCCCTTCAGAAAACCTCAGGAGAGTGCAAAGAGAAGCCCTGATCTAACTGGGAGGCAATGAAAACTATAGTTAGTGGCACCTATATTTGTTTTAAGCACCTCTCTATCCATCAGTAGAAAACCTCCTGGACAGCTTGAGTATACTCTAAGTGTTGAAAGTTACGTCTACCATGTATGGGGTGACCAAATACTTTATTATCCAAACTGGGACACTTCTGAGAATAAAATAGGCCCTAGATATAATTATACGTGAAAAGTTGGCTTAAACTGGAACCGTTCCAGGCAAGGAGCAATGAACATTTTGGTCACTGTGACTGTGGCACAAGTTCATAGAAAGAGGCGATATGCATGTTTTAATGAAATCAAACAATAACATTTTGCAACTGTGCACAGAATGAAGAAATGGTATCTACTTTCAATAACTGCCTTGCCGGAATTTGAAGAATTCCTATCAGAGAAGGCCAAACACTTATAATAATATCCATATAACAACTACACATAATAAAACTACATCTCAGAAACACTTGACCTTGTTGACAACTTTTATCTTCTCAAAAGTCCCTCTTCCTTGCTTCCCATGATCATACTTGCTCCAATTTAAGCTCTATTTATTTTCTCACTTTCTTTTATGGGCTCTTCTTCCTTCTCCCCTCTCTGATATTCCCTTGGCCTTTTGCTCATTGCACACACTCCCATTTGCTGAGCTTACACACTCTCATTGCCTGAACTATCACACGAAAGCTGATGACTCCTAAGTCTTAATTTGTAGTCCCAACTTCTCTCTTAAGCTCTAGACCTGAGCTATCCAATATGATAGCCATTAACCACTTGTGGCCATGGAGCAGTTGAAATGTGGCTAGTTCAAACTGAGATGGCTGTAAGGGTAAAATATACATCATACTTGAAAGACTTAGAAAAAAATGAATAGAAAATATCTCAATAACTTTTATATACATTGTGTATGCTTAAATGACAATATTTTCAGGTATATTGGGTTAAATAAAATGTATCATTAAAAAAATCAACTTACCTGTTTCTGTTTGCTTTTCTAAATTTAGCTGTTAGACATACCTAACTAACATATATAAAAGTACATACATAACTCACATTTGTAGCTCACATTGTATTTCCATTAGACAGCACTGCTCTAGATTCCTATCTCCTAATAATTATGTCAACTCTGAAATTCCACCAGCACCTCAAATTCAGTATGTGCAAAACTGAACTCATCAACTTCTGTGTTCAGTCCATTCTCCCCATCAATGATAGAGTGATATTGCTAAAACACATATCCAGTCACATCACTTCCTTGCTCAAAATTCTACAATAGTCACTTTCAAGATCAAAAAATAATAATAATCTAAGCCGCTCAATCTCTACCTTCAAGGGCTTACAGTGTCTCCTCTCTTACTCTTCACAACTAAACTGAAAGCTCCAAGAAGGCTGGGACTATGTCTCTCAATCAGAAAACAGAAAAAGGCAGACTTCTCTTGTGGCGCAGTGGTTAAGAATCTGCCTGCCAATGCAGGGAACACGGGTTCAGTCCCTACCAGGAAGATCCCACATCCTGTGGAGCAACTAAGCCCGTGCACCACAACTACTGAGCCTACGTTCTAGAGCCTGCGAGCCACAACTACTGAGCCCGTGTGCCACAACTACTGAAACCCGTGTGCCTAGAGCTCGTGCTCCTCAATGAGAAGCCTGCGCACCGCAAAGAAGACCCAACGAGGCCAAAAATAAATTAATTAAGAAAAAAAAGAAAACAGGAAAATGCATTGCAAAGACACAATTCATTAAAAAAAAATGTTTTTTGGAGTGATTCTTAAAACTATGTGTCAAACCCAGTTCTAAGTGTTTTGGGTATACTTAATCCTTACAACAATCCCATAAAGAAGGTACTATTATCTCCATTTTACAGATGAGGAAATAAGGCACAAAGAAGTCTAAGGGATGTGCTCAAAGTCACACAACTGGTATATAATGGAGTTCATAGTATGTCCTGGGAATGGAATACAGTCCCATGGGGCTACAGCATGGGGTGCAAATGAAACTAGAAGCTAAGTTGGAGCCAGATCATGGCACGCCTGATATGCTTTCCGAAAGAGTTTGAATTTTCTTCTATAAACAATGAGGTTTTTGATCTGGGAAGTGATTGGCATGCTCTGACTGATATTTAAGGAGATAACTTGGGTAATCATGTGGATGGCTGAGGAGCAAGCGACTAGAGAGTTCCTCCATCTCCATACCAACATTTCCTCCAGACGCCCAAATTTCCTGTGTGAGAGTTACTGTGAACTCCTTCTCCCTTATTAATCAGACACTTAGTACTATCAAATTTACTTTCTAAATCTTTCTCCAATTCATCCCCTCTTCTCTAGTCCCACTGCCTTTAAGTCATGTCTTCATCACCTCTTACTGAGATAACTGAAATAGCCTCTTTACTACCTCCAGTCTTACTCCCTCTAGTTTATCCTTCACATGGCCCCAAAAGATTGTTGCAAAATTTCACTCTGAGCATGCCAATCATAACGTTAAAACCCTTCAGTGGCTCCTTATCAACTTCAGGCTGTTTAGCACAATATTCTGGAATCTTCATGATTTCACTCTTGTCTGCCTCTACAGCATCAACTCCAGCTACCCGCCCTCTCCAATTATTAAACGATTAGCTCCTCCTCTTGTATTGCATACCTCTGTGTCTTGGCTCGCTGGGTTCTCTGCCAAGAACTCGGTTCCTCCCTTCATCCACCTAACAGTAGTTAACTCATCATTCAAGACAGCTCAGACTTTATTTCCTTTGGGAAACCTTCACACACCCCTCTTTTCCAGGCAGAGTTAGGTGTGTCTACTCTGAACTCCTGTAACATTCTATGATAAATATTTATACAATTAATTATACCACATTTTAACTACAAACTTTCTTTAATAAGTCACTCATCAGAGTGAGGCTGTGTCTTACTGATTTCAGTTACTGAACCAATATTTATTGAACGCTGCCAGCACGCCTCCCCCCCAGACGGAGAGTGCTTGGCTAGAGCATCCTCTCCCACTAAATTCAGCTGTATGACTTCCATCCTTCTCCCGTACAGTGTACGGAGATCTACAAAAAGAGGCAGCCAGAAATATCTGCTTTGGACCCAAGGTTAAGAAAGTCCTTTCTTTAAAAGTGTTAGAAGGAGAAGAATTTAAATTTTAAAAGTGCATTTAATATCCCAGGTCTTCTCACATCTGTATGTGTACATTTAGTATGTGACTTCTACTTTTTTTTTTCTTGTAAATTCACTTTGCCCTTCTGAGAGAAAAAGTATGTATTATGATGGTGTTTCTATGTTATCCAAATGGGTCCCTTCCCTGGGATGTGACTGGGCCAGTGGCATAGTCTTCTTGAGATTTTGCCGAGGGAAGACTAGGCTGAAACTGAGGAGCCAGTTTAAATTTAAGTATCCTGTTGACCTTGTTCAGGAGGAGGGAGGAGAGAGGATTCCTGCATGAATACAAAAATCATAACCTTTCTGAAGGGCAGAGTTGTAAGACGTCTTCCAGGTCACCTGGGTGCTCTGGCTCATGCATAAGTAGGAAATGGACCCAATACTCCCCGCAGAGAACCCTTCCCTTGGGACCCAATCCTCCTCCACACTCCCCTCCCCCACCCAAGACTGACCCTCTTCGCAGTGTGTGTGCAGGCGCGGTGGCGACTGCTTCTAGAATCAGCCCTCACAACCTGCCTCTCCTAGCCAAGCTCCGGAGATGTCAAAGATTCTTAAGCAGGGGTTTTCCAACCTGCCACTGAGGCTAGGCAGGCGGGCCCAAGCTGCGATGTAGAGAATTCGATGTCCTAGCGACCTCCTCGGAGGAGTGGATCGAGTTAAATATAACCGCGCGAATGGAATGGCTCTAAAAATAAGGCAACAGCTGGCCAGTCCACAGCCCAGTCCCGGGAAGGGCGGGGGCCTGAGTGGTCTTGCGCAGGAAGGCCGCTCCGGGGCCGGGGCGAGGAGGCAGCAGCGTCCGCGGGCCCGGGCCGGAAGGCCAGCGGGGTGGGCGCGAGCTGCCCAGGGCCTGAGTACCTCCACCCGGCGCGGGCCCCGGGGACTAGACTCAGGGTCGCACGGTGGCCTGAGGGGGAACTTTTGAAGGACTCAGAACCCCGGCGAACTTGCCTGGACGTCACGAGGTGTAAAGGCTGGGCGCTGAACTCCCGCTCGCCCCGCCGCCAGGGGGAGCTGAGCGCGAGCGGAGGAAGCCGAACCCTCGAGGAGGCCGGGGCGTCGCCGGAGATCCAAGTGTGGGGGACGTGCGGCGGCGGCCGCGCACGCACACACGAGGCTTCCGTGGCGAGTGGCGCTCGGGCCTTTGCGCCCCCCACGTTCCCAGAAGGACCTTCCCGCGCGAGCCCCTCGGCCCTGCGCTCCCTCCCGCGTCAGCGCCCCAACCATCAAGGCAACAATTGAAACGTTTTCAAAACGGGCTATTTATTTGCTCCCAATAAATCGATCCGCAGTGATTGAGAAATCGATGTGGCCTGGGTGGGCAAGTCGCTCTCGAGGAGGGAAAGGCACTTCCGCCGGGCGCCCGCGGGGAGGCCGAGGGCGGGTGCCGGCTCGGGAGAGGTCCCGCCCGGGCCACACCCGAGGACCCGCCACCTGGGCGCGGGGGCCTTGCCAAGCCGCGTTCCCTCGGGCGGCGAGGGGCGCGCGCCCGCTGCCGGCTCTCCTCGGCCCCTCTCGCCTTTCTCCCCCGCGCGCCTGGGAGGCTGTGGTCGCCAGCGGCCGCCGCGCCGCTCCGAGGCTTTTGTTGCTCCTCGTTGGGCTGAATGGGGGTTTTGTAAAGCGGGACAGATAAAAATGAGCGGCATCATATTGTTTGACAGAATGATCCCATATGATGAAGTGTCGGCTCCGAAGGGGGTGAAAATGGTGAATTCCTAAAAACCCAGCCCTCGGCTCCTCCGCGAGCTGCCGGTAGCCTGGAGGGACCCAGCGGACAGCCGGGCCTGGCCGCATCGCACCAAACCGGGTCGAGAAGACTCGAGCTTTCAATACCAAGTCATTTTTAAATCCCAATCCTGCCCAGGACCTTTCTCCTCGCGGATGAAAAGAACAATTTTCGAGAGAAAGGCTCGTTTTGATTAAATCTGACATGCTGCTGATAACTCCATGCTAATGTGAAATAATTAACATAATAGCCATAATTAAAAGCACGCTAACAATGCCATAAATTTATCACACAATTTTACTAGCTTTCTGCCCCTAACTGCTCTCTCATCGTTAATTAAACGTGTTGCCTTTTACAGAATGGATGTTTATACATTTCCAATATAAATAAATTCGAAGCCATCCTCTCTCCCTCTCTCTTCCTTTCCCTTTGGTCTCTCGCCATTACAAGGCACTTCTTGGCATGGGCCTTGAGTGGCGGACACCTTGTAAATAAATGAAGTTTTGAGATGCATGTACATTAAATTAATCTTTTTTCCCGCAACCCAAAGAGATCTGGAAAGGTATACAAGGATGGAAATAGAAATAACTTGGATGCGTTGGGGACCCGGATATCATCTCAGCCCTTCCCACCTCCTTTGGTGGCGGCCATCCAGGCCGAGGCTGATAATAGTTTCACACATCTGTGAAGACTGTCAAGAAAGAGCCGACTTTGGTTTTTGCGGGGTGAAGAGAGGGGTATATTCCAGATGGGCTCCATCCACGTTTTGTTTCCCCTGCAGCACAGGGAGGGTGGCTGCTCTCTGTGGGAGTCGCGCCCCTCACTGCGCTGAACGTGGTCCTTTCTCCCCGTATTGCAAGAAAAGCGCACACGCGCGCGGACGTAAAGATTTATCTCACCTCGGGCCAACGATTTATTCAAACCATTGGCATAGTCTCTGACTTAAAGGAGTCGGAAGAGGGCACCTGGGTTCGCTTGGGCCTGGCGAGGGGTAGGTGGGCCATTGCAGCCTTCCGCAGACTCTGACCGTGCCCCTTGTCCTGTGTTCACCACTTAAGAACCCAAATTGAGTTGTAATTAATTTCCCCTTCTCCGTCATAAACTGTTCCATCCACTATGTCTCCCCCACCCCCATCTCACCCCCCAGGACACACATTCTAAATCTCCCCTCCCCCAGACGTCTCAATTTCCTTCCAATCGATCCGAACTCCACTTTTCCTGTTTCCTGTTGCTAGAACCTCGGTCCGCTCCACCACCACTACCAACCCCCGCCCCCAACGGCCCCGGTCTTGGCGGCTTCCGCAGCTGGGTACCACGGACTCTGCCCGCCCCAGGAGAAACGGAGGGAGCCTCATTACATTCTCTTTGGCTGAAACGTTTCAAACATTTGAACAGGTGAGACAGCTGGCTGCCATCTTCTTTAAATCCCTCCGGGGAAGTTTGCTTGTTGTGACCCAAGTAGTCACTCTCATAGTAATTGTTTGTGCTTGTTTGTTTTCATTCTACCTCCCCAGTAACCCTCTGAGACTCAGAAAATGTTTATCCACATTTCTCTTTCCTTCCCCCCCCCACTAATATTTCCGTTCCCTCTATCACATCTTTCTTCCCCCCACAAATGTGTCCCTGTCTTTCTCTATCCGTCTCACTTCTCCCATCTCTGTCTGTTCTAAAATTTGGCGGTAACTGACGACCTGTGGGCTTTTAGCTGCAAGCTGAGATTACGCGGCAAACAGGCTTTACTCAGCCCGGAATCTAGTCGGCCTAGGACAGGACCCTGCACCTCGTCGGGCTCGGGTCCTTCCGCCCTGGCGGCGTCCCGCGGCGATGGCAGCGGGAACCTTCCTGCCTCCCACTTGGGCTGCCGCTTAGCCTCCTTCCAACAACGGGAGGTTGCGCGGCGCTACTGTCCGCCGGGAAGGAGGAAAGGGCGGCCGGCTCCTTAGCCTAGAGAGCTCGCGGGAAAATCCGCCGCCTCCGCTGGAAATCGATATTCAGCCGTTGGGCCCGCACGGGTGCAGGACGTCGGGGCCGCAGCCAGTAGGTCCCGCACGTCTCATCATTTAGCTAATCGAGTCGAAAAGTTTCTGTAAGGGCCAGACCCGGCATCAGATGGTAACACTGATTGAACAAGATATTAGCACAATAGATCGCTAACCGAGGGGAAGCGTTGCTTTTCACGCTACGCCCCGTAATTAATGGTATGAATCAATTAATTTGACTTTTATTGTGTCGAAGAATAAAAGCGCAACAAATGGAACTGGCGGCTGGGAGCTGTTCACCTCCCACCCCTTCCCCCAGGGAGGTTCCAGAGACACCGGGGAATGGACGGATTGGGCCAGGTCTTGGCCGAGGGAAGCTGAGAGGCAGAAACAGCGGCGCCGAGGGAGTCCTGAGAGCCAGCCCTGACGGGCAAAGAAATCGAAATTAGGCTCATTTGGAGGATACTTGAAGAACACTGCGGAGGGCAGCCCCTGGAGCTGTCACCCTCCCGCACGCACACACACACACACACACGCGCGCGCACGCGTCCACGCGGGCCCAGCCTCCTAGGCTGCGGTAGGGCTCCTGCTGCGGCCCGCGCCTGCCTCTGGGGCTCTACAACCGAAGCTGAGCAAAAGGAATTTGTGAATTTGCGAATTTCGCTTTCTTTTTCGTGTCCTTCCGACCTTCCTTTTGTAATTATTGGTTTACTGGGACAGTTGCAGCCGGGACCTCCGCTGCCGGGGGGATCGGTGGGCAGCCAGCTCGCCGCTCCGGTCTGTTTCGCTGGAAGCTGTCTAGGTGGTATTGTAAACGGTTCGGAGTCTGCGGGCCACAAAGCGGTGCAGCTGCGGAAATGAACCCAGATGCATTTTAGGGTCAGGTGCAATCGGGGTTTCATTTAGATACAGAAAAACCTTGGAGTTTCGTGGGCGTCTCAAGTTGGAGTAACTGCCCCAGCTTCAACCAGAAACATCCTGCGAAGTGGGGATCCAACGTGCTAGTGTTTTAACCGGGAAATTATCTAATGAAAATTAAAGTCAATCTGTGTGTCGCACTGCCTATAATGAAGAAAGTTTACGTGTGTCTAGGCTAAGGAAAGAGGGGGGTCGTAGGTGAGAGACAGACAGGGAATCAGAAGTACTACTGTCCGCCAGGAAATCTATCAGTTTCTTAGTGTCATCTGTAAATATTTCACTATTTTCTCTCGGACCATCTGCCCTTGTGCTCCTTCTGGTGAGGCCTGCATTCCCCTCGCAGGCCTCAGCGGCCAGACTGGGCTTGGGTTCCAAGAGCCCGCCACACCCGGTAGGCACTCGCGGCTCGCAAGGAGGCTGCCTAAAAATGCGGGAGGGGAAGAGGCGGCCCATCGCGGATTCACCCGGTCAGGAGCACTATTCTGAAGTGCGAGGTCCACGCGCCCCAGCAATGCAACGCACCCGGGTAGGTTTGCGCCCCCGCCAATCCCAGTTAAATGCCCACAGTCTTTCCTACCATCACTGACTTTCCTTGCCAAAGAAACTCGGTGCTCACTGGCCGCATCCTCCTCCACCTCCTCTGTTGCCGGTTTCTGAGGAAGTTAAATCTTGGAGGGTTTGTCTATGCCCTGAGGAAAAAGAATCCACGTTAGTTAGCAGCAGTGAGAGCCTAGCCCGCTGGCAAGCTCCGGGCCGGCCCCGCTCCCAGGAGGCTGGGCCTGGGCGCCTGCGAAGTCACACCACCCGCTCCCCGCGTTGTCTGCCCTCGCAACCTGGGCGCGGCGTCTAACCTAGAGGCCCGAAGCCTCTTCCCGGCCCCACTCGACTTACCCAGGCCGCTGACAATCCCGGCTCCTTCCCCAGCGCCTCATTTCCGACTTTTTCACATGCTAAGTCGTTTAACAACTCCGAGCAGCTAGTTAGGGCTTCTTTATTTATAGGTTCCCTGTTATTTTACGTCTTTTTTATTTCTCTCGGCAACTATTCTAATAGATTAATCAATAGCCATTTTCTGACCTTCGGGAACCCCAACTGATGCTGCTGCGGCCGAGCGGGGAAAAAAAAAAATATATATATATATATATATACATATAAACACGCCCACATCGAGCCTGGAAAGCGAAGGCAGGACCGGGTGGTTTGACTTTACGGGGAGGAGGAGCGTCTCCCCTCAGTAGGTGTCTCCGCCGACCAAGCACTGAGGCAGGAGGGGCTCTTAAGTCTAATTAGCAAGACAGAGCCGGGGCGCATACCTTACTCTTTAGAGCTAAAAAGAATCAAACAAAAAACAAAACAGACTACTAAGTTTTTCTTTAAAAAAATAATAATAACAACGGGATGGGAATCTTGTCCTCTGTTCTAAGCCCAGCCCTTGCCTAGGGAGCGTTGGCAAACGGGGGAGAAGGGAGAGGGGGCGGGTAGGGCAGGGCAGCGGAGCCTCGGGGTTCGGCGGACGCTCACAGGCCCACACCCTCACTCGTTCACACGCACCCATCCGCACTCACACCCACAGGCTCCCTCGACCCCCGCGCCGGGCTGCAGCCCAAGGTGGGGTCTCGGGGCGGACCGGGGCGCCCTCGGGCCCCGCGGGATGCTGGCGCACGGTGCGGCGCAGAGTTGCGCGTCCCTCGTCCCTTTGTTGAGAATTCTCTCAACCAACTTGAGTTTGGCCGGCTCGGCGGCGGCCCTGACGTCACGCACGGTCACGTGGCCCCGCCTCCCGCTGGATCTTTAAGTAGAAAGTAATCTATCAGGCCAGTCCTTAAAACGCGACTTTCGACTACGGGGGCTTCAGCGTCCCTGACATCCCCTCCCCCCGTTGCCCCTGCCCGCGCCCTCCCGAGCTGCTCGGCGCCCGGCGTCCCGCGCCCGCCAGCACTGCTCCTGCTCCCCACGCCCGGGCCAGGGGCAGAGGAAGGCGGGCGAAGTGAGGGGGCGCGGCGTGGAGAAGCCGCCGGGGCTGGCAGCGGCAGCGAGCGCCTAGTACCGAGCGCCAGGGACAGCTGGAGTTTGCAGAGCGCTGCCACTGGGGGCGGACGGCAGAGCCCGCTCCGCGCGATGCCGGGCCGCCGAGTGTGAGCCAAGCCCGGAGGGCCCCGAACCACCTACGCCCCCCTCCCCTCTCCCAATCCCCCATCTTTCGGGGGCGCCCAAAACCCCTTTTCTGAGGTTGGCGACAGCCCCTGAAGACGCCCATCGCGCACCGCTCCTTCCCCGCCGCCGCCACCAACCCCGAGGAGGGATGACCCTCTCCGGCGGCGGCAGCGCCAGCGACATGTCCGGCCAGACGGTGCTGACGGCCGAGGACGTGGACATCGATGTGGTGGGCGAGGGCGATGACGGGCTGGAGGAGAAGGACAGCGACGCGGGCTGCGATAGCCCCGCGGGGCCGCCCGAGCTGCGCCTGGACGAGGCGGACGAGGTGACGCTGGCGGCCCCCCACCATGGGCAGCCTCAGCCGCCGCACCAGCAGCCCCTGGCACTGCCCAAGGAGGCCGCTGGAGCCGGGGCCGGGCCAGGGGGCGAGGCGGGCGCGTCCGAGGCCGACGGCTGCAAGGGCGGCGTTGGCGGCGAGGAGAGCGGCGGGAGCGGTGGCGGGCCTGGCTCGGGCAGCGGTGCGGCGGGAGGCCTGGCTCCGAACAAGCCCAAGAACAGCCTGGTGAAGCCGCCCTACTCGTACATCGCGCTCATCACTATGGCTATCCTGCAGAGCCCGCAGAAGAAGCTGACCCTGAGTGGCATCTGCGAGTTCATCAGCAACCGCTTCCCCTACTACCGGGAGAAGTTCCCCGCCTGGCAGAACAGCATCCGCCACAATCTCTCGCTCAACGACTGCTTCGTCAAGATCCCCCGTGAACCGGGCAACCCGGGGAAGGGCAACTACTGGACCCTGGACCCCCAGTCCGAGGACATGTTCGACAACGGCAGCTTCCTGCGGCGCCGGAAACGCTTCAAGCGCCACCAGCAGGAGCACCTGCGTGAGCAGACGGCGCTCATGATGCAGAGCTTCGGCGCCTACAGCCTGGCGGCGGCGGCCGGCGCCGCGGGGCCCTACGGTCGCCCCTACGGCCTGCACCCTGCAGCCGCGGCTGGCGCCTACTCGCACCCTGCTGCTGCGGCAGCCGCGGCGGCGGCCGCGGCGCTCCAGTACCCGTACGCTCTGCCGCCGGTGGCACCCGTGCTGCCGCCCGCCGTGCCGCTGCTGCCCTCGGGCGAGTTGGGCCGCAAAGCGGCCGCGTTCGGCTCGCAGCTCGGCCCGGGCCTGCAGCTGCAGCTCAACAGTTTGGGCGCCGCCGCGGCCGCCGCGGGCACGGCGGGCGCCGCTGGCACCACGGCGTCGCTCATTAAGTCCGAGCCGAGTGCGCGACCGTCGTTCAGCATCGAGAACATCATCGGTGGGGGCCCCGCGGCGCCCGGGGGCTCGGCTGGGGGCGCCGGGGTAACTGGGGGCACCGGGGGTAGCGGGGGCGGCGGGGCGGCGCAGTCCTTTCTGCGGCCGCCCGGGACCGTGCAGTCAGCAGCGCTCATAGCCACGCATCAGCCTCTCTCGCTGAGTCGGACGACGGCGACCATCGCGCCCATCCTGAGCGTGCCGCTCTCTGGACAGTTTCTGCAGCCTGCAGCCTCGGCCGCCGCCGCTGCCGCCGCCGCAGCGCAGGCCAAGTGGCCCGCTCAATAGGGACGTGCCGGTGGCCGGGATGCTGGGCCCGGCGGCGGCCTCGAGCGTCGGCTGCATTTGCAAGCTGCGCGCCCCGCCCCGCTCCTGGCCCCCCTGCCCAATCCTGGACTTTGCCTCTCTTCCATTTCCTCTCTCCAACTCGTCGACACCGACTTTCGGCGGCCTCCACCCGGTCCTGCATACCTAGGCTGGCGGAGCAAACTCTCACCGCGCACCCGCGGGGAATAGCTTTCCGTACAGGTAAAACCGAAAACCGAATTTCCGAAAATGTACCCCGACGGCACCTGCTCTCAGTACCTTGGGGATGGGAGGGAAATTCTTTGTATATATTTGTATAAAAATTATTGACTTTCCTTTTGGGGTTTTTATTTTTTTAAGAAAAAAACAAATTCAGTAGATTTAGAGCTCTGAACTTTCATTTTTTCTGAAGGTTCACTCTCCGCAGTTTTATGTGAGAAAAAAATGTATAGAGATGTTGGGAGATTTTAAATATTAAAAAATTTTCACAAGGCGAAAAGTGTCATTCTATTATAAAAGTCTGTTTATATATGAATGAATATATATGGTATTCTAAATGTTATTCCATCGTGTTGTACACAACTTTGTAAATAAAATTTTTAAAGGCTCAGCCTAGTGTTTTATTTAGGTGTCTGAGATAAATGACAAGATTTTAGAACAGTATTTGCATTTTATTTTTCCCAGATATTAGAGGAGTTTCAAGGAATGACCTTTTCAAACTTTGCTAATTCATAATTTGGGTGTAAGAAATTTTAATTGGAGAAAGAATATACCTAATTTAAATTGTATTAATATTTTCTTTTAGTTTTCATATAAAATCGGGATGTTGGTGGTGATCTCCTTCCTATCAATTCATTAAATCAAAATGACTAGATATTTCTGAAGATAAAGTAAGCTGCCATTTAAAAAACCAACCTAATTCTAAACATCAGCACAATTTAAATATTTTTTAAATACAAGACTTTATCTTTCACAATGAAAACTTCTCAAATGAGAGTTCTTAGTCGTTTCAATTATCCTTTCAAAAGAATGTTAATTCCAAACATCTCCCTCATTTTAGCATTTAAAGCCTTGATTTTTCAAACTGTTTATTTTCATCCCCTAAGTGGAAATGGTAATAAACCCAATTAACTTTTTAAATATATGTATGGCATTTTAAATTTTGCAGTGGAGTTGTATTACCTATATTAACCTGATAGATGATACATAGTTGTTTTATTCTTTCATAATATTTTCAAATAAGGTACCTGTTTTCTATGATAGTAGTCCACAACATAATTTGGATTTCTGAAGGATTCCTGTAGATGCCTCCTCCAACCCGCAGCTTTTCCGAAGGCCAAGAAATAGTGGCCTTAATATCCTTTGAAAAACAGATGCACATCACCCCGTTTTTTAACCTTTTTAAAAATACCTTAGGCTAGTTTAGTGTGAAATGCGAGATCACAGAGCAGGAATGGGGAGATGTCCTTGCGGATTATTTTTAATGTGCATTTCAGCTGTTGCAACCTTAAGTATTAAGGTAGAAATGAAACATCTAGACGCGGGAAGCCGGTTCCCATCACCAATAACATATCCTCAAATGGCATCAATTCTAATTATTTCTTAATTAATTTAGCTGTTACAATTACGTATGCGAAATCACTTTTTTAAACTGGAGCGGATAGCAGTACTGAGGCTCGGCCCTATGCGCGTGCTGTTTGCAAAACACCGCCAGTCCCTGGCGCTGGCGTCCACCTTGCCTCCCTGGTCGCGGAGATGCCTCCCGGCTGCTGATCCCAGCCTTTTTTCCCTGCTGTCGGTGTGGGCTAGGGAGTCGCTTTAAAAGACCCTTCTTCGCAAAAACCGAACCGGTCTTCCTGGTAAACAGTAAACATTATTGTGTCCTGAGTAAACATTCCTTCTGGATCAGAGTCCTAAAATAAAACAAGCTGCCTGGGGTGAGATCGTTTAACTTGATAAACAAGAACTTGATAATCAACCGCCACCGAGAGGAGCAACAGTTACCTTCACGGAGAAGAGATTATGGACCACACAGTCTCCGGGTGGGTCCCTTCTAATCTCTTTTTACAAGGAAAAATAAACGGATCTAAATTTGTTTGTGTGTTGCAGCTATAAAAGTAACAAGTTGTTTCACAGTTGTGTCTGGCTAATCGGTTTTTACACAAACAGCAAATGGTACATGATTTGTGCAAACACATAGAGGTTATTTCTAAATTTAGCTGACACCCCTGGGAAAAGGGAAAGGCAGGGCTTCTTGAATTCACTTTTAGCCTCAAGAAGCTGCTGATCCAAGGCTTCTAAATGACATTGGATAACAGGGGCCTCATTCCATCCCTGATCCTTTGTTACTTATAAAATTACTCGCTCATATTTCCGCGCATAGCAGCAATACCGGCCGAGCCTGCGCCCGCAGCGTGACACTCGGCCACAAGCTGCCGCTTGAGATTCGCAGAGCTTCCCACCCCACTCCCCCGATACATTAGGCGGTGGAGTGTAGAGGAGAGATCCTCCGGCAACTTTCCTTCCAGACACTTATCAACCTTGAACTAGAGCCTGAAGATGGTCCCCCTCCTTTATTTCTTGGAGGGTAGGAGACTCTTAGACGCAGACCCCAAACCGACCAGCGGCTGTTTAAAGTCCCGGCAGATGTCAGGGAGATAGGCCTGGCCATAGCTCAGCTGAAAAGCTCTTTTTGGTTTAAGCTTGCTAAACCACGAAAGCTTAGAACAGAAGGAAAAAATGCAAATATTGTATATAATGAACGCAAGCACTTGGGGAAGGGAGGGCTTGAAACCCACATTTGATATGAGCGGACGCGGGCAGAAGCGAGGAAAGGCACTGAAATCTTTTACACTGAGATTTAAAGACAACACGACTGATATCGGCTTTTTATTTCACTTAGGCAGATTTATTTGTAATAAAAAGAAGAAACGGGTTATTTTTTATGGGGAGGATTTTAGCTTTCGGCTACACACGAATTTAAACTGGTTTCCACTTCTTCCGGCATTCATTTCTAGAAAGTCCATCCAGTTCCAAGGCCTGTGGCCCTTAGAGTATCCCCTGGACGAAGTCCCTGAGTGGGGTCCCGGTACTCAGTCCCTCCGGGAATGGAGGGTGGATTCGGAGGTCCAGGGAAAGGCGAACGAAGGCTAGAATACACGCACGGGCTCTGCAGGGCTCTTGCTGCGATGGCGGACGTGGCCTGTAGGGGGCGACGAGCAGATGGAAAACTTCCGCGTTTTGTCTCCGAGGGTCCACTCCCAACCCTGAGAGACCTCTGCTTCCCTCCCAGGCTCTGAGCACACTGACACCCTTCCTGTGCTCATCCTCCCGTCCTGGGACACCCAGGTCGAATCTTGGAAAAACTGTTTTTCTCGGCCTCTCTCCTGGAAGGGACAAAGTCCCGAGGGAAGTTTGCCCTAAAGATTGGGAAGCAATAAAGTTTAGTGATGAGGAAACATGGACTTGGAAGCAATTAAGAGTTATGTTTGAGGTTATTTATTTTATATGGTTTATAGGAAGAGTTTTGGCAGTGAGGGGACTATGAAAGGCTGGTGTGTGTGTGTGCGCACGTTTTAACGTGGGGTCCTTGAAGAACTGTACTGAAGAGACTATAATGTGAAGGAAAGCCAGTTCCAGAGCCATGTGTCTGTTAGACACATGCTGCAAACTGCAGCATAATTAGTAAATGAACGCCTCTCTGGGAGGTGAATGGGGAGGCTGGAAGGTGTTCTCAGAGTGCCCAGGTCGCGTGGCGGTTGTGTGTGTGTCTATTTCATGGGAGGGAATGACAGGAAGCAGTGGAATGAGACATGCCTTCCAGAGGGGGGGAGGCGTCCCGATCAGGGAATGGGTACTTCCTGACTGTGACCTTGGACAAACTGCTTGGTTTCTTTCTCTCCATTCCCTTGCCTCTACAATGAGAATGAGGAGTCTCTTTGTCACTTGGGCTTGCAGGATTAGGTGAGTTGGTGTCAGTGAAAAATGTTTTATAAACTGTAGAGACCTAAGGGGATGTAAGGAGTTAATTTGTTTGTTAATGGCTTCTAGAAAGACAAACAACTCTGTTACAAACACTTGCAATGTTTGGCTTGGTTTTGAACAACTAGATTTTAGGTATAAAAAAATGGGTTTTTCTATGAGGGGTTGCATAACCTATTCCAGTCCCTTGCTATCTGAAAGGATGGAGCAAAAGAGAGTCTAATCAGAAGGGGCTTTTCAAAGGTGGGGTCTCCTCCTGGTCTTGAGTCCTTCAGCCCAGCCCTGGGCCTGAGGAGAAGCCCGTGGTGCCCACTCACTCTCAGTCCGCACCCCCTGCTCCAGAGGCCTGGCATATTTCTTTCTGGTTGAGTGGTCTACTTTGCTTTTTGCCCCTTTGCTTCCACTGCCCGAGGCAAGTGGGGAAACCTGAGCCCTCCGCTGACAGATGCCCATTAACGCAACACGCAGTCTCAGGGCGAATTAAAGGCAACCAGATCTCAGACCCGCGTAAAAGACCACCCTCCCTTTGCCTCCCTCCAACAGTTGGCATAGTTACACCCAGAGCCAACTTCTCTCTTAACCATCACTACACCCTCCCCTTGCCCTCTCAGGAATGTACCAGCCATTCTTTGCTCCCCGAGGGCAGCACCAGCCAAGGGGGGCGAGTATGCAGAACAAAATTTGGAAATAAATGTTGCAAAATCAGCGAAGGAGTCGTAGAGAGCATCACCTTATTTTTATTTCCCAATAGGGTGTCTTACATCCGAATTTTTCAAAATAAGAATTAAGTTAGTCACCTCTCTTATTTTAATATAAAACTCGTACCAAAAGCCCTCCTTTTTCAGATGATTTTGTGCTTATGCACACAGCTCCGTCCTATCAGTGGTGAGATGGGGAGGGAGAGGGAACACCTTCATTCCCTTGAGTCCTCTGGGGCTAAATTTCGGAGGCATCTTCAGAAAAACAGCCCTAGAGAGCACCCTTCCCTCTTTTCACACAGTTCCTGAAAGTTCAGTGACTTCCCCAAGGTCACTCAGCGGCCCAAGGATAAGCCATGGAAATACTCAGCGGAGGAAAAATTGTTCTCTACCCAGGAAGGATGCCCCCCTTGAGGAAAGAAAAAAAAAGCGAACAGTGGGGCAAAGAAGGTTGGGAAGAGTGGAGGAAAAAAAAAAAAAACAAGACAAACGCAGAGAAATACTGGGCCGAGCAGGACTCAGCTCGCGGAAGACCAAGACCTAGACCGTGGGTGGCCCCGCGGCCCTGGGCGCCCGATCCGCCCCAACCCGCCCGGGCCTCGCCGCTCTGCTCGCCCAGGGCTGAGCGGTTCTCCAGGGACCGACGGCTAGATCTCCTTCTTGCCTCGGGATTTGGGAGGGGAAGAATGAAGAAGGGAAATCCAGGCCCGAAGCTCCGCTCACCCCGAGGGTCAGAGGTCCAGCCTCACCGCCCGGGTGTCGGGAGTCGGCCTCCATGGGCGTGTCCACCCCCTCCCACTTCGGGTCCACCTTTGCGCCAGGCACTAGGGCTTGGCCTGCGGGACTCCAGCTCCCTCTGCCTGGGGGTGAGGCAGGGGGCCGGGGTTGGTGGGGGGAGAGAATTTGAATTGCTTAGGGAGGAAACCCATCCGTAAAACGACACCCGCTCCCGCGGCGCCCCGGGGCCCGCGCTGGGTAAGCTCGCGACGGGAACAAATCTCCGCGGTGTGAACCAGGGCGGCCGAGACTCCCCAACCCAGGATCTCTGGGGAACCAGGGACAGCGCTACTAGGTTCTAGTTAAACTACAGCCTTAAGGAGGGTCGTGAGAACTCGGGCGACAAGGCCAGGGTCTTGGGACGGGAGTGCCCCTCGACTTGGGCCTGTTCGCCTGGCCGCCAACGCGTGGCAAGAAATGTCCTCACCGCCATCACCGCCCAGCTGCTCCCGCTTCAGCGGAGTGGGCATTTGGAACGCTCCTTCCCGGGATCCGGCAACAGGAGCTGCAGTGCACGTCTTATCGAAGAAGGGAGCTTTGGTTCTTTTCCTCCCTCCATTCCTTCCACTCTCTCCTCTCGACAGATGGTAAGCGAGACTCAGTTTTCTCCAAAAGACCAACAACACATTTTCGCCGTTACCCTAGCAAGAGGCGCATGCCGGGGAACACAGCAACCTAGCAACCCCAAACCTTAAATTTTCTCTTTGCTTTCAAGCTCCATCTGGGAGGCACCGCCTCCTCCGGGAAGCCTTCCTGAGCCTCCCAGCTCAGGTCGCTTGCGCCTTGTTGGAGCCCACGGTGCCAACTAGTGAACCGTTGTCTACGATGCTCTGTGAGCTCCTTACCGTCTAACATTACTGAGCGCACAAAGGGGACGATCAAAAGTATTTGTCTAGTAAAAGACAGACTAGGACCATGGGAGTGGGGATGAGGAATCTTGAAGGTGCTTATTGATCGAATGAGGTTCTTCTCGAGTTTGGGGGACTGTTTTCTTCCCATTCCTTTCCTTCAGTCCCCCCATAAATGCTTTTATAAACACCGTGTTAATTTTTTTAATGAAGGAATTTAAAAAGCATTTATTAGAGACTTAAAAAGTATAACACATTTCAACGTTCATAATATAATTGGATTTTCTGCGATATTTTTTCTGCCACGGTGAAATTAGTTGAAAACTCCTTGGCCTAGCCTAAAGTACCAGCAGACAGTTCCACCTCCAGCCTAATGAAGAAAACTCCTCTAGAGTACCTCGGGGTTTTCAGCCAGCCTCTGCTTCAGTTCTCCCAGTAGAAGAGGAATCGCTACCTCACAAAACATCCATTGCACACAGGGGCAGCTTTATTTGTTAGAGTGTCTTTCTTTTATAGAACTTTTATTTCCTTAGTAAAGTATAGAGAATTTGAGAGTCATTTGCTTAGATTTCAATACTAAAGATGTTATATTGTCGTGTGTTGGGTTTCTTTATCTTGACACACAAAGAATTCAACGTGGTTTGGCCTCTATGTTAAGACTACTGTTTGTGGAGAAAACTGAGCAAAAGCTATAGCTTTGAGAAAGTATCAGGATTCTGTATTCAGTATACATGTTCCAGGGCTGTCTACGGGGCCTGCTCTGAGATCTATTTGGAGATCCCTAGTTATTTACCACCTCTCCCAGGGTTGGGTTCAGACTATACTGGTGGTAAAATTTTTGTGGGATAGTTGTCAGAATCTCATTCTTTCTTTTAATGAGAAAAAAAAAAAGCATTTTTAAAAGCTTAAACAGTTATATAATTTATCCTTCATTGCTGTGAACATTGGCATAAACGTTAATCTCTCACCTGTCAGTTATCCAAACCATTCACCATACAAAACTAGGACCTTTGATGGCTTCCCTGAAAGATATTCATACAGATTCTAGTATTTAATATAGAGAAGAAGAAAGTAAATCCCAGATTATTTTGTCATTGCCCTCCAATTGGGATCAAGATAATATGCTCTTTAGTGTTATACACTTAATGCATTTTTTTTTTTGCAAATTTATATCTAGTTTGTGTGGTCCCTATTGATTTAGGTGTTTTTTTTTTATTATTACTGAAGTATAGTTGATTTACTGATTTAGTCTTTATATAGCTCAGTTAGCTTCTTTCTTTGCCATTGTTACAGATTATATCAGTAAACCATCTCTCAAATTCTACCATTTTACAAATGTAAATGTTGGTTACAAGAGCAAGTGGTATCAAGATCAGCACAAATTAATCACAACCACTGTGAAACATCTGCTTTATTGATGGTACTTCAACAGCATCACCTTTCCACATACATCAGGAATTATGATTTTATGATAAAAGTTGCTCTTGCTGCTGGAGGGAATCGAATATAAGAGTTAACAGATTGGATTAAAGGACAAGGCTAATTCTTAGTCCTAGGCCTGACATTGAACTTGGAAGTATCTGATGGAGTCTGCCCACATAAAGACCACTATTTTTTTTTTTATTATAGAATATTGGCTATATTTTTCCTGTGTTATACAATATATCCTTGTAGCTTTTTTTTTTCTTTTCTTTTCTTTTAATTTGGCTGAGCTGGGTCTTAGTTGTGGCATGCGGGATCTTTTAGTTGCAGCATGTGGAATCTAGTTCCCTGACTAGGGATGGAACCCAGGCCCCCTGTATTGGGAGCAAGAAGTCTTAGCCACTGGACCACCAGGGAATTCCCCTTGTTTTTTTTTTTTTTTTTTTTTTTAAGATTTTTTTGATGTGGACCATTTTTAAAGTCTTTATTGAATTTGTTACAATTTTGCTTCTGTCTTATGTGTTTTGGTTTTTTGGCCTCGAGGCATGTGGGATCTTAGCTCCCCAACCAGGGTTCAAACCCACACCCCCTGCATTGGAAGGGGAAGTCTATAACCACTGGATGATCAGGGAAGTCCCTTCTTGTAGATTATTTTATACATAATAGTGTGTACTTAATCCTGTACTCCTGTATTGCCCCCCCTTCCCTCTCCCCACTGGTAACCACTAACTTTGTTCTCTTTATCTGTGAGTCTGTTTCTTTTTTGTTATATTCACTAGTTTGTTGTATTTTTTAGATTCCACATATAAGTGATATCATACAGTATTTGTCTTTCTCTGTAAAGACTACTATTGAAAATTTAGCTGAGAGAAAGAAAGGAAACAGAGGAACTGTACTATTATAACTATCATTTCAACATTTCCGGTAACAGATATTTTTCAGTAACTATTTAAACATTTAGAGATTTTTTTTAAACCTTAATTTCACTTTTGTCTTGATTTAAGATATCTGATGTTCCAAGGTATCTGTCGTTCAAGCCTCCGGCAGTTTGATGACTCCTGCCCTCTGATATTGATAGTGTATATTGTAGTTCAGGGGAGGAGACTGAATCACCTTCCTCTACCACCACCACCCATGGGGCCCCATGAATAAAGTGAAGAAGCCCCACAGGAGACTGAGCGAATCTGCTCTCTACTTTGGGAACCATATTCTCGTACAGAATATTCAATATATATACTTAATGGGTTACTTTTTTTTTTTGGCCGCACAGTGTGTCACTTGGGATCTTAGTTTCCCGACCAGGGATCGAACCCGTGCCCCCTGCAGTGGAAGTGCAAAGTCTTAAGTACTGGACCACCAGGGAAGTCTTAATGGGCTACATTTATTTATCTATTGCTTTTAAATATTCTTGCATAAATGAGATGAAGTGTGAGAAAAAAATTATTAAATTATAAGAGCTAAAAACTTACTGTGTAAGAGATAGCTATACTGTATTTTCAAAATTCTAGAGAGGGTTTGAGACGCAGAATGATTATCTGGAAAGAGCATGGGCTTTGGATCTCATAGTCCTACAGTCAATCAAATCCTGGCTCTGTCACTTCTGAAATGATTCTGATCAAAGGTATTTGGCCTCTCTGAATCTCAATTTTCTTATCTATGAAATGGGAAACATAATATGAAGATTTACTATGATAATGCATTTGGAGTGCTCAATACTGGTGGCTATTATTACTTTACAGTTTTGCTGACTTAATAGCAGTCATATTTTCATGAGGCTAGCTTTTTTTTTTCTCTGATATTATATACCCATGGTTGTCACATTTCATATTTTAAAATGACATTGCTGATACCACTGCCCCTTCCATCTGTGTGAGCTAGGTATCATTTTTGTGTTCTCACAACTTAACAAATGTGAACTAATTTACTCTGTAGTGCCACTTGGTAAATCACTTTTTCACTTTCAGGGTATTTTTCAGTCTTGTGGATGAGAGGTCTTGACAATAGTCATTAAAGATATGATAGCACTTTCACAAGAGCAAGGACATGTGCCTTATGTCTTTGCTGAGCTCTGGTCTAGGTAGACTAATTTTAACATTTTTCTAGATCTACACTAAGATTATACTAAAAGAAGTTACTATCTGCCTAGATTGTATCTGATCAGGCAAATACCTAATTTTCAGCTTGTAAAGACTACCTCAGTTATACTATCTGGTTAATGGGAGGATGTGATGTTGCATAGTTAAAAGAAGATGGGGTAGAAGTCAGCTGATTGACTTTTGCTGCCTGATGATTTTGGCTAAGTTACTTGAAACTGTAAACCTCAGATTATGATAATCTAGTGGGGACATTCTATGTCTATTTAGCTTAAGTTAAACCAAACATCACTTTAAAAGTATGAGAAAGAAACAGAGACAGAGAGAAAAAAGGCAAAAGAGAGAATGAAAAATCATTTAAATGTGAAGTTGCCATGAATTCCATTCAGTGGGCATGGACAGAGGGAAATGAAGAAAGGGTGGCATGAAGTTGCTAGATGCAGTTAGTCTCCATTCCCTTATGCATTTTACAATGTAAGCATCTTGCTACAGAAAATGGGATGACATCTCTATGGTTAAATATACTGCCCTTATATTTTTGTACAACATGGACTCTAAACACAAGCAAGCTCTTACATCTAGAGTTCAACCAAAGAGGTATCAGCCTGTTCCAACAGTGGAAAAGCTGACAATTAGATTAAGGGAGCGATGGTATGCTTCTATACTGTAAGGGCAAATTTAAGGGAGTTTGTGACTAATTTTTATTATATTTGATTTTTTTTTTTACCTTACATGTTACTTTAGCTCCTGGACAAAATGCAATTTCCATTGTAATACCTGCCTTACCAGGGTTGTTCTGGGAATCAAATGAGATAATATATGTTAAAGTGCTTTGCAAAATTCACAGTGCTATAAAATGTAAAATGTTTCTTTTCTCTGGACAAAACTTGGCCAGGAATCCACTTAAATGGTTTTATTCTGTGTTGCATACAGAAAGTGAATTGTGGTTGAGTACAGAACAATAAGCACAATAATAATAATAAGGATAGGAGCTAAGAAGATGAGTTGACCACTTACCACCTGCCAGGAAATGTGTTTCCTTCTTCAAGTAGATTATCTCAATTAGATACTGCTTTGGGAGGAGTTTTTCCTCTTGGATTTCTATCCTTCTAGGCTCTCCTAAGGCTCTGCAATTTCAAATATTTTGTACACTTTCTGGGATGCCTCCACATTACTTGTGTGTGTGTGTGTGTGTGTGTGTGTGTGTGTGTATGTGTGTGTATAACCAATTTTTTTTTCCCTTCTCATATTGCTGAATTTAATAACTAAGAAGTGCTAGGTGAGAAAATACTTATTTCCTATTCAATATGTTTCCATGGGAAGGACTTTTTACTAGAGGACATGTGAGCCTTTCCCTCTAACTCCCTCCTCTCCTGAGGGAGGGAGGATGACTTCTCTCATTGGTGAGTTTAGAAGAATGAACCAGGCATTTGTGAATCAGCCCCACTCCTGCGCATTTTAGACTTGCTTGCTCACAGAGAGGATGCCTTCTGGCTTTCAGCCTCTGCCATGCCATGACCTTAGCAGAACATAGAACATGCTCTGTGCTTGTGGTTGAGGTCTGAAACTGTTTAGTACTTCCTATGACTGGGTAGGAAAGTCTGACTAGTTCAGCAACTATAAGCAAGTCCATTTGGTTGCACATCATTTAATTTAGATTTCATTAGAAATAAAGCTAGTACTTCTTATCTCTGATTCCTGTGTCTACTTCTCAGTTGGTTTTAAATTTAGGTAGGAAAGAGAAGGGTTATGAATTAACCGCTTAAAACCCTAACAAGAGACAGTATAAGGGAGTGAGTGGTTAAGGCCACAAGTGTGGAAATGAGATTGCCTAATTTCAAACTCTGGCTGCATTACTTTTCAGCTGTGTTACCTTGTGCAGGTTACTTAAACTCTCTGTGGCTTAGTTACCTTATCTGTAAATCGGGGACAATAATAGTACCTACCCTCCTAGAGTTGGTGAGAGGATTAAATAAGTTAATACATGTAAAATGTTTAGAATAGTCCTTGGTATACAATAAGCATTCAACAAATGTTAACTTTTCTTATTATTATATTAATACTAGTAACCCAAAGATACAATCTAAAATTTGCAAATAATTTGCATTCAGCTTCTAACTTCCCTCCTTAAAGATGTTGATTTACTGATTGTCTTCACAGGGGCTTTCTACTGGTTGATTCTCTAGGCTAAACATAATAATTTAGTCTTTTATCTCTACTTGTCACAATCTATAGCAATGTGACTCACAGCGACATTCCTTAGGGACACTTTTAGACTTCTTCCTTGAGGTCTTCAGGTTAGCCTGCTGTGCTTGCTCTTATTTCAGAGTCACTTTGCCTATCCTATACAATTTAGCAATAAAATATGTGCTGTCATATGTAATGGGGTGCTGGATAGAGTAGAATTTTAAAAAAAGACAGAAGCACCTGAGCTGCCCTTCTTAGGGTACAAATGTGCTGCAGTTATTTGGGGGAGATGTTCAACATTTTGCCATGGAAAATTTCAAGCATACAGAAAAGTTGAAAGACTTTTGCAATAAACACCTGTATACTCATCATTTTACCATTAACATTTTAATACACTTGCTCCATCATGTAGTTGATCCAGCCATTCATTCTTGATCCATCCATCATTCCATTTTACTTTTCTGATGCATTTCAAGGAGAGTGTTGCAGCAATATTCAGAAATGCCAACCACTGATTCTTTCCTTGACATTTCCTGCAACTCCTCTATTTCCTCTCAGAGGCAGAAGCAGTGTGGCATAGAGAATGGATCTGAATCCTGACTGCTTGAAATACATCCCTGCCACTTACTAGTCATGTGACTGTGTAACCTTACTGTTACTTAGTGTCTTCATCTGGAATAAGAGGATAATAATAGTACCTACCTCATGAAGTTGCTGTGAGAATACATGCGAAGTGCTTACAACAGTGCTTGGCCAGCAAACACTTGTAGAGTACTAACTCCTGTTAGACAATGTCAGCATCTAATTCTCTTCCACTGGGCTTCCCTGGTGGCGCAGTGGTTGAGAGTCAGCCTGCTGATGCAGAGGACACGGGTTCGTGCCCCAGTCCGGGAAGATCCCACATGCCGTGGAACGGCTAGGCCTGTGAGTCACGGCCGCTGGGCCTGCGCGTCCGGAGTCTGTGCTCCGCAACGGGAGAGGCCACAACAGTGAGAGGCCCACTTACCGCAAAAAAAAAAAAATGATTCTCTTCCATTTTGGTACCACCTAAAGTCCATGGGGTAGTACCATTATTATTAAATATATGGTATATTAGCTGTTATTATTTGTTATAGCAGAAAAAAATTCAGAGGGAAAAAGTGTCTGCTTAGTTTTGAGTTTTAAAACAGACATTTTGAAGTTGATGGCAAAAAGGAAGGAAGGCTTTTGGAAAGAAACTGGGCTCCTTGCCTGTCAAAAATCAAAGTACTGGGCGGGGGGCGCGGGGGAAATTTACATCATTAACATTTGATTTTGGAACAATAGGTAAAGACTCACAGCTGGCCAAATTGTATAAACTTTCTTAGCCTTGAAGAGGAGAGAGGAGAAGCAACCAGGGAGAAGCTGATGGGGGTAAATGGGACCTTCCCCAAGCCAGGCTGATTCCAGAGTTGGGATAAATGTCCCTGTGGATGAGAATTTTGTTTCCTGTTAATATTTTTTGGACTCCTGAGATGTAATCTTTTATTTTTAAATCCCATCCCTCTCTCCAGTTCAAACTAGGATATCATCCACTGCCACAGGAAAAGGAAACCATAAGAAACAAAATGTTAAATATTTAGCTTTTGAGCACCAAAACCCAAAGATGTGGCAAAACAAAAAAAGCGAAAAACGTGTTTGGATGAGTACAGTTGTTTCTGGTTCCAGAGGAGATGCAAATTTTCTGGACTAGAAGAGAACTCAAGGACAGCCCCAGGCAAACCAGGACAGTTGGTCATTCTAGTTGGGGAGGGGAGTGAATCTTCTGTTTTCAACTATACTTGATATTTACAAAATGAATTACAAATTTCCTGGACTAGAAGAGAGGAACAGTCCTAGGCAAACTGGGACAGTTGGTCATCCTAGTTGGGGGTGGTCTTCTGTTTCCAATTATACTTGATATTTACAAAAAAATTAAGTGTTATTAGGGTACATTGAGGACTCTAATTTAGTATTCTACTAATAAAGGCAAGACTCGGCAATATTTCAGTGTTTCCATTATATATGACATAAGTAGATAGCTGGAACTCCCCAAATTTTTAGGAGGGATGCTTTATTCATGCACTACTGACTTGAGTTGCCTATAATTTTCAATTCTATTTTTCCTTTTTAATTGAGAATTAGTTCTAAGCACTTTACGTGAATAAGCTATACAATATAATTCATACGTATTATTTTCCAGTTGTTTTTGTATAACCATGTTTATTTACAACATAAATAAACTGGAAATGACTATAATAAGTATAAGCTATGTTGAGTTAGAATTAAGAGCACAGGCTTAGAGCCAGACTATTTGAGTTTGAATCGTAGCCTTGCCTGTTACTAGCTGTGTGATATTAGGCAGGTTCCATTTCTTCATCTGCAAAACAGGAATTGAAATAGTATCTACCTAATAAGGTGGTGTGAGGATGAATTTAGTTAATATATGTAAGGTGTTTGTAACAGTACCTGGCACATACTAGGCACTCAAGGATTGTTAGGTGATTTGCAAGTTCTTTTGCCCTATTAATGAAAATTTAAGAGTTTATTTATTGCTAATTATTTTCATAATTAAGACTTCATTAAGAGTTGAGAAGGCAGGTGAAATTGTTTTTCTGAGATGACAGACTGTTTTTTGGGTTTTTTTTTGAATTTTATTTTATTTATTTTTTATGCAGCAGGTTCTTATTAGTTATCTATTTTATATATATTAGTGTATACATGTCAATCCCAATCTCCTAATTCATCCCACCACCCCCACCCCTCCCCACCGCCACTTTCTCCCCTTGGTGTCCATACATTTGTTCTCTACATCTGTGTCTCTATTTCTGCCCTGCAAACCAGTTCATCTGTACCATTTTTCTAGGTTCCACATACATGTGTTAATATGCGATATTTGTTTTTCTGACTTCACTCTTTATGACAGTCTCTAGATCCATCCACGTCTCTACAGATGACCCAATTTCGTTCCTTTTTATGGCTGACACATTGGTTTTTTCCTAACTTTTAATGAGGTCATGCTGTGGACTGCACTGTATCCCATTCAACATTCATGTGTTAAGTTGTAACCTCAAAATGACTGTATTTGGAGACAGGGTATCTGGGAGATAAAGTTACATGAGGTCATAAGGGTGAGGCAACAGTCACCCAAGTTTTCTTTTCCCATTCTGCCCTACACAAAGGTGCCTGATGGAGCAGAATGATGAAGTAGAAAGAAGGCCTGACATCTTGGCCCAGGCCTGCCCCTCATCAACTGAACGATTTGGTGTAAGTCTTTTAACCTCTTCATGTCTCAGTTCTTTCATTAGTATAAAATGAGGTGCAGGAGATTAGTGTATTAATTGGGTTGAATTACACATCTGAATTGATGACAAGGCTGCAATGAAGGAGAAGCAACAATATAGAGACCAACAACTTGGAAGACAAAGTAGTTAGAGCCAGAAGCAGCTTCCATGAGGATGAGTACCTAGGTTTTTTCAGTGATGTTGGGAAGGGCATTCGATATTCCATAGCAGGTGGAGTGGAAGTTTGAGTCAATTTTGCTTGGTCTTAAGAGGCAGGGAGACTTTGGCTGCTGTCTGGGTTATGAAGAGCTTTTGACTAGAAGCTCTATAACTCGTCTTCCAACTCTTGGGTTCTATTAGTTAATGACTATAGGGGGTGAAAATGGAGCAAAGAGCGAGGATGAGGTCTCATTTATGTAAAAAATGAAATGAAATATATAATTGGTCCCCAAGTTCCCTTTCACTCCTGCAGGCTACAGGAGTCTGTCTTCCTTCTTTCACATATGTTTTTCTCTACCAGCCCTTGATATCCATTTTAACTTGACTGAAGTACCTTGTCTGGGTCCTCAGCATTCCCTGGAACAGCCCTGGTCCTGTAGGTCACTAGGGGCAGTGCTATCCCCTTTCAGCTTACTTCTCATCTATAGTTGCAGCATGTATATTAGATTAGGGCTAGGCTTCTGAGATAAACCTTGAATTCCAGCTCTGCCACTCACTACCATGAGCAAGTCACTTAAGCACTCTATGCTATATGGCATTTTATGTTTTAATCTATTAGGTAGGGATAAATAAAATACCTATGTCATATTGTGTTTGAAAGGATTAAATGAGATAATACTTGTAAACTCTTCAAATATTAACTGCCTTGGGAACAGGAACCATATCTTTCTTTTTCTCCTGCCTAGCATGTAGTAGGTGCTCAGTAACTGTTTTTTAAATGAATAAAAATGGCTTAGCCTGGTGTCTGGAATATAGTAAGTGCTCAAGAAAAGAACGCTTTATGTATCACCTTCTCTAGTAATCTTCAGTTGCTTTTGCTGCCCAGCATCTATTAGCTGATTTTCTAGTAGCAAAGCCCCAGTTCTCCTTTGTGAAAGTTCCCCTTCTTTATTCTCAGTTCTTGAGGTTCTGGTGGGGCTGACCCCATATCTCTGCTCCATGAGTTGGTATGTGGCCCAGGCCTGGCTCAATTTAGGACAGTGAGAGTCAGGCCAGATCTTTTTCCGGACCTAATGTGAGAGAGATTCTCTCTTTCCATCTAGGCTGCGAAGTTGGTAAAAGGTAATCTTGAAGCTACTGGTGGCCATCTTGTTCTATGTGGAAGAATCTGCCCAGGAATCACATTAAATCTTGCACAATGAAAACAATGTACCAGTTAGAATGTGTTCAGTTGCAAGAAAATGAAAACCCAATTAATGGTGACTTAAGCAATGAAGACATTTTACGACGTAGAGGTATACAGCCCAGGACTGGTACTGTGATTCTGTAACGTCATCAAGCATGTGGGCTCTTCTATCTTTCTGTTTTATCATCCTCAGCTTTTGGTCATTATGCATATTACTTTTGGTAGAGAGAATAAAAACTCCCCAAAGATGTCCACATCCATATACTCAAAACCTATGAATATATAACTTTTGATGGCCAAAGGGACTTTGTAGATGTGATTTAGTTAAGAATCTTGAGATGGGAAGAGTAATCTGGTTTATCCAGGTAGGTCTAATGTAAACAATGGTCCTTATAAGAGGGAGGCAAGAGAGTCAGAGTCAGAGAAGGAAATGTGTTGAAAGAAGCAGAGGTCAGAGAAACAGAGATTTGAAGCTATTATGCTGCTGATTTTGAAGATGGAGGAAGGGGCCGTGAGCCAAGGAATGCAGGCAGCTTTTAAAAGGTGGCAAAGATCTAACTTCTAGAACTGTAATATAATAAATTTGTCTTTTTTTTAAGGTACTAAGTTTGTGGTAATTTGGCAATTGAAAATTAATACATCACCCATGGTTGCAAAATGTCTGTCAGAGCTCCAGGTATTTTTGTATTTAATGCAGGAAGAAGAGATAGGAGCTAGAAGGGCAGAGCACACTGCATTTATCCCTTTTGTTAGAAAAGGAAAAAACGTTCACAGATGCCCTACCAGCTGACTTCCCCATACACATCACTGACCAGAACTTGGACACAATGGCTACTTGTACCTGCAAGGGAGGGTAGGAAAGTATCTCACTTTCCAGCTTCATTTGTTTTGTAGATGGGTTCAGTTCATTATTTTATTTTAAGTTTTTTGCGGTACGCGGGCCTCTCACTGCCGTGGCCTCTCCCACTGCGGAGCACAGGCTCTGGACGCGCAGGCTCAGCGGCATGGCTCACGGGCCCAGCCGCTCCGTGGCATGTGGGAGCCTCCTGGACCGGGGCACGAACCTGCGTCCCCTGCATCGGCAGGCGGACTCTCAACCACTTCCCTGTGCCATCAGGGAAGCCCGGTTCAGTTCATTATTAATGAAAGCCTAAGAGGTTATGTTGGGGTGTAGAACCTGGGAGCATATGATTGAAGGTGCCTTTCATCTGGGAGCAAGGGCCATGGGAAAATCTTGATCCTATGTGCTGTGTGTCATTCACCCACAGCAGCCTGAGGCACAGTGATGGAGTGTCTCAGAAACTGGTCTTCTCATAATCCGGGGTTCAAGTATTTTTGGAAAATGATAATGGAGAGCATTTGAGAGCCTTTGGCTGGAGAGTACCGGTGTGTGCCTTGAACCAGAGCACGGGAAGCCTGTGTTCTTCATAAGTGGATTCTTCCCATCAGGCATTTGTGGAGAGGGTCAAGCCTGCTCCAAAACTGTAAGAACGAGTGAAAGCTGAAAACTTAGTCAGAAGAAGGGCCCTAGAAAGCACAAAAGAAGGTGAGAGCTGGAGTGGAGAGGGGAAAGAGAGGTAAAATCAAGTATCCTATGAGGGATATAATGCAGAGAAATCTAGGTATGATTTTTATCAGTGTTTACCTGCTTGATAGTTCTCTTGTGGGGACAGGCTTTCCTCAGTGAGAGGCAGTGATGAGATTGGTGATTATAGCCAGAAGCTTAGATAGACTCCCTGGCATACAATGGATGTCTGGGCAAAGTATGTGGCAACTGCAGCTTTTGACAAAAGTTCAGAAGCCTGCTGTGGTATACCAGAAGAAACACACAGCACTGAGAACAACAGAGTGACTTCGACAGAGCGATAAAAGCTAAAAAAAAAAAAAAAGTTGGCTTTAGTAGGGATCACCCTCATTGGCATTGACTGGACAGTAGGATTGCCTTACTAGTCCTGCCTGTTGGATAGAAGTTTGTTTGTTGGTGTGGACTTTCCACATATCTGAGTGAGGGAGTACCATCCTCGATCCCCATCCCCACCTCCTAAAGAAATATAGGTATACATGTATGCATAGATGTATATGTACAAAGATGATCATTGTATCAGTGTTTGTAAATAACAAAAAAGCAGAAACTGCCTAAATGTCTGTCTGAAGGGGACTGGTTAAGTGAATTATGCTATATTATCCATATAATGGAATGCTCCAATGCTATTTATATGGCTGATATAAATTCCATATTATATTAAAGGAATCAAGCAAGATGCAGAGCAGTGTGCAGAATATCTTCCCATTGTGGGGACTTTGTCTCTGGGGATGGGAACTCAGGCTTTTGGGAGGAAGGAAGACATATTTTTGCTTGTTCTGATTTTTTTTTTTTTTTGGCGTTACGCGGGCCTCTCACTGCTGTGGCCTCTGCCGTCGTGGAGCACAGGCTCCGGACGCGCAGGCTCAGCGGCCATGGCTCACGGGCCCAGCCGCTCCGCGGCACGTGGGATCCTCCTGGACCGGGGCACGAACCTGCGTCCCCTGCATCGGCAGGCGGACTCCCAACCACTGCGCCACCAGGGAAGCCCTCTGATTTCTTTTTTTTAACTGGTGGTATTATACTAGTTATTTATTGCTATATATAACAAATCACTTCAAAACTTAGTGACTAAACACCCATTTTCTTTCGTAACAATTCTAAGGGTGAGCAAGTTAGGGCTGGGCTCACCAGGTAGTTCTCCTGGTCTTCTCTTGGTCATGTGGCTGCAGGAGTCTGGTGATTGGACAAGAGCAGGATGATTTAACGTGGACTCATTTAGGTGTCTGGCTGTGGATGCTGGCTGTCATGTGTGCCATCTGCCTCTAGCAGGTCAGCCTCAGCTTCTTGACATGATGCCTGTGTTCAAGGAGAGCAAGAGCTGAAGTTGCAAGGCCTCTTGAGGCCTAGACTCACAGGAACTCACACAACACTTCTGCCATATTCTGTTAGTCAAAGAAAGTCACATGGCCAGCCCAGCTTCAAGGACTGAGGAAATAGACTCTATCTCTTACAGGGAGGAGCATCGAAGAATTTGTGGCCAATTTTAACCTGCCACACATACATATTACTCTTTCCAATAAAAGGCTACTTAATTAAAAAAATAAGTATGTAAACAAGTGGGACCTAATCAAATGTATGAGCTTTTGCACAGCAGAGGAAACCATAAACTAAATGAAAAGACAAGCTACAGACTGGAAGAAAATAATTGCAAACGATGTGACTGACAAGGGATTAATTTCCAAAATATACAAACAGCTCATGCAACTCAATATCAAAAAAACAAACAGCCCAATCAAAAAAATGGGCAGAAGACCTAAATAGACATTTCTCCAAAGAAGACACACAGATGGCTAACAAATACATGAAAAGATGCTCAACATCACAAATTGTTAGAGAAATGCAAATCAAAACTACAATGAGATATCACCTCACACCACTCAGAATGGCCACCATCAAAAAGTCTACAAATAGTAAATGCTGGAGAGCATGTGGAGAAAAGGGAGCCCTCCTACACTGTTGGTGGGAATGTAAATTGGTGCAACCACTATGGAAAACAGTTTAGAGGTTCCTTAAAAACTAAAAATAGAGTTACCATATGATCTAGCAATCCCACTCCTGGGCATATATCCAGAGAAAACTCTAATTCAGAAAGATACATGGACCCCAATGTTCATAGCAGCACTATTTACAATAGCCAAGACATGGAAGAAACCTAAGTGTCCATCAACATATGAATGGATAAAGAAGATGTGGTACATATATATAATGGAATATTACTCAGCCATAAAAAGAATGAAATAATGCCATTTGTAGCAATATGGATGAACCTAGAGGTTATCATACTAAATGAAGTAAGTCAGAAAAGAGAAATATCATATGATATCACTTATATATGGAATCTAAAAAACAGTACGAATGAACTTTTCTGCAAAACAGAAAGAGACTGACAGACATAGAAAACAAACTTATGGTTACCACAGGGGAAGCGGCAGAAGGGATAAATTGGGAGTGTAGGATTAACAGATACACACTACTGTATATGAAATAGACAACAAGGATTTACTGTATAGCACAGGAGACTATATATATATAGTCACTTTGCTGTACAACCTGAAACTAACACAATATTGTAAATCAACTATACTTCAATAAAAAAATAAGTATCAATGCTATTTGTAATAAATTTAGAGTATTTTAATAATTTGGTGGAACTTTGGGGATTAGTATAAAAACTGTCTAATTGTATAAAAAAGGAAACTGTGGTCAGAAAGGTAAAGTATTTTGGATAAGATAACATAGTAACAGCACCAGGAGTAGAACCAGGTCTCTGACTTCCAGGCGTGTACTCTTAATTCCACAATAGGATTTCTTTTTGCAAACAAAGCTTATTAGTGATCTTTGTTCTAGAGAACCTGACAACATAGCTCTACTGCTTTTATACTTAAGAACTTTAAAGTTTATAGCTCAACCAAGCAAAGGAAAAGACTAAAGAAAGAATCCAAGAAACAATTCTGAGAAAAGTAAAATGGGAATTTGAATTATCTAGGTTATCTAGTCTCATTGCTCCATTTTTTTTTTTTAAGAAACATAACCTTAGTGTATCTGTAGAATAAATAATTCACCAAGTCATAAATAACTTGGTTAAAATTGCTTTATGAAATGTTCAAATGGGTCTAGATGATTTTTCCTCTTGGGATATTTTTAAAAACAAATGTACTGGGACTTCCCTGGTGGCAGAGTGGTTAAGAATCCACCTGCCAATGCAGGGGACATGGGTTCGAGCCCTGGGTCAGGAAGATCCCCCATGCCACGGAGCTACTAAGCCCCAGCGCCACCACTACTGAGCCTGCGCTCTAGAGCCTGTGAGCCACAACTACTGAGCTCGCATGCCACAACTACTGAAGCCAACGTGCCTAGAGCCCATGCTCTGCATCAAAGAGAAGTTACCACAATGAGAAGCCCATGCACTGCAAGAAAGAGTAGCCCCTGCTCGCCACAACTAGAGAAAGCCCACGTGCAGCAACGAAGACCCAATGCAGCCAAAAATAAATAAATAAATTAAAAAACAAACAAAAAACCAAATGTACTGTCAAGTATATTCAAGTTATTCTTGTTGATTCCACTGGGAATTTAAGTGTTCTCTAACAGCTCTGCTTAGTCTTTAATTAATGTAATCTTTATTATTAATTGGTTGGTTAATGAATTTTTAATTAATTTAGCAAAATGTTTATTGTGAAACCACTAATTCAAAATATTGTGCTGACAATTGTAAAGAATATAAAATAGAATAAGGTATTTAATCTCCTCTTAAGAAGCTTAACTTCTTGTTGGGGGCAAACATGTATATAGCTAACTATAACACAAAGAGGAATGAATTAGATGCTGTAAGGGAGATATTAGCAAAGTGGAATAAGAATATAGCAGAACAATTGAAGTAATGCCAGCTGGGCAGAGTGGTAAAGGCTATATCATTTGTGGCAGAAAGGAAGAAGAACCAAAAGAAACTTTTTCTATATATAGCGTGGTTAATAGAATTTCTTCACAGGAAGTGGAAGTTGGGGAATTTAAAAGGTTTAAATGCTTAAGATGCATGTCTGGGTTATTGGGAACCCTCAGAACAGATAGTCATTTTTTCCCTATAAGGGGATTTTTGGGGTACATAAAGTTCTGAATTGAAGAATCCCTGTAATCATTATTATGTATGGATATCTGATTAGATGGAGTCTACTGAACAATTAAAATCAAAGTTCTGGCATGCCACAGAAGCAAAAGCAGGTAAGTAGCCTTTCTAACAGAATTCTGCATTAACAGACTTACTTCTTTTTGGGTTTGCTAACACAGTACAATAGATTGTAAACTTTGATGAAAGAGGGGGAGACACAGGAAGATAACTTCTTAATTTATGTAAGTTGTTTTTTTTTTTTTTTTGCAGTACGCGGGCCTCTCACTGTTGTGGCCTCTCCCGCTGCAGAGCATAGGCTCCGGATGCGCAGGCTCAGAGGCCATGGCTCACGGGCCCAGCCGCTCCGCGGCATGTGAGATCCTCCCGGACCGGGGCACGAACCCGTGTCCCCTGCATCAGCAGGCGGACTCTCAACCACTGCGCCACATAGGGAAGCCCTATGTAAGTATTTTTAATTTTTATATTAAAGGTTTATCTTATGTTCATTCATTGACATTTTCTTTTGTGTTCAAAGATCACCTAAATAAAAAGGCAAACAGCCAGGCAGAAGTTCCTTAAAAGACAACAACAAGAGAAAAATGCTCAAGGTGGCCCAAGTTGCAGTAAGAATGAGTGGTAAAATATTTCTGTTCATTAGAAGCCCATAAACTACTCCTTTCAGAGCCTTGAAATCCTGAGAACAAGTTGAGTTGATGTGAGGATGCAGTTTTAACCAGTTATTGTTGCTTTTTTCGTTTAAATAAGACTTGGAGTCTCATTTTATGAGTGCCTATGTTATTTTTTCAACATCTGGTCACCTTATGATATGCAGCAGCTAATGGAGCACAGGACGTATATCATTGGATAAATAAGAACACTGTATTTTTCTTGAGGGACAACACATATTCTTGGGACTTTTATTGAGTTATGTTTTACTAGTCCTAAAATATTAAGAGTTATATACTTAAAAGATACAGAGCATAGGTATTACATCCACAGAAAGTATTTTAGTCAGTGAATGTTCAATGTAGCAGGTAGAGATGAACTTAGCACGTCTTGTAGACTGAACTGGGAACAGACTCTTCAGCCATAAAATGCACTTAACAGTCTATTTAATAGTGGTGAGGTCCTTGAAAATGCAATATCCATGCTAATCTCACCTTTTTCTAAATCACAGATGAAAAATAGGTCAGTTAGGCAGAGCCTTCTCTTTCTATTTAAAGTGTGACGTTTAATCTATTTAAACAACTACCAAAACTTTATTAATTCAGTGTAAGATAAGCGTGCTGAGAAAGTAGAGAAGTTTATTAAGAACACAAAGTTTTCCAAAATTTGATCTGGATGTCTTAGGTTTTAGGACTCAATAAAAATCTCTGCTTGGTGGTTTTGATCAAATCGGTAACACCAAGGAGAGCCCAGGAAAGAAGCAAACCAGAATGTAATTAAATCTTACACTGTGAAATGCTTAAAGGAACTGAGTATTTCACAAAAAGTAAGGCAAAAATTAAAAAAGGAGCCTCCAGAGAAAGACTTTCCACTTCCCTGATGCCTCTAGGGAAAATTCATTTGGGAAGAGAAGTATACAGGGACAGGAAAGCTTCCCGCAGAGAACAAACCAAGGAGTCAAATTAGGGCTTAATGTAACTAGATACCAGCCTTGGTGCATTTCATTTAAACCACAGTGTTCTGTAGAAGTCTATGGAGAGGAAAATGCAGGGTATCTGATAAATCGTAATTGCACTTCACTGGGGTCTATTTTGGAGAATCACTGTTCACACATTTCTTCTCCAGCCCCCTCATTTATTTGAATAGGATTTAGTACTCTCTGGCCCCAACCTGGCAATCAGCCCAAATGCATACCTACGGTAATGCAATAGTTCCAGTCTTTCCCAAGAACAATTATAAAGAACAAGAGCTCCATTATTTGGATAGTAAACACAATGATACTCTACTACAGCTTTGTATAGGGGTTTTGGGAAAAACTTGCGGCTGTTTTTTGTTTGTTTGTTTTTAATTTTTCTTATCATGTTCTTGGGTTGCAGGTGTCAACTGAAGGGAGAGAATGTTTTCCTTTTCCTAGCCCTCTTCTCCAGATCCTGAAAGAAATCCTAGAGGAGGAGAAAGGGCACCCAGAGGTTATGAACTGACTACTGTGGATTCAATAATAGTTTAGTTCTGTTCAGTTCAGCTCTTATTCCAGAAAACTAACTCCATCAATTATAGGAAATAACTTTTTATAGATAGTTTTTTCCAAACCTGCCTTCACTGCATATCCAGAAAGGATTATTTTCCTTCACACCATCAAAGCACCTAGGTTCTTCCCTTCATTTTATGAGAATCATTCAGGTGATTTATGTAGTAGCTACTATTATTGGGCACATGTGTTATCTCATTTAGATTTTTAAATCCAAGTTCCTAGAGGCAGAGTGCTACTACTGACAATATCTGCCATCCCTTTCTCATTAAAACCAAACCCAAAACCCACTGTAAAACAAAATGGTGATAAAAAAAAAAAATCACATCCTATGTATTTTGGGTCCTGCCCCTCTCCTCAGAGCTCTTTTTTAGTTTGGTAATCTTTTTAAAAAAATTGGTGAGCAAAAGCTAGGAAGCAAGGCTTTATTTTGTGACTTACCTGTTTTTCTGGTATGGACTTTCATTCTTTACTACAAATAAAAATTTACTTAAAAATCTGACTTTAAATCTTGATGTATTTACTGTAAAATTTACAAGTTGGAACCTCCTACCATCTTGATTTATATGATTTTAAAACGGAGTTCTTATCATTTCCCTTGGGGAGACTTTTTGGTTTGAATAGTTCTTACTGGCAGGTTGCCTCCTTTATATTTAGCCCAAATTTTCATTTTCAAAGACCATTTTAGACAAGTACCATGATAGCTCTAGCCAGTGGATCTGTGGGCCACATAATAGAGTGTGACAGTCCACTCAGTTGTGAAAGACACTGAAGATAAAGTAATAAAATTGCATTTGTGTTATCACATTGGCTTTACAAATCTACTTAAACATTGGCCCATCAGTGTTTCTCATTATTGGAAATTATAGATGTTTGTAATTCTCCAAAATATGTTGGGCTAAGTTATATCATATATTTAAATTTAAATTCAAAGTCCTGGACTGAGAGAGATGTAGATTTATGACACTCCTTGAAGGTTTGGGGGTCCATGAACCAATGAATATATTGCATTGCCACATTAAAGATCTCTTTTTATCTATAAAGATATAAGCACCATCCTATATTTTAATAACTTTTAAAAACAGAATTTTAAAATCTTATGAGTTTATAAAGCTTCGACTTCCATACCAAATTATATCTGTGGACCTTTATACATTTCTATTTCTTCTGTCTTATTTAAATAACATCTGGATAAAAATAAAGATATAAAAATGATGTTCTTAGAATTGTTCCTAGATTCTGTGACAGTAACACCATTCCAACTATATGGCAGGAACATGTATTATTTATTTTATGGCCCAAATTGACAAAATTATATGTATGATTATGTACATATATACAGTTGAAAAATCTGTATTTGTATGAGAGTAATTCCAAGTGGCATCTGAAATTGACAGCAAAAATAACAATAATTTATATTCTCCTGGCTGTATACAATACTGGTCTATAAACACCTTAAGGGCAGGTTATTTATTCAAAAACTATTTGTTGAATAAATGAATATATACATAAGTAATTATAGATGAGCTTGATTAGCTTCATTTAAGCAGTAAAGAAATTTAAATAATTATACTTTCACAGCAGATAATGCAGTTTTATGTTGATTCCACTTTGGTCTCTTTCAAATAGGGGCTTAGTTTCTGAAGTTCCCCAAACATTTCATCTCATCTATAAGGCTATTTGGTGGTTTGAAACAAGGGTGATTCTGTGCGTGTGCGTGTGTGTGTGTGCGTGTGTGTGTGTGTGTGTGTGTGTGTGTGTGTAAAAAGGGAGAGGGAAGGGAAGGGAGAGGAAGGAAGGGGAGAGGGAAGAGAAAGGCAAGTTGAATACTCTATGAGAATCTTTCCCGTATCAACTATTTGGCTACCCACCGGAATAATTTATATAACAAAGACAGAATAACTACTTGATTCTTTTTCTTTATTTACCAGTTTTCAAAATAATGAGTGGTTTGCTAGCTTCCTCCATTGGTGACCTTTTCTTTTTTTTAAAGTATCTTTACGAGCGCATGGACAATGTGACAGACAATTCACGTTTGATGTATTTCAATCCATTGCCGTTATTATGCTTACTGATGCTCAGTGTGTCCCATCCGTGGCCCTCGGGAGTCTCTTCAAGGTGGCTCTGGAGTCTTTCTGACATTGACCCTAGTAGTCTTTGATAGTTTCCTTGATACCTGGTGAACAAAAGTTTCCAGATTTATTTTTATGTATTTCTTTTCCAAACCTGTAACCTTCTCCTGTGATCTCCCTTTCCTTTTTAGTAGAAATGGTGTTTCAAGACTACAGTCTGTATGCTAAGGATGCTCATTGTTATTGAATTGGACTTTGTTTTTAGTCTTTTCAGTAAAAAGAGCTAGGAAATATTTCCTCCCTCCCTCCCTCCCTTTCCCTCCCTTTTTTCTCTTCAGTAATTAGGTAAAATAAATCATAAGTTCATATTGATACTTAACTTCTATCTTACACATTTTACTCCTTTCCCACACCAAGAATCCTGGTATCAAAATACCGGGATGGTAGAGTCTGAATACCACATAAATCTTCATTTTCTTTACCCCACTTTACACATACAGTAGTCTTAGAATAATCACACTAATCCTAATGCCAACAACATGAGTTACTAACAACAATCATTTAATTTTTTTTAACAGATCTTTTTTTTCTTAGGGTATATTGCACTTGGGATACATCATTAAATTACAGTGTTTTAAAGTCACTTGGGGGAATTCCCTAGTGGTCCAGTGGTTAGGACTCCACACTTCCACTGCTGGGGGCCCGTGTTCGATCTCTAGTTGGGGAACTAAGATCCCTCAAGCCACGCAGCATGGCCAAAAAGGAAGATATAATAAAGTCACTTGGAACATTTATTCTCTGTGTAGTTGAGCCACCAACTGGATACACATTGTATCCAAATTTCTTTTGTTTCATTCTATTTCTGGTTTTGGGGGATTTATTTTTTTCCACTTAATTTTGTTTTATAATTAATTTTCAAAGTTCATAATCATACTAAGGACAGTCTTCATCAATATTTTGTCTTTTTTTAGGGGTGCAAAAAATGAAAATGACTTGAAAATGAATGAAAGTAACTAAGATTCATGTTTAATTATAGTCCTGACATCTATTTGCTGTATTTCTTAGGAAAATTACACCAGGTCTCAAACCAGCATTTCCAAAAGGTGTGTTTCATGAACCACTCTGTACGGTGGGATGTCAGAGTGGGGTTGGGATGTGGGGATAGGATTTCATGGTTAATGTCTGAAAATTCTGTATTCTCTTAGAGAGTCATGACTTACAATAACACACAAAAGCCTCTGAGAAAACCTGGAGTAAAGAATCCTTTTTTAGATTTGTGTAACCCATTGTTTTCAAACTTATCTCTGTATCAAAAGATGGTCCCCATACTTTTCTTTTACCTTTTTTTTTCTTTGACAATAGGTATCACACTGAATGACAGTTCTGTGGAACATTGGGAAATGTTGATGTCGAGTTTTCTTGTATGTCCAAAAAGGATAATAATACCTGTTCTACCATTCTCAGGGTTATTGTGAGGATCAAGTGAATTGGATATGAACAACTTTTAGCATATAAAAGACAAGACTATTTTGCCAATGGCTACATGGAAATTTGGAGGTTCACTCTAACTCTATGCTGCTTAGGTGGACTTATTCCCCGGAGTAGGCAAAGGTATGATGAAACCTGGGGATTTCAGAAGAATGGCAAATGACATATAAGGGTCAATTGAGGAAGATGTACAGAGAAGAAAAAATTATTTCAGAAAACAGCTATGATCAGATGAATGGTTTTCACCTAGAATCTGGGAAGTCCTGGGCTTGATATAGAAAAGGGTTTGTTTTCTTAATAAGTGGAAGTGATCTGGGGACGGGACTAGAAACTACTATAAAAGTATGATTTGTGTGAGGAAGTTTGCCTAGTACATTGAGTATTCAGAGTACCTTTGATAAGGTATGTACTAATTTGTTAGGGGTGCCACACAGAAAACCAGAGACTGGGTGGCTTAAACAACAGAAATGTATACTCTCATACTTCTGGAGGCTAGAAGTCTGAGATCAAGGTGTCCGCAGGGTTGGTTTCTTCTGAGACTTCGCTCCTTGGCTTGTAGACTGCCATCTTTTCCATGTCTTCACATTGTCCTCTGCGCGTGGGCATGTCCGTTGCCAAATTTCCTCATCTTATAAGGATACCAGTCATAAAGAATTTGGTTCTACCCTAATGACCTCATTCAAAACGCATTTACTGAGCATCTGTTATATATAGGCACTGGACATTCAGAGGTGATAGTACCTAGTGGAGGGAAAGAGCAGGAGTAGGTATATAAATGTAATGGTGGGGTAGTTCAGGTATGAATTAGAGGCTTTGACGTTCCTTCCACTATTTATTCAATGAACATTTTAAGCATCAACTTTGTTCTAAATACTGTGTCAGAAGCTATTGGGTTGGGAGGCAGAAAGGAGACTGATACCAACTGTAATCATTTGAAGATACATCTTTTATCATGTATTGATATTTCTGAAATTATATGTGTTTTACAATCATAGTAAGTTTAGATGGTAACTTTTGTTTCTCTCTCAGTGGTGCATAAAATAGTGGTGCTTCTTACAACTGACAGAGCCAATTAGATTTAATAAAACATGATTTTTGGGGCTTCCCTGGTGGCGCAGTGGTTGAGAGTCCGCCTGCCGATGCAGAGGACGCGGGTTCGTGCCCCGGTACGGGAAGATGCCGCGTGCCGCGGAGCGGCTGGGCCCGTGAGCCATGGCCGCTGAACCTGCGCGTCCGGAGCCTGTGCTCCGCGACGGGAGAGGTCACAACAGTGAGAGGCCCGCGTACCGCAAAAAAAAAAAAAAAGGCTGTACGTTCAATACTCTTTCTTCCATGAATTGACTTCCCAGCCTTAATACCTTCTTCTTCGCAGGCATGTAGCTTGAGGAAAGTAAAGCAGGACTAGCCATGGGGCTGTTCACTGTGGGAAGCGAGCCAGGACGCGCCCCTAACAGGAATCCGTGGACTAAGCAGCCTTTCAGGCCTTGGCCCCGATCCCAGGAAAGAAGAGCAAGGGGCTTTCCACCTGCCCCAAGCCTCACCCGGACACCAGGCCTCTCGGGTTCCAGCCGCTGGGGCTCCGCCTCCAAAGCCGGCCGCCTCCTCTCCGCGCCTTTTCCCCGCCCCTCCCCTCACGCTCGACGGGCTCGCTCCCGCGCAGGGCACGCGGGCGGCGCGCGAGCACGCGGACGCGGAAGGAAGGCCGGCAGGGCACTCCACCGCGGTGGCGAGCGCGCAGACGCCTTCCTGGGACCCGCTGCGGCGCGAATCCTCGCGTTCCGCGGGCGGCGGGGTAAGGGGTCGGGTCACTGCTGTTCTGGGGCGCCCGGCCGGGGTGGGGAGAGACTGGGGCTGGCGGCCCGGCCCCCGGCACCGCTTCGCTCAGAGGAACGGCACGCGAGGCCTCCGCAGACCAGCCCGCAGGCTCGCTTGGGAGTCGGCTGGGGGACGCGGTGATGGTGGGGGGACCCTGGGCTGGAGCGGCTTGGCACCCTTGTTCCTGCGGTCCTGAGGGTCTGGCCCGCCGGAGAAAGGGAGAGACACATCAGGAGGGGTCCCTTTGGCGAGACGTGCTCACCTGGGTTAGCAGTAGTCCCTGGCTGTGGTGTCCACCTGGGGGAGGCACCTTTCAGGCTGAAAGGAGCAAGTTCAGCCCTGGGACGTGGACGGCAGACTTTTTTTTTTCTGTCCAGACGCACCCTCGGGGCAAAGTAGGACGGAAAACTCCTCTGCTGTCCGCGTGGCAACTTCGTGGCGCGAGGATGGGTTAGGAAGTTACTGTGCTTTGCTTTACAGATGGGAAAAGTAATAACCCTTTTTACTGTTAAAGGAGAAGAGATCGGTTAAAAGTCTCACAGAATATCTTTGACCATAAAGGACTCAGTAAAATGAGGTACTTCCCTTCACACACGAAGATCTCCATTCAGCAAATATAATACTTTATGAGTACCTGCTTTCTGCCAACATTGTTCTAAGCGCAGGGAACCCAGCTACGACTAAGGTAGGAGGATCCCTACTTGCCTGGAGCTTATATTCTAGTTGGCAAATAAATGTAATTTCCTTTATATTTTTTAATTGGAATATAACATGTACAAGAAAATACTGTACACAAATCATAAATTGTAACTAGTTGATTTATCATTAAGTAAACACATCTTTTAAACACCACTCAAATCAGGAAGCAACATTCACAGCATCTTCTCAGAAGACCTTCCTGGAGACCTCTCCCAATCGCCGTACCCTTTCCTCCCCAAAGGTAACCTCTTTCCTGATTTCTAACACCACAGATTAGTGTTGCCTATTTATGAGCCTTTTGTAAATGGAACCATATGGTGTGCATTCTTTGGTGTCTAGCTTTTTAAACTCAAGATTTTGTTTGTGAGATTGTTTCATGTTGTGTGAAAATATAATTTCTGATAGTGAAAAGAATTAGGAAGAAAATAAAAGAAGGTAACGGTACAAACAGTAAGAAGTGGAAACCTTAGTAAGGGTGGTCAGGGATGAACTTTCTGAGGGGATGACTTGAGGTATAAGATGAATGACAAAAGATTGGCCAGTGAGCTGACTTAAGAGCGTTCTAAGCAAAGGGAATAGAATTGGAAAGGAACTGAGGTATGAATGAAATGGGCAGGTTCTAGAAAGAGGGAAGACCTTGTGGGAAAGTGGGAGGAGATGAAATTGGAGAGGTAGGCAGGATCTTATGACTGAGGTACTTGGATTTTATTCTAAGCGTAATATATTAGGCCAGGAAGAGATGTTTTTTGTTTTTTGCGGTACGCGGGCCTCTCACTGTTGTGGCCTTTCCCGTTGTGGAGCACAGGCTCCAGACGCGCAGGCTCAGTGGCCATGGCTCACGCGCCTAGCCGCTCCGCGGCATATGGGATCTTCCCGGACCGGGGCACGAACCCGTGTCCCCTGCATTGGCAGGCGGACTCTCAACCACTGCGCCACCAGGGAAGCCCAGGAAAGAGATGTTTTTGATGTCCTTCAGTTTCTAACATGAGCCACTTGTGGAGGATGTGAAGGCCTACCCATTTTACTCATTAAAGAAACCCTACAAAAGTGGCAGTACTTGTCACTTACTGGGGATTAGGACATGTTGGGAGACGAAATCATCTTTTGTATTGTCAGGATTATATTAATTTAGATACATAATATGCATCCAAAAATCAGATTTAAAACACAGTTTAGAAATTAGTTATCTGTTCTCCACTCTAAAATATTCTTTTCAGGTTGTTGCTTAGCTTCTGCTTGAACCTTTCAGAGAGAAACTCCTTTCTCAAGAAGAAGCTCATTTAATTTTTGGATGGCTCTAGTTGTTAGAAAAGTTTTTCTAATATTTAATATAATATTGGTCATCAGTTCTGGATCCATACAGAACTGATAATTATCATCTGTTATCTGTTGCCTCCCTTTAAATACTCAAGCAGTTGATTTTTGTTGGTTTTTTCACATTTAAGGGCAGAACTTTGAATTTATTTGAATTTATCCCTGTAATGATTTCTGGAGTTAGATTTGGTCCATCATAGATGTTGTCCAAATCTTTTTGGATATGATTCTTTCATCTGTCAGCTGTTCCACCTTTGTGCTTCTTTTAAATTTTTTTTATTTTTTAATTTATTTGTTTATTTTTGGCTGTGTTGGGTCTTTGTTGCTGTGCGCGGGCTTCCTCTACTTGGGGCTACCCTTTTTTTGTTGTTGTTGAGGTGTGCGGGCTTCTCACTGAGGTGGCTTCTCTTGTTGCAGAGCATGGGCTCTAGGCACACAGGCTTCAGTCGTTGTGGCTTGTGGGCTCTAGAGCGCAGGCTCAGTAGTTGTGGTGCACAGCCTCAGCTGCTCCGCGGCATGTGGGATCTTCCCAGACCAGGGCTCGAACCCATGTCCCCTGCATTGGCAGGTGGACTCCTAACCACTGCACCACCAGGGAAGCCCCATCTTTGTGCTTTTAACAAACTTGATCAGAAAAGTTCCGTGGTGGCCTAGTGGTTAGGATTCCTTGCTTTCACTGCCGGGGGCCTGGGTTCAATCCCTGGTTGGGGAGCTGAGATCCCGCAAGCCACGCGGTGCAACCAAAAAACAAAAAAACTTGATCAGCATGTTATTAGTTAAGCATTATGTTCTTTTAAAGTTTATTATGATTATTACATGTTGTGGATTATTGATTTAACTTGTTTGTATTAGTGATTTAAATTTCCAAGATGGAACATTAGTTAAGCTGTATTTTTAAATCCAGGAATTAGCATTTGTAAAGTCAATTTTAAACTTGATATCTCAGCAGAAAATAGAGTGTTGTATTGCAATTCTGAAATATATAGTGCAATGCGTTGTTAAAAGGGGCTTTTCGAGTTAGACTAAAAAAGGATTTGAAAAGTTTATAAATGGCCTATAAACTGTGTCAAACCTGAAATCAACATCGGAAAGTGATTTAATTTTAATTTTTCCTCCTACCTTGCCTCTGTGGTAGAATTTCTAATGAACAGTGGAATGATCAAAGGTGGATGCAGTAGGAGGGAGGAAAGAAAAAGGGAATTTACATAAACCAAATTTGAATAATATAGTCACATGGCCTTATTAAATGCTTTGAGTCATTCTACCTGATTGAGATGCTAGACTTATTAGTTCTAGAGTTGTCCCTTGCTATTTTTAAGTAAGAAAATACTTTTTTGACCTGTAGGTAGAATATGCCAATTTTTCCCTAAAATTTTCATTTATATATTAATTGCATTTTTCTGAATATATGTAAATTAAATTATATCCTGTGGTTAAAACGGCCCATAATTTTTCAAATCTTTGAACTTTTAGAACCCCGACCCAATAGGGAAAAAGTAAAAAAAAAAATGAAGCATGTAAGTGGTTAATTATATTTTACTGCTTTTGTATTTTCTCTTAAGAGTTGGGGCTATTCTTATTGATTCTGACAAAGGTTCATTCTCTAGAATGGAAAGTAGGTGTAGTTAGTTCAAGTATATTTTGGAAGAAAAGACAAATCAAACTACATAAATTACTTTAGTGGAAGATTTTCTCAAGCTGAATATAAAGATAAAAGTCCTCTTTCTGTCTACACCAAAGGTAAAATCACCCCTTTGTTTATCTTTGTGGTCTTGTTTTTACCTGTAGGTAAAAATTCTCTGTTTAGAACTGACCTACTATCTACATATCTGTGTTGTTTTTCTTCACTCAGAAATATTTCCTTGTGAGAGCAGATCCTTACTATATCTTTAGATATATTGAGTCACATTTAATAGGGAGAGCTACATTTTGAGGTACATTTCCCAACTAGAGGACTAGGGGATAAGGAACTTAAAATTATCCCCTTTCCTCGATTCCCCACCTCCGCTTCCCCCACTTCTCCATCTTTCTACTTGGTTTAATGGGTTTGTTGTTGTAGGTACTATGCTCAGCTAACTCTTGGTATCTTTTTTCTTTTTTTCTTCATAGACATAAAAATCAGTATTTGACTGGAAACAAAGCATCACTTAAAATCCTCTCAAATTCCTGATTCCAAAGAATTGATAACATTTCTCTGATCAAGAAAAGAAGTGATTAAAAAAAAAAAAAAAAAAAAAAAAAGAAAAGAAGTGATTGACTGCGTGTTAAAAGTATTCCAGCATTGGTCCTGTTATTTTTCCTCTCCCTAAATTTGAGAAGAAATATGGAGAAATGCTACTTGATGACAGCTGTTGTCTTACTAGGACTAACAGTACGGTGGACAGTTTCTCTTAATTCTTACTCAGGTAATGCATTTTTTGTTTAAGATAGGTAAATAATTTTCTGAATCATTTTTCTTGTTTGTTTTTTGAGGTTTTTAGTTTTTGGTAATAGTTTATAGTCTTCTGACCGGGACAGAGAAGAATTTTAGGTTTTATTGGTGTAGTCAAGAAAATACACTTAAGCATCTAATTCTAATAAATAGAATTTGTATAAGAGCTAAATAGAAGCATGGGCTTTGTGATAATGATAAAACAAAGATGTGTTTTAACTGGGAAGGTGACAGGTTGAGAAACAATTATCTATTAGGCATTGAAGAGAGAAATGAGCTAGTACTTCAAAGGGGGAGCAGAATCAAAAGAGGCTTTTTTGTTTGTTTAGGGTAGAGAAGGCATGTTACTACATTGAAAGGGAGAGATCAGTGGAGAATAAGATTGGGGACGATGTGAGAGAAAAGGAGGAGGAATTGATGGAGTGTGGTCCTGGAGGCTGGGGATGTGATTAAATTTAACCTTGTGAGTATTTATTTAATACTTCTCATGTTCCAGGCATTATGCTACGTGCTAGAAATTCCAGGTGAATACTTAAATATTTAACGGCTCCAGTACTTAAAGAGTCCACATTTTAGTAGATAAGTAGTCACAATACAATGTGATAATTCTAATGTTGAAGTATGTGTGAGGTTCAAAGGTAACATAGAGAAATGAGTGATCAGGATGCACTGGAGAAAACTTTTCAGAGAAGATGATTTTTGAGTTCAAGGTTTGAAGGATGAGTTGGAATTTGCTAGGCAAATGAAATGGGGAAGATATTCTAGACAGCAGAACATGTGCAAAGACATGGTAGATGGCATGAGAGCATGGTTAGAAGTGTTTGGTATTGGATAGCATAAAAAGAAGGAATGAAAAGGATGGGGAGGGATGGCTAGAGGTTTGGCTATACAGTTAGCTCGGGAAATTATTTGTGTCTTAGAAAAATAACTTTCATTGTAAAAAAAAATGATTGTAGCAAGAAGGTTGGGTGTAAAGAGACAAATGAGACAATCTTAATAATAGAAGTAAGAGCTACTCTTTTTTAAGTATTTACCAAATGCTAGACACTGAGCATTTTCCTTAATACCACACCGCTGAAGATAGGTATTATCTCTAATTTACAAGTGGAAAATGAGACAACCAATAAATGACAACTGGGACTCAAATATAGTTATATTTTATTCCAGAGTCAGTGCTTTAACTCTGCTCTCTGGCCTCTGAGAAAGAAGTCTTGAACTAAGGCAGTTAGTTGAAAGATGGAGAAATGAATTTAAGGAATATTGAGGAAGTAAAATCACTTGAATGCAGCCATAGACTTGGGTTCAAATCTTAGTCCTTTCACCTGTTGGCTGCCTGATCTTGGAGAAGGTTCTTAATCTTCATGAACCTTGTGTACCTCTTCTACAAAGTATGAATATTAATATGTACTTTAACAGAGTTGTTGTGAGGATTGAGGTAATATGTATGGATTGTGCTTTATTTTTAGTAATGTAGGAATATAATCAGCACATTAGTGGTTCATAACTGTTTTCTCATTTGATCCTGACATCAGATCATTTAACTCCAGAGTATTTACCGAGTGTCTGCTGTGCAGCAAAAATAGGTCTTGCTGGTGATCATATCTTTAGGTCTGGTCTTTAGGGTGACCAAGAATAATACATGGTATGTACCTGTGATATTGTGATTCATAATAAGACATATATATTTGGTCTTCATCTGTGGTTTTGGCACAGAGCTCCTAAAACTGCTGGAATTTTCTAAGTGAGATGATAAAGTTGTTTTTTGTTATGTTAATGAGGTGGCTTTGGGTGGAGGCTGGTTGCTAGGCAAACCAACCTTATGCTTAGAGGGTGGGAACTTTCAATCCCACCCCCTGATTTCTGGGGAGGGGAGGGGAAGGGTTAGAGATTGAATCATTGCCTATGGCCAGTGATTTAATTAGTTATGCTTATGTAATGAAGCCTCTATTAAAACCCAGAAGGACTGAATTTGGAGAGCTTCTGGGTTGGTGAACACGTGGAGATGTGGGTAGAGTGGCATGCCTGGAGAGGGCATGGAAGCTCTGCTCTCCTTTCCCCACATCTTGCTCTATGCATCTCTTCCATCTGGCTGTTCCCAACTTACATCCTTTTATAATAAACCAGTAATCTAGTTAAGAAAAATGTTTCTCTGAGTTCTGTGAGCCACTCTAGCAAATTGATCGAACCTAAAGAGGAGATTGTGGGTACCTCTGATCTATAGCCTGTCAGTCAGAAGTACGTGTGATAACCTGGATTTGCCATTGACACCCTGAGTTGGAGGGGGCAACCTGCAACCTGTAGGCAGTGGGTCTTGACAGTGGTGTCTGAAGTGGGTGTGGGGTGTGGGATGCAGTCTTGTAGGACTGAACCCATAACTTATAGGATCTAATGCTATCTCCAGGTAGATAGTGTCAGAATTTAGTTGAGATATAGGATACCCAGGTGGTGTCCAGAGAATTGCTTGCTGGATGTGTGTGGGAACCCCCCCCCCCCCCCCGCCGAAATGTTGTAATTGGGTCTTAGAATCACACTTTTACTTCCCTAGAGAAGTTCACAGTCTAGTGGGTAGGGCAGACATGTAGGTATATATTACATTAAAATATAGTGTGGTATAAACAAAGTAGACTGGGAGCACAAGGGACTTCTAATTCAGATGAGAAAGGCTTAGAATGCAGTAAGTTCCCTACACACGAACCTTCAAATTGTGAACTTTCAAAGACGCGGACGTGTGTTCGCCTGTCCAATCATGTAAATTAGTTCACGTGACTGGCGTACCTTATCACGTGTGTGCATCCTCTACAAGTGGTTGTGCTTTTGTGTACTTTACTGTACAGTACTGTATAGAGTACAGTAGTACAGTATCTTTATTTCAAGCCCAGGAAGTCCAGAAGCAAGTGTAAAAGCAGCAGTGACATAGCTGGTACTGCTAAGAAGTGCCAGGAATTGGAGGCCCAGAGAAAGGACGGAGAGAGACAAGAGAAAGAAGAAGTAACTGAAGAACCGAAGAGATTCACGACGCAGGAAGTGGCAAGGGGATTTTCTTTATTTGAGGAGGCAGTTAGTTTTGAGGCACAGGACCTGAACGTAGAATGGTACACGAAGGTTGCAACAGCCATTCAGAATGCAATTCAGTGCTACCGTGTCATCTATGACGAGAAAAAAAGAGCTACTGCCCAGACATCACTGGATTGTTTCTTCAAGAGGGTAGGTAGAATTGAATCCAGCAAGGAACCAGAACCTGTGCCGTCAACGTAAGGGCTGAGTGAAATTGCAGCTTGCCTTCTGTCTCCTATCACTGACGATCCTTCAGCTCTACCATCTCCCACCTCCTCTCCGTCCTCCAGTCAGTGACTCTTCTTGCCTGTTCACTCGATGCCAGCCCCTGTATGCCGGCTGTTGTACTGTACTACTGTACTTTTCAAGGTACTGTACTGTAAGATTAAAAATGTTTTCTTTATTTTTTGTGTTCGTTTGCTTTTTATGTATTATTTGTGTGAAAAGTATTATACCTATTACAGTACAGTACTATATAGCCGATTGTGTTAATTGGGTACCTAGGCTAACTTTGTTGGACTTAACGAACGTGCTCTCGGAATGGAACTCATTAGTGTGTAGGGGATTTGCTGTATAACATTAAAGTTTGTTCTAAAAAGGAGGGAAGAATTTTACTAGGCAGAAAAGGAGGTGAGGAGAGTACTCCAGTAAGAGGAAATAGCATGACCAAGGGATGAGAGTTCTTTGAGGTTTGGTGAGGATGTAGGTGTGACTGGAATACAGGGTGCATGATAAGTGGAACAGTAAGAGATGGGGTGGCAGAAATAAAGTTGAGGCAGACTGTGAGCTGAAGTAACGTGTGAGGGATTTATCTTTTGGGCAGTAGAGGTTTTTAAGCCGGGAACTCACATAATCAGATTTGTTTTTTAAGAAGACAGCTTTAGAGGCAGCATGGTGTTTGGAGTAGAACGTGTAGAGACTGATGGTAGCATCTATGTGCAGTGGCCTCATGTATGTTTATAATGCTTATTTGAAGTTGTTATGCATAGCTGGTTTCAGTGGTCTTGGAAAGGGATGATGAGGGCCTGGACTAAGTGACTAAATTTGAGAGCCATATTAGGTAAAAATCAGCAAAATTTAATGACTAATTGTATGCAAGGATAAATAAGAAGGAAGAGTTTGAGAATGAGTCTGGTTTCTAAGTTTAGAGATACTGAGACTGAAAACTGAGAGGTAGGGCAGATTCAGTGGGGGAAGGTAATGAATTCTCTTTTGGTTATGTTAAGATTTGGGTGCATTTTAGTCATATAAAAAAGCGGGAATTTTGGGAGATGCACTTTGGCTGGGGGCACAGGAACACATAAATCCATCTTCAGCTGGTCACAGAGAACACTTTGTTATTAGAGTTAGTTTCTAGCTTCATACTCCAAATGCAGCCTGGTGGTGACCTTGGCAGGGCCAATAGCAGGACTTCTTTTTCTTGGCTAGAATCAAAGTAGACAGATCGTATTTTGTCCAATTTCTCTTTAAGCTCATGCCTAACCTCAGAGCTAGAACAAAGCAAGTGCAAGAGATGAACCAGAAATCATTTGTGCCAATTCCTAGAGTCAATTTTATGTAGATGGTCCATTCTGAGCCTTTCTAGTATTGAGGCACTTCCCAAGTGGGAGGGTTCCTATTACTCCACATTCTTCACAGCATTTGGTAGTGTTAAACTTCTGAATTTTTGCCAGGCTGGAGTGTGTGAAATGATATTTTATTGTGATTTTAATTTTAATTTCCTTCATTGCTGAATTCATTTATTTATTTTGAATTTCATTTCTAAAAGATTGAGCATACTTTTGTGTTTATTAGTCATTTGTATTTCCTTCTCTGTGATATTTGCTTATGTCATTTGTACATTTATATTAGTTTTTTTCTTATGTATTCTATATTTTGTCTTTTGTTTTTTTCCTATGTGTTCTGTATTCTGGAAGCTAACCTTTGTACAAGTTGCAGATATCTTCTCCCAGGTAATGGCTTATCTTTTCACACTTTACAGTGTCTTTTGGTGAACAAGAATTTTTGACTTTAAAATAATGAAATTTACCAATCTTTTTCCTTTACGATTTGTGCTTTTGTATCTTTAAGAAATCCTTCCCTACTTCTGGGTCACAAAGATATTTTTCTAAAATTTTCTTCTAAAAATTGTAAGATTTGGAAATTCCCTGGTGGTCCAGTGGTTAGGACTCTGCGTTTTCAATGCTGAGGGCGTGGGTTCAATCCCTGGTCAGGGAACTAAGATCCTGCAAGCCGTGTTAAGTGGCCCACAAAAAAAAAAAAAAAAAAAAAAGTAAGATTTGTCCTTCCTGTTTAAGTCTTTATCTCCTTAGAACTGAACTTTATGTATAACATGTGAGTTAGGGAGCCATTAAAAATTTTTTTTTTCACATGGATAAAAACAGTTGTTTCAGCTCGTTTATTGAATAGTCCATCCTTTCCCATAAATCTGCACTACCAGCTCTTTCTATATCAGGTTTTCATACACACAAGGGTCTGTTTCTGGCTCTCCATTCTGATCCATTGTTTCATCACGGCCATGTCTTATTACTATAATTTTACCTTGTCTTGATATGTTGTGAGGCAAGTTCTCCCACCTGATAGTTCCACTTCACTGGTGTCTGAGCTATTCTGGGCTTTTCTCTTTCATATTGTAGTAGGAAGAATTTCTTAAATGGTCCCCCAAAGATGTTCTGCCTTAATCCCCAGAACCTGTGAAAATGATGAGATCTATTTGGGAGTGATTATGTTATGTCATATGACATAATTGACTTTAAGATAGATTGCATTGGATTATCCAGGTTTGCCCACTGTAATCACATGAGACCTTCAAAGCAGAGAACTTGCTCCAGTTGACAGTAGAAGAGAACCCTGGAGAGATTCAGATCATAAGGACTCAGCACTTTTTCTGGTTTGACAATGGAGGGGGCCATGTGATAAGGAATAGGAGTGACCTCTAGTTGCAGAGAGTAGCCCCCAGCAAGATACAGCGACCTCAGACCTGCAGCCAATCGCCTGAATGAACTTGGAACTGAATTCTTTCCCCAGGCCTCCAGGTAAGCTTCTAGACTGGCTGACACCTTATTTTGGCCTTGTGAGCCCTGAACAGCGAACCAAGTTATGCCCACCCAGACTTCTGACCTGTAGAACTATTAGTTTACAAAAGAATATTGTTTTAAGCTGCTAATTTTGTAATAATTGTTATGCAGCAATAGAAAGCTAGTACACACGTGTCCTTTTTTTGGGCTGATGGGATCTTAGTTCCCTGACCAGGGATTGAATGGCAGTGAAAGCGCCGAGTCACAACCACTGGACCATCAGGGAATTCCCCATATATGTCTTTTTTAAAAATCAGATTGTTAAAGTCCTATGAAAAACCCTGTTGGGATTTTGACTGGAATTATATTCTATACTATTGATTAATTTGGGTGGAATTGACAATCATTACCATAGTAGGTAGGGCTTCTGATTCATTAAGATGGTATGCTTCTCCATTTATTTGTCTTCTTTAATGTCTTTCAACAAAATTTTATATTTTCTACATGAAAGTCTTATACATCCTTTCTTAGATGTATTCCTAGGTGTCTTAAATATCTTTTCTTCCTCACCATTGAAGATGGTATCTTTTAAAAAATTGCTTTTCTAAATGCTTTTTCCAGGGGTATAAAAATGTGGTTTATTTTTTAATATTTGGTAACTTTCCTAAACTTGTAATTCTAATAATTTCTCTGAAGTATTTTTTGGATCTTCTGTGTAAAATAAAGTGATCTATGAATAATGACAGTATTATTTCTTCTTTTCTACTTCCTACCCTTTTTATTTCCTTTTTCTTGTCTTCTTAATTCTAGGACCTTATTACAGTGTTGAATAGAAGTAGTGATTCTGGCTTCTTTCTCTTGTTCCTAATTTTAATAGATGCTTTTAATATACCATTGAGTATGTTTTTGTTCTTTCTAGCATTGCACCAACCTTGCATTCCTAGAATAACTCTATTTGTGTTATATTATCTTTTTTTAAAGTATATTGATAGATTTGGCTTATTAATTTTTTATGATTTTAGCATCCATGCTTACAAATAAAATTGGCCTGCAATTTTACTTCCTTAAAATGCCTTTGTCAGATTTGTTATCAAGGGTGTGCTAGCCACATAAAATGAATTAGGGAGTATACCCTCTTTCCTAAAATCTGGAATAGTACTCAAGACTGGAATTGTTTTTGGTTTAAAATATATATTCTCCAGTTTAATAGTCTGCATATATCCATTTACTTAATATCAGTTGTTTTGATTCAAATTTTTTATATTCTTACTGATTTTTGCCCATTTGATCTACCAGTTATTGAGAGAGCTGCAGTTTCTTTTTGTAGTTCTGTCAATTTTTGTTGGAATATTTTGAATCTATATTATTAGGTGATTTAGAATATTTTTCCTTGTGACTTGAATTTCATGACATCATTGTCATGTCCCTGTTTATTTACAGTAATGCTTTTGTCTTAAAGTCTATTTCCTGTAAAATTAATATAGCTTTACTAGTTTTCTTTAGGTTAATTTTTGCTTGGTATATCTGTTCTCTTACCCTCTACCTCTGAATCCCTGTGATTTAAATATGTCTAACCAATTCCCCTCCCTAATTCCATTTTCTCTCCCCTACTGATTTGGAAGCTATACTTTATTTTGTTCTTTCAGGGCTTACTCTGGAGATTTTCACATACATATTTAACTTAACAAAACCTAAAATTCGTATTTATATCCTCTTTTTGAACAACACTAGGACCTTAGAATGTTTTAACTCTAGTTACAGATCTTCACCTTCTGCCTCAAATTAAAATGGTATTATTGCCTAGGATTTCAGTTCTTTCATGATTTTAGATGTTAGTCACTGTTATTTTATACAATTTATAGTTACCCAGTTTTACCCTCATTTTCTTTTTACCCTTCTTACATAGTACATCTTCCTTTGAGATCATTTTCTTTCTTCCTGGGAGGTATTTTTTGGGAGGTATTTTTTTTTTTAGTGAGAGTCTGTTGCTGGCAAACTCCATTTTTGTCTGAAAATACCTTTATTTTGCTCTTTGTTAAGTTTTTCTGGGTATGGAATTCTGTATTGACAGTTATTTTCTGTTAATACTTTGAAAATCTTCTCTCATTGTTTTTTAGTTTCTGTTGCTTATGTTCAGACATCAGCTGTCATTTTAATTGTTATTCCTTAGTAGGTGATTTGTCTTTTCTCTCTTGCTGCAATTTCACTATGGTATATCTACATGTGAATATTAAAAATTTTATCTTAGGATTTTTTGGGATTTCTGGCTCTAAGGAATGGTACCTTGTGTCTGTTTAGAAACTGCTCAGCCAACCGTCTCTTTTCATACTTTTTCTTCCTTGTAGAACTCTGGTTAGATATATGTTATATCTTTGTTCTTTTAACCATTCAGCAGGTGTGTGTAGGACACTCACTTTATGCCAAGGGTAGGTGATATAGCAGAGAATAAAATAGACAACAGTTTCTTCACCTCATTGACTTCATAATTTTGTTATCTCTTCAGATATTGCATCTCTCTCATTTCTATTCTCCTTGTTCAAACTATGTTGGGTCTTTTCATTCTCTCTATACCTCATAATTGCTTGTCTTTCCCTTCTCATAGTTTCTTCATACTGCTTTCTGTATAATCATCAGATCTGTCTTCCTGTTCATTACTTTTCTCTTTAGCTGTGTTTAATCTGTTTTTTTTTAACCTGTCTATTGAGTTTTCAAATTTCAACTATTACATTTTTAATTTCCAGAACTTCTACCTGTTTCCTTTTCAGATCTTTTTGATCATTTCTGAAGATCTCTTGTTCTTCAACATACTCTTAATGTCTTCTCTTATATCTTTAAACATACTAAACATGCTTATTTTATATTACCTATCAGAAAATTTTAATACCTGCAGTCTGATTTCATAGTTTGTTGTTGACTCTTGCTTATGTTATTTTGTTTCTTCATGAGTTTAGTGATTTTTTAAAATTGTGAGCTCATGTTACTTAGAACTTTTATCTGTGAGAATTCTTTGAGGCCTCAGTTTACTGTGTATTTCTCCACAGAGGGTTTGGGTTGCCTCCTCCCAGGCACCTGGGGCACTTTTAACAAAAGTCAAAGTGAATTCTCATCTTAAGATTCCTTTGGCAAATACTTGATGTAAATTCAGGCCCCAAACTGGGTGAGTGCAGGCTTGTGGTTAGGAATTTTTGGGAGACTTCTTTTTTCCTGTAATACCAAGAGCCAAGGCAGAGATAAATACTATCTTCACCATCTCCTCAGAGGCTTTGTATTTTTAATCCTAGTAGAGATTTTTCTGACATTGAATTCCTACTTGTTCAAGTACTCAGGGCTTTGCCTCCTTACTTATGGCATAGAGCTTTTCAGTACCTAGGGTATAGGCCACCAAAGATCATTGGATTCCCTCAGGACAAATGCTTACTCTTCTGGGTCTACGCTTTTTTTGTTGTTTCTGGCCTCTAAGGAATTCTCTTATTTTGCTGCTGATTCAGCCATATATTAAAATTGTACATGTATAATATATAAAATAAATAATTAAAAAATACATACTTTTCCTGTATTGGAGGTGTTTTTCTGACCTTCTGAGTCTGCCATGTTGCTGGAAACTAGTTTCATCTGTATTTTTTAAAGCTCCACAGGTTATTCTGATTTTTACAAAAGGTTGATAGAGATGATGGTTGAAGCCACAGAGTTGGGAGCATCTGTAGTACAGAAGAAAACGGGTTTAACCACTGATCATCTTCACAGAGAAGGGGTAATGATTAAAGGAGACTGAGAAGGAATCATATAACAGTAGAGCCCAGAGAAGTTATTATCCTGGAAGCTGGGGAATTAGAGAATTTTAAGAAATAAGGACTGGCCAGCAGTGTCAAGTTCTAGACATGTCAAGTAGAATGAAAATTTAAAATAGACAAAGGATCACTAGGATGCCATTGTGAGCTTCCTAACTACCAGACCATAATGGACTAAATGGGAGTTAATAAGTGGACATAGCAACTTTTAGGAAGTTTGTTAGTGAATGGAAGGAGGGAGTTAATTGGTAGCTGGAATGGGATAAAGGAGTGCTGAGGAAAAGCCCAGTTAAAAGTTGTCATATGAAATATGTAATTTGTGTTACCTTTGCTTTCAATCCATAACTGGTCCTTTGGATAGTCATTCCCTTTTCTTACTTCAGGCTGTATTACTCCTGATCATTATTTAGTTTGCAATCCTCTATGTCTTCTAATTTTCCTTTAGTCTTCTAATTTTGACAGATATATTATTTTCTTTGCACTCTTTATCTCAAGAGAAAGTTAAATTAATATCAGGGTATAGAGTTAAATAATTAAAAAAAAATCACACCATTTCAGTATTACTAGTATACATAATCAAATGCTTAATGGGAATCAAGTAGAGGACAGCATGCGTATATAATACTTTTCTATCCCTGTGGCTTACATACATTACTTATTCTAACATTTCTCTCCTAAAGTCTGAGTTTACTCAGTTACTTCCCTCATCTGAAAACAGGACTCCTGTTACTTATTTTATTTATTTAATTAATTAATTTATTTATTTATTTTTGGCTGTGTTGGGTCTTCGTTGCTGCTGCGGGCTTTCTCTAGTTGCTGCGAGCGGGGTCTACTCTTCGTTGTGGTGCGCGGGCTTCTCCTTGCGGTGGCTTCTCTTGTTGCAGAGCGTGGGCTCTAGGTGCACGGGCTTCAGTAGTTGTGACATGCAGGCTCAGTAGTTGTGGCTCGTGGACTCTAGAGCGCAGGCTCAGTAGTTGTGGCACACGGGCTTAGTTGCTCTGTGGCATGTGAGGTCTTCCCGGAGCAGGGCTCAAACCTGTGTTCCCTGCATTGGCAGGCGGATTCTTAACCACTGCGCCACCAGGAAAGTCCTGTTACTTATTTTAGACCTTACTCTTAACAGTATAGAGTTTACTTAAAAAACTAAAAATAGAGTTACTGTATGATCCAGCGATCCCACTCCTGGGCATATATCTGGCGAAAACTATAATTTGAAAAGATACATGCACCCCAGTGTTCATTGCAGTAGTATATACGATGGAAGGAACCTAAATGTCCATTGACAGATGAATGGTTAAAGAATATGTACAACAGACTATTACTCAGTCAAAAAAAGAATGAAATAATGCTGTTTGCAGCAATATGGATGGACCTAGAGATTATCGTACTAAGTGAAGTAAGCCTGACAGACAAATATCATGATATTGCTTGTGTATGGAATCTAAAAAAAATGATACAAATGAACTTCCTTATAAAACAGAAATAGACTCACAGACATAGAAAACAAATTTGTGGTTACCAAAGGGGAAAGGGAGAGGAGGGATAAATGAGGAGTTTGGGATTAACATACACACTACTATATATATATAAAATAGATAACCAACAAGGACCTACTGTATAGCACAGGGACCTATACTAAATATCTTGTAATAATCTATAAGGGAAAAGAATTTTTAAAAGCATAGATATATATGTATGTATAAGTGAATCACTTTGCTGTATACCTGAAACTAACACCTCATTGTAGGTCAACTATACTTCAAAAACAAAAAAGTTAAACCTTACTCTTAAATTGTCTTCTAAGAAAGTCAACAGAACAGGAGTATTTTTGGATCACTATGTAAGAGGAGTATTGTTATTGCATATTAAAATATTTGTAGCATCTTTTGTAGGTGGTTGTTGTATATTTTTGTCATTTTTCAGATAAGAAAAATAAAAATGCTAAATACTAAGAAAAATGGTGATTCTGTCAGAGTTCTCAACTCCATCATAAACAGTGTGACATTTAGTGTTCACGTGTGACGAACTTCTATATCAGAGGAGGCTGGGAAGATTACTGAATGAGTGTAACATCTGTGACTCCGTTGAGATTTTTTCCCCTCTATTAATTAAAATACTTATTTTGGTTATAATTTGCTTTTAACATGCTTATTTTAGTTTGCTTTCTGTTTTTCTTGTTTTAAGATTGTAATTAGGAAGCACTGGAGTGAGGAAGCTCAGGTGAGCTTTGTTAGTATTAGTCCGTTATTTCTTCTTTTGAAATGCACATACTGTATAGTTTCTCAGCTTACCCATTGTTATTTGTAATGTTTCTTCTCACTCACTAAGAATATATAAAAGGGGGATTATTATGGAAAATTTTAACCAAATTCTCTTCCCTTAGAATGTTTAAAGTTTCAATGTAAAGGCAATTAGTATGTATTGTTATCAAAGAAACTACTTGTTTTTTAAATTCTAACATAATTCTGAATAGTTCAGCAATTAATAAAATGAACATTTAAGTGGTGCTTAAGCCCATTTTCCTAAGAATGAGACAAAATTGAAGCTTTGTAAATGTACATTAATACGTTTTCTTTATGTAATTCTGAATCTCATGTAAATGAATTTGTAGAATTAATCACAGTAGAAGGAATCCATTTTGCCCTTCCCAAGTGAAGCTCCCATAGGTACAGTTGGGTTGGTCTTCTGGGTTGCTTTAAGGGCACTTTAGCAGTTTTAAAAACTTAAGTACTAATTTCATAGCCAGTGTCAGCTGCATTTACTGAAGTAGGTCAGACTCTGGATAGAAACTTGTTTCTCAACCCTGAAGAGAGTCATTATCCACTCTTCTCTTTGTTAGAGAATGGTAATAAATTCTTCCACACTGACCCCAAGTCTAGAGCAATTTCAGAAAATCTAGATAGTTGGATTTTTTCAGGTGTAGGAAACTACTTAAGATCCTCTATGACTTAAGTAGTTTCCTGTGCCCACTGTATAGGTATTATCCCAGTGGGCTAAAAACAAGCAAACAAAAGCAAAAGAAAAAAAATAAAAATCAATTCCTTTCTCCCTGTAGATAGCAGCTGTATCACCGAAAAGAGAAACTACCCCCACAGCACACACACATCTATGAAGTGCACGCGTAAAGATGCAGTTAATTCAGTGGGAAATTATTTTCCTTCTTTAAAAAAATTGTAAGTTAATCCCCCCCTCCTGTTCAGTTAACTGAACAAGTTTTAACTGAAAGTATGTACTATATGCCTAGCAATATGTTTCCTGTGAACTCTGGAAAAATCACATTCTATGTCCACTGGAATTAAAATTCTTATTTGGGTAGCTATTAGAAAATAGTATAATCATGTGACAAAATATATGATACTGAAAATATAAGTATTATGAGAAGTCAATAATTTTTTTTTCCTTTTTAAAATCTACTTGACTTAACTATTTTAATTTCTACATTTTTTCACATGCTGTTTATTAAACAGAAGGAGGAGATATAGCTCTGAGATACTGTGGTAATGGGTTTTCAATTCACTAAACAATTGATATATTTCAAGTTTGGTATTTATTTCTTGTTATGGCTATTGTCTTCTATTTCCTATTCAAATCATGGCTCTACTGTTTACTCTCTGACAAGGACACAGGTATTGAGATTTAACGCCGGTGGGTTTGAATGTTACTAGCTGTGTCTTATTGGCTGTGTGACACTGGGCAAGTTATTTTAAAATTTCAGGGTCTCAGTCTCCTCATCAGTAAAATGCTGGTAAAATCATAGGTTGCAGATCAAATGAGTTACATCTAAAGCTCTTGGCATTTTATTTTGCTCTTAAGTACTTAATAAAGTTTTCACTACTGCAGTTGCTAATAATTCTTTTTCCTTAATCACTCTGACAATCCCTAGCCTAATATGAAGAAAATAAGTATTTCAACACTTGCTTGTTAGACTTACTGTAATGAATAATAAAATAATATGTATAAATATGATGTCTGTAGTTTGCCCTTAATAAAAATTAGTTCTAAGAAGTCAATAATTAATGATCAGTATGTTTTTAATTTACAAGGGAAGGTTTTGTGGAGAATTTGGCAGTTGGGATGGTTCTTAAAGGTTGGATACAAGTTGATAAAAGAGGTGTCTGAATAGGGAGAGGAAGTAAGCAGCATGAGCAGAGGCTTGGAATTTCAAAATGCCAGATAGTAACTTAAAGATGTTTTGAGACAAGAACCAGTATATGGGCATTGTGTTAAAGTAGCCTTCGCATAATTAATTGGTCTGCCATCACAAACTGCTTAGTGTTGCACATTCAGTAAGTGGAAAATCAGGGACTCAAAAATTCAAATCTTTTTGAACTAAAAATCCTTGCTATATCATACTGATAATATTGACATCCTTCCTACATCATCATTCACTGAGAATCTGCTAGGTACAGTTACATCCTGAGAATGCAAAAATGAATAAGATATGGTACTTTCTAAGAGAGAGACAGCGGTAGGTTTGTGTGTGTGTATACATGTGCCTGTACTGTGGGTAATATTTTGCGGCAGTCACTCAATGTGTATGTGCTTTGGAGATGTTAATCTGCTTTTCCCATGATTATCTCATACTTGGGAGTATCTCCTTGGGTGGAGATGCTAGCATTTAAAGAATAGTGGAATAATACAGCTGTTAAATGCAAAAAATCTACTTAATGTAGTGTTCTAACGCTGGAGGACGTCTGGGTTAGAGTTCGGTGATTGATAACATATCATTCACCAATGTGGCACACCTTCCCAATGGATTAATGAATATATTTGACTATATGTGATTTTCACTTGCTCATTAAGAAACCTGTGTCTGTACTGTACCTATTTGGGCCTTCTCACAGTTTTGTAGTCAACTGCTAGCTAAATAGTGGATGTTTACTACTTACTAAATGGAATTACCTTTATATCATTTAAAATGATTTAAGGTTAACAACCTACCTTAACCAAGTTGTGAGGCAATACACAGTAGGAGCCCAGAACATGGATTATGGAGCCAGTCTGCCTGGGTTCCAGTCCAGACTCTGCTATTCATTACCTGGGTGACCATTGCCTCTGTTTTGCTAGCTGTAAAGTGGGGATGATAATAATAACTGCTCCATTGTTGTATTTGGTATGTAGTAGACACTGTCAATTGTTAGTTATTAAAGATTCATTATCCCTTATTTGTAATTTTGAAGTAAAAAAAAAACTATAAAGTGGCAGTTTTTGTTTGATTTTTGTTTTTGTTTTTTTTTTTTTTGCGGTACGCGGGCCTCTCACTGTTGTGGCCTCTCCCGTTGCGGAGCACAGATTCCGGACGCGCAGCCTCAGCGGCCATGGCTCACGGTCCCAGCCGCTCCACGGCACGTGGGATCTTCCCAGATCGGGGCACGAACCCGTGTCCCCTGCATCGGCAGGCGGACTCTCAGCCACTGTGCCACCAGGGAAGCCCGTGGCAGTTTTTATATAACTCATTTGACATCAAAGCCTGACCTAACCAATGTCTTTGCAATATATAGTCCGTTTTTGGTTCTGTACTTGACCTTAAGTTATTTATATTTAGCTTGTAAAAGTCCTTGGTAAAGTATAGACATTTGTTATTATTATTGTTTTATGATACTTATTGGACAGTATAGTTGACAGTCTTTCTCATGAAGTAAAAATAAACTTGGATATCTTATGATTAGTATTATCAACTAATTAATTAAAAACTAATTAAGGGACTTCCCTGGTGGTCCAGTGGTTAAGACTCTGCTTGCAATGCAGGGGGTGCAGGTCTGATCCCTGGTTGGGGAACTAAGATCCCACGTGCCACGCGGCATGGCCAAAAAAAAAAAAAAAACTGATGTTAATAACTAATTAATGTTAACAATCTTTATTGAATGTTTATGTGTGCCAGGTACTATACAGGTTATTTTATGTTCATTATTTTCTTTATTCCAACAGTCCTTTAGGTGACAGTATTGATTCTGTTTTTAATGTACTGAGGCTTAGGGAGGTTAAGTCATTTGCTCAGGGTTACACAGTCACTCAGTGTGCTAGCAGTGCTAGGATTCAGACCTCATCTCTCTGACTTTTTTAGGTAACTTCTGTGTTCTTTTCCTCCACCTATACTATCTCTATAATTTAGAAAAATTTCATAAGGATTTTATTTCATAAGGAAATAAAATCACTGATATACTAAAGTGTATTTTTATTTTGCTTTTTTTACCTTTCATCTTAGGTGCTGGAAAGCCCCCTATGTTTGGTGATTATGAAGCTCAGAGACACTGGCAGGAGATTACTATTAATTTACCCATCAAACAATGGTATGGATAATTTTAACTTGATTTTATTGTTTATCGGTCAGTTAATGTAGATTATTTGAAGATACTTAAAAGGAAAATATGCTATTTCTTCATCTTCAGAATCCTCATCTTCCTGTATACTGATGTCACATATATTACCCTGTGTATTGTCAGTTCATTTTGAAATTTCATCCTTCTGAAAGTTACCCATATATTTAGTTACCAGCTGGAATCTGGTGCTGAACTAGAACTTTGAGGATAGGACACTGTATGCCATGGAAGCTCCTCAGGACATAAACTGTGGAAGTTTATGGACTAAGAGTATTTCTTCTGGAGGTTTCGCAAAGCTTCCTCCTGTAAGGAACATACGAGATGAAAAAAAAGCAGTAGCTTAGTGGTGAAGAGTGTAGGGCTGGAGTCAGACTGCCAGACTTCAGATCAAGGCTTGTACCCTTTACTAGCAGTGTGAGCTTTTGCAAGTTATTTAACTATCTCTGCCACAGTTTTATCACTCATAGAATGGAAATAATAGAATACATATTTCACTGGGTTATTGTGAGGATTGAATAAAATGATTCATTTAAAGCACTTTAGACCAGTGCCTGAAGTGTAATGAGTTCTCAATAAATGTTAGCTGTAGTTATATCTCACAGAAATCCATGCACTGTCATTTTTGTTGAACACATTCTGATAACAATTGATGACAGTATTTTTTTACTTATTAGGTGCCTGGTAGATTATTGATTAAACTTGGCTATACAAACTGTTTATATTGTTCTGTTGATTGCTTTGGTCACTGCTTTTTTTTTTTTTTTGCGGCACGTGGGCCTCTCACCGCCGTGACCTCTCCCGCCGTGGAGCACAGGCTCCGGGCGCACAGGCCCAGCGGCCATGGCTCACGGGCCCAGCCGCTCCGCGGCATGTGGAACCCCTGGGGCACGAACCCGCGTCCCCTGCGTTGGCAGGTGGACTCTCAACCACTGCGCCACCAGGGAAGCCTTGGTCACTGCTTTTATATAATCCTTTCTGAGAGAGTTACATACAAGAACTTCATATTAAACTCTCTATTAATAGGTTGGCTGTACCCTAGTCCAAGTTTGGAGTATTTAAAATAGAGGTCAGCTGAATATTTGATACTATTCTTTTTTTTTAATAGGTGTGTGCATGTTTGTTTATTTATTTACTTGACCTCACTGCGCAGCTTGTGGGGTCTTAGTTCCCTGACCCGGTACTGAACCTAGGCCATGGCAGTGAAAGTGCCGAGTTCTAATGTTTAAATGGTGTGATTTCTTTTTTTCCCCTAGTTTGAAGTTCATTGCTGTATGATTCATAATGACTATCATTGAAAAAGATATATCTCAATGGCACAGTTTATAAAACAGAAAATATATCCTGGGGACAGGTTCACTGTTATCAACAGTGGATATAAATCTATATTGGAAATAACATTTCTAATATTCTGAATTTTTTGGCTAATTTTGTCAAATTTGATTAGTTTACCATTATTGTTACCTAGCAATGTGGCTGAGGAATGGTTTCTCATTTAACTTCAGTTTTCCAAGAGTGGGGACTTCCCTGGTGGTCCACTGGTTAAGACTCCGTGCTCCCAATGCAGGGGGCCCCTGGTTCAATCCCTGGTCAGGGAACTAGATCCCACATGATGCAACTAAGAGCCCACATGCCACAACTAAAAATCCTGCATGCCGCAACTAAAGATACCGCATGTGGCAACTTAAAATGCCGTGCAGCCAAATAAATAAATATTAAAAATTTTTTTTTCCAAGAGTGAAATCTTTCTGTCTTCATCTAGAAAGTTAGCCATAGTGTACTCAAAACTTTCAAGTGACAAAGTTGTCTAAAATGTGAAATCAGGATCTATGAGGTAAACTTTTAAAATGTCAGTTTTGGGACTTTACTGGGGGCACAGTGGTTAAGAATCTGCCTGCCAACGCAGGGGACACAGGTTCGAGCCCTGGTCCGGGAAGATCCCACATGCTGCAGAGCAGCTAAGCCCATGCACCACAACTATTGAGGCTGCACTCTAGAGCCTGAGAGCCACAACTACTGAGCCCGTCTGCCACAACTACTCAAGCCCACGTGCCTAGAGACTGTGCTCCACAACAAGAGAAGCCACCGCAGTGAGAAGCCTGTGCACTGCAACGAAGACACAATGCACCAAAAATAAATAAATTTGTAAAAAAAAAAATGTCAGTTTTATAATTCTAAATTTAAACATTTATTCCATGTCAATACACATAGTTATAAGTAATAGAGGAAAGTTGAACTTTTTTTCTTTAATTTTATAATGACAATTCCTTATGTGTGAAGTCAGGAGTACTTTTGGCATCAAGTAGTAGAAAGCCTAAGTAATAGTAGTTTAAGCAATAAAATAATTAACTTAATAAGTAGGTCTTTGCAGGGCTGGTAAACTGGCCCAATGATAGCAATTAAGGGACTTCCCTGGTGGTCCAGTGGTCAAGACTCTGCACTCCCAATGCAGGGGGCCTGGGTTCGATCCCTGGTCAGGGAACTAGAGCCCACATGCCTCAACGAAGATCCTGCGTGCTGCAACTAAGACTCAGCACAGCCAAATAAATAAATAAATATTTAAAAAATAATAGCAATCAAGGACTCAGGCTTTTCCATTTTTCTTCTCTTTCACTCATTCTTCTTGGCATGTTGGCTTTTCAGCCTGAGGCTTTTCACCCCATGATCAATAGATGACTGCCAGGGCTATCAGCACTGTGACTTTGTACAACCATATTCAAGGCAGGAATAATAGGAATACCTTATTTTTTTTATTTTTATTTTTTTTGCGGTACGCGGGCCTCTCACTGTTGTGGCCTCTGCCATTGCGGAGCACAGGCTCCGGACGCGCAGGCTCAGCGGCCATGGCTCACAGGCCCAGCCGCTCCGTGGCATGTGGGATCCTCCCGGACCGGGGCACGAACCCGTGTCCCCTGCATCGGCAGGTGGACTCTCAACCATTGCGCCCCCAGGGAAGCCCGAGCATGTTGCTTTTTAAAAAAAATCACAGGTTTATAAGTCAGGAATTGTGGGAATGACTTTATTTCAGCATTGTTTATAATTATGAGAAGCCTGAAACACTCTAAATATCTTTTAGTAGGTGAATGATAAAGTACATTTCTCCTGTGTACATGTGTACGTGTTTTTCCTAGGTAGATTCCTAGAAGTGGAATCTCTAAAGTAGCCAGTTTTAATGGATACCAACACAAGAATATCTCTTTCCATATACCCTTACCAATATTTAATAATAACAATTAACACCAGACTTCTAAAATTTCCATTTCCTTGAGTACTTGTGTTGTTGAGTATCTTTTAATATATTTACTGACCATAATATTTTTTCTCAAATTTGCATATTTATATATTTCCCCCATGTTTCTGATGGATTGCTGATCTTTTTTATAATGATTTATATGATTTTAAAATAAACAATTACATTAATTTTCTATGCTGTGTTAACAAGTGACCATAAATGGTACTTACTTAAACGTACATTTATTATTGTAGTTTCTTTAGAAGTCTGGGCACAGCTTAGTTCAATATTATGATCAGGGAGGGTCTCAGGAGGTTGCAGTCCAGTTGTCATCTGAGGCTGCAGTCTTATCAGAGGCTCAACTGGGGAAGGAACTGTTTCCAAGTTCCCTCAAGTTATTGGCAGAATTAATTTCCTTGCATTTACAAGACTAAGGGCTTTGGTTTCTTGTTGGAAGCTACCCTTATTTCCTAGGGTCTACTTGCAGTTTCTTGCCATGTGGCTTCTCCAGTATGCCCACTTACTAAAACATGACAGCTTGATTCTTCCAAGTCAGTGAAAGGGAGTCTCTGTAGCTTAGCCAGCAAGATGGAATCTTACATATACATAAAACATAAGCACAGGCGTGACCATCCTATCACGTTTGTCGTATTTTGTTGTTTACAAGCAAGTCACAGGTCTTGCCTACACTTGAGGGGAGGGGATTGATTGTACACACTTAAGGCAGGAACACCAGGAGATGGGTTCATGGGGATGACCTTAAAGTCTGTCTGCCACAGTATTCAACAGTATACAATAGTATTCTATATTTTAATCAGTTTTTGGTGTGTGTATATGTATAAAATAAATATCTTCTTCCTGTTCTTGTCTTTGAATTTTTCTTATGGTGTCTTTTGTTAAATAAATTTTTACATTTGATGTACAGAAGCTCTTTGAACTGTTCTTGAAACTTTTAAGTTTGGAGCTATTTATTTATTTTTAAATTTTATTTATTATTAATAAAAATTTTTTTTGGCTGTGTTGGGTCTTCATTGCTGCGCACGGGCTTTCTCTAGTTGTGATGGGCGAGGGCTTCTCTTCGTTAAAGTGTGTGGGCTTCTGATTGCAGTGGCTTCTCGTTGCGGAGCACGGTTTCTAGGCGCGCAGGCTTCAGTAGTTGTGGCACGTGGACTCAGTAGTTGTGGCTCGTGGGCTCTAGAGCGCAGGCTCAGTAGTTGTGGTGCACGGGCTTAGTTGCTCCATGGCATGTGGGATCTTCCTGGACCAGGGCTCGAACCCATGTCCCCTGCATTGGCAGGTGGATTCTTAACCACTGTGCCACCAGGGAAGTCCTGGAACTATTTTAAATTAAAGGTTTTTTTTTGTAAAAAGCAAAAATACCCATGATATGTTAGAAAAAATTACATTTTGAAGTTAATGATAACACTCTTGAATATAATTTCGTTCCTTCCCATTCTGACCAGTTAGAGGAGCCTGTTAAGTTATGAACATTAGATCTAGCTTTCTTCCTTAATTCACAGAATTTTGCATGTAATAGGCTCTCATTACATGTTGGTTGAATTGTGTTCAAAGTGTTATTAATAAAAGTATACCTGTTTCATGCAATATTTCTTTCTTTGTAAACCAAATCTTTACGTGGTCTTTGACATTCATTTTTTATTTAAATTGTGATTTCATATTGTTTCTTTAATTTTTTAGACTGTCAGAAGCAAATTCTCTTTTTGTTGCATATTTTCTTTTGTATAAGTGTTGGTCATTAAGTTTACTAATAGTAGAGTGATAACAAGTTCCGGTTTGCCTGTGAGAATCTTGGTTTGCCTCTATTGCTATGGCTTGCTTAATTATTTACAGCTTCTTTCTTAAGAGTACCTTGGTTTAGACAATAAATTCTTTAGTCACACTACTCAATAACAACTTTTAATTGTGAGTTCACAAAAATTTTTAGGAGGGGAGAAGTTTAGATGAATTTTTTTTTAACCTTGTATAACATTTTTTCATGTTAATTAAGTTAAATGAAGTGAGATGTTAAATATAAGTATTTCTTGAATATTGATTGTTGGAATGGCGCTTTCTTTTTCCTTTTTCTTCAGGTATTTTAACAGCAGTGATAACAACTTACAGTATTGGGGATTGGACTATCCACCTCTTACAGCTTATCATAGTCTTTTATGTGCATATGTGTAAGTTTTTCTTCCTTAACATAACTTTAAATATTTATGCCTTTAGCAGATGTAGTAAGGAAGAGTTTGTTGAATAGAGAAGAAATCGTTTGTAGCTACTATTGTATTATGGTTTGTAGAGCACCATACCTTTATAATTGGATTATAGGAAAGTTTATCAGAGTTTGACTATTTTCATAATGTTTTTGGAGGAAAGTCTAGAAAGATGCAAAAATCTAGCTTTGTTTTGAAGTAGAGATGTTACCAACTACGCATGGATTACTGAGAATTATATCTAATATGGTTAGTTGTGCATAGAAAAGCTTTTTTCCTGGAATGGCCCAAAGTAAATGAGAAATAAAGGTCTAAATGGTATTCTGACTAACCTGTCAAGTAAGAAACCAGAAGTACCGTAGTGTTTCACTTATGATTTAAGATCGGGATTGGAATTCCTTTTTCTTTTACAGAAATGGAATGGTTTATAGAAGATTAGGTGCTTCTATTTAGTGGAGAACCAGTTCTACTCTGTCTTGGTATTCCATTTCAGACTTGAAGTGTATCAGCAGAAATTTGAGGAACTTCTTCACATTATCTTCTGAATTCATTTTATTTGTTCTATTTCATATTTTGTAAAAATTAGCGTCCTGGATTAAAAATAAGTTTCCAAACTTCAGGATAATCAGATATACTTTGCAGTGTTCTGGAGAATGTAATATGATTGAAAACTTAATTTATCTTTAATAATTATGTTCAGTTTTATGCAATGATTTATGATTAATAGCTATTTATTGTAGCCTATTATGATAACTGAAAAGATTATAAATTATAAAACTATGATCCTCTTGTCAATATTAGTGTATTGCTCTTTACAAAGTATATGTTTAATAAATGAAATGTGACATCAGATTGTTGTCACACTGGAAGAATCATGAAGGTAGGGCTTTTAGTTAACACGCTACATGAGTTTGTTGGAAGATAAGCATGGCAGATTCTGATAGCGTTAGTCAGTTTCACATGGTTAAATACAAAGAGTAAAGCTTAAGCCTTAACTCCATTGCTTTATAGGAGCAATGGCAACTTCTCAAAATAGATTCATATGTCCTCAGATGTCCTTATTGCTAAAAGTAATGGGGAATAAAGTGCATGTACATATGTTTGATTTGCAGGGCAAAGTTTATAAATCCAGACTGGATTGCTCTCCATACATCACGTGGATATGAGAGTCAGGCACATAAGCTCTTCATGCGTGCAACAGGTAAAAGAGCAATAGGCATTGAGTGTAAAATTTGATTAAAAATTTTTTTGAACTGATGACAGGTTCTATTATTGTCCTTACTTTTATAGTTGTGTAACTATAAATATGCATATATATGTATAATATGTGAGCAAATGTATATGTAAGCTAAAAAACGAAAGGGTAGAAACTAATAATTCTGGGTGCTTTACATTTACTATTATCTCTCTTAATAATTTGGACATGCAAATGAGGTAAATACTGTTGTTATCCTTACTTTAAGCTGAGGAAACTGAGGCCTAGTAAAGTGAGGCTAATATTAATAGCTCACCTGAAGTTAGTTAGCTCTAAATTAAAGTTTTATTTGTTTAGGCTGTTGCTTTAATAAATCCCTTTCACTTTTACAGTGAATTACAGCTGTATGTCATACATTGTATTGCTTTGCAGTGTTGCTAAATTAATCTTTAAAACAAATGTTTATTGAGCATTTATTGTGTGCTGTTTAAAAGTTGAAAGTAATAAGCTTAAATTTCTTTAAAAGCTTTACAAGACTTAGGCTTTAATGCTAGCCTGGGTCTTTTCCTTAATTAGTCTAAATCTAGTCAGGGTTTCTTCTCTTTACTATTCATCCAGTCATGGAATATCAGGCCCAAGAGATAACCTGTATTGTCTGTCTTTCCCTCTCCCACACCACTCCCTCTTCCCAAATGCTTTAATCCTTTTTGAACCACATACTCACCACATGATATTTAGCTTCTGAGCCAGTATCTGTATCTGCAGGGAACTTACAGCCTTTAGAGACTCTATTCTATTTTCAGAGAGCCCCAGTCATTAGAAATTTCCTTCCTTTTTTTTTAGGAATTTCCTTCTTATATTGAACCTTCACTAGTCATTTTAGGTTCTGTTTCCTTGGGCTACATAGAACAAGTCCGATCCTTTATCTATCTAACACCCTCCAGACATTTGAAGTCATCCCCTCTCGAGGTTGAACATTCGTAAATACTTTAGCTGTTTCTTAGACGACCAGTTTCTTGAATGTGATTATGGTTTTGAGGCCTCCGGTTGTGCTCCTTCAAATATGTTACAGTTTGTCAGTGTCATCTAAAATGTGGCATCTGGAGCTGCAAATAGGATTGCATGCATCTAACACTGACAGTTTACTATCATTTATCTTATTGTGCACAAATATATATGTGTGGTACAAGAAAATAATAGGCTTTTTGGATAGCTATGTTGTACTGTTGAAGAACTTAATATATTAGTTTTTCTTTGTTCTAAAAGGACTGAACATTCAGAATTATGAATTGCTTTATTTTTTTTCCCACTTTTTTTCAGTTTCCTCCTCACCTGGACCTATCAAGCTCTTTGTAGGCATTAATTAGCAAAAATTTATGAATTTTTATAAATATTCACATTAAAAAAGATTCTCCTATGCATCTCCACATTTGAGGTATTGTTCACATCAGAAAATTTGGAGTATACAGATATTGAGGGGAAAATAAAAGTTTCCTTCCCTTGCTTTGAGTATTCTTAATTTTTATGTCCAAGTCAGAGCAAAGAGAGAACTGGTTTTAGATACAGCTAATTGATTTAATATGTGAATTTGTTAGAGAAAATTAAGAGACTCTAGTACTGTATCAGTTGAAATTAGGCACAGGTGAAGGGAATGGAAAGTGCTCAACGTGGAAAGGACTTGTCCAGAGTGGGTAGGAACCTCGTGTTAATAGAATTTCCACTCGGGGTTGGAGGAAGGCTGTTAATAGGTTATAGTAGACCCTGATGGACTCAATGCATAAAATCATTTGCTTGTTTTTTCAGTGTTAATTGCTGATTTGCTGATTTACATACCTGCAGTGGTTTTGTACTGCTGTTGTTTAAAAGAAATCTCAACTAAGAAAAAGGTATGTTTTGAAGTAACCTGACATTTCATCTCTGAAATGTTTTATTGCCTTAACTATTAAGTGTAGAGCTTAAGGAAGTCATGCTTTTGGGAATAGATAATAGGGAACAGTATATCTTCTGTCAATTTTCATTTAGAAACATTAACTTATCTTAGAGTAATTATTTTAATGTCCAAATATAGTAATAAGATGCACTGAATTTTAGAAGTTATATACTGCTGAATTGCACAGCATGCTAAATTTATTGCTTAACTGGTAAATCTGAATTTTGAGTTGGCTTGTGAGAATGACAACTGAAAGTCATTTTGAAAAGTTGCGATATATTCTCATATTCACAGTTAACAAATATGCTCTTTTTTTAAAAAAAATCAAATGGTTTGTGTTAGAGTTTTATTTATTTATTATTTATTGGCTGCATTGGGTCTTTGTTGCTGCGTGCAGGCTTTCTCTAGTTGCGGTGAGCTGGGGCTACTCTTCGTTGCAGTGTGCGGGCTTCTCATTGTGGTGGCTTCACTTTGTTGCAGAGCACGGGCTCTAGGTGTGCAGGCTCAGTAGTTGTGGCTCGTGGGCTCTAAGTGTGCAGGCTCAGTATAGTTGTAGCTCATGGGCTCAGTAGTTGTGGCTTGTGGGCTCTAGAGTGTAAGCTCAGGAGTTGTGGCGCACGGGCTTAGTTGCTCCGCAGCATGTGGGATCTTCCTGGACCAGGGCTCGAACCCGTGTCCCCTGCATTGGCAGGCTGATTCTTAAACACTGAGCCACCACGGAAGTCCCATGACTATTCTCTTTGGTCATTTTATATAGATTAATCATTAGATTAATTTATCTGATTTATATATCTAAAAGTACTTTCTCAGACAAACACCTTTTAGGGATTTTTTTCCTTTTTACTGAAGTATACTATGTCACTTCCATGAAGACTTTAGTGTTTAAAGAGTTGCTTTATAAAAATGGAGTATTTCCATAAATAGAAGGTAAGAGGGGAACATTTGCTACTGTGTTAAATGAAACTACACTTTTACCTGGTTTGATTCAAGTAACAGATTACTTTCTTATTTACAATAATTTTCTTTACAGATTGCTAATGCATTATGCATATTGCTGTATCCAGGCCTTATTCTTATCGACTATGGACATTTTCAGTATCCTTTACTAATTTAGAAATGAAGTCAGATGCATATCATGAAATCTAGGCTCAGTTTGTATAATGTTGTCATCTAGTAATGTCTTATTTACTAGGGTTCTTGCTTATATAAACCATTTTTAAAATGGTAAAAGAATCTCTTCAGCAAGTGTTTAGTTGAAGGGTAAAGTACAAATTAAAAGTAGCAATGTTTTTTCACAACTGTTTGGATTGGGAACAGAATGTTGGTAACTGATCAGGTGTTCTGGAGCTAATTCTGAGAAGGTGAAACATTTTCTATCTTTTGTAAATGTTTTCTGATGCTGACAAAAACAGTCTTCCAGTTTTTGAGTTTTAAAACAAAATGTTTCTCTAACAGATAGTGGTAGCTGGGAGCTTTAGGAAACTAAAATTGAATAAATCTATGTGGATTTTATGTGCGTAATTTTTGATACCTAAAATAAGAAACATTCAAATAAACAAATTATAGAGGAAAGTTGATAAAATCTGTACATGGCTCTCCAGTTTGTCTTCTAATGTATTAAATATTACTATCTGTCCCAAAGGAAAATAAATAATCCACACCATGATTGCTTAATTAATATTTTTTCCTTTTGGTGCCAGTCTGTTTTACTTATAAAATTAAAATGTGTATCTGTCAAAGGACTTGCAAAAATATTCAAATAGGTAGTTACTTCCATCATATTTTTTTATTCAGTCCTCTTTCCTAATTGAGCCCTTTTTTTTGGCATTATAGGATCATGGCTTTTAGATAGTTTGATAATATCAAGAACACTGATAATAAAGAAAAGAAAAAAGTTGTTTACAAGATTTTTTTTTTTTTTTTTGCGGTACGCGGGCCTCTCACTGTTGTGGCCTCTCCCGTTGCGGAGCACAGGCTCCGGATGCGCAGGCTCAGCAGCCATGGCTCACGGGCCCAGCCGCTCCACGGCATGTGGGATCTTCCCGGACCGGGGCACGAAACCGTGTCCCCTGCATCGGCAGGCGGACTCCCAGCCACTGCGCCACCAGGGAAGCCCTACAAGATTTTTTTAATACTATATTTACTTTGAAATATTCTCATACAGAGAAGTACACAAAATGTAAATGAATTGGCTATTATCCATGTCGAGAAATAGAACATTGCCAGTATCCAAAACCACACCTGTACGCATCCCAAGTAGTTCTCCCTCCTCCTTTCTCAAAGATAGCCACGTAACTGACTGCTAGTACTATAGTTTGGTTCTCCCCCTTTTTTGAACTTTCTATGAAAAAGACAACACAGGGCTTCCCTGGTGGCGCAGTGGTTGAGAGTCTGCCTGCCGATGCAGGGGACACGGGTTCGTGCTCCAGTCCAGGAGGTTCCCACATGCCGCGGAGCGGCTGGGCCCGTGAGCCATGGCCGCTGAGCCTGCGCGTGCAGAGCCTGTGCTCCGCAACGGGAGAGTCCACAACAGTGAGACGCCCATGTATCGCCAAAAAAAAAAAAAAAAGACAACACAGTAGGTATTCCTTTGTGCTTGGTGTTTTTGGTTCAACATTCTGTTTGTGAGTTATTCGTGTAGTTGTATGTAGCTGTAGTTCGTTCTCTTTCATTACTTTATAATATTCTATTGCATGAATACACATGATTTTATTAGATAGACATTGGAGTGTTTCCAGGCTTTGGCTATGATGACTATGTTGCTTTGACCTTTCTTGTAAATATCTCTTTGTACACATGTAAATATATTTCTTATGAGTGGAATTGCTGAATTATAGGGTGTGCACTTGCTTAATTTTAGATATTCCCATATGGTTTTTAAGCATGATCTACCAGTTAATACTCCTGTTAGCAATGATGTAGGAGTCCCAGGTGTTCACCTTCACCAGTTGTCAGTTATTTTCCTTTTAACCATTCTGGTAAATTCGTAGTGGTATCTTCTCCGTGATTTGAATCAAACTCTGGAAGCTTTGGGGATTATGTCATTTTGTAGGGACACCTTTTTTAAACCACTATTTACTTTACTTTCCTCATTTGTAAAATGGAGATGATATTAACTCTTACTTTTTAAGCTTTTTGAGAATTAAATGAATTCATATTTGTAAAGCATTTAAAGCAGTACTTGGGAGGTACTAAGCACTACATAAATATTTATTGCTATTACTAACTGTTACTGCTGCTGCTTTTGTTGTTCCTATTTGTTACTTTTCGGGCTCTGATTTTATAATGATTTGTTTGGGCAAAGGTATTTTTGACAGTTGTTTTGGACACTATGGGTCATTCATTTTGAAGACTCATGTTCTTCAGTTCTGGGAAATTCTCATAAATTATTTTTTTTGATAATTCTCTCCCTTCTTTCTTGAGCTTATTAGACAGGTATTAGATCTTTCAGCTCCATCTTGAGCATCTCTTTGTCATTTTGTTTTATAGTTTTGAAGATTGTCTTGCTTTATGAGTAACACTTCAGTTAAATTTCATTTGTTCTGTTAAGCATTTAATATCTTAAATTTCAGTTTACTCTTTTTTTTCCCCACTGTTCCCTGAATTATTTCCATTGTCCTAGGGGTCAGTCTTTTCTCCTCTTCACTTTGGTCCTTTTTCTGTCATAGGTGTTCCTTATATGTCTATTTGATCCTGGTGTATTTATTCTAAGAATAAGGCAGAAGAGAAAGCTGCATGTGAGCTTTCTATACATTTGGTGCACTATAGGGTACATGGCAGGATTCTGGCCAGTACTCTGGGATCCTTAAATGTCACAATGTGGAGGAATTTGCACTATAGTGTTGACTTCTACACTAGTTGCTCAGATAGTTTATTCCATTTCTTTGGAGAAATATTCCTTCTTTTGTTGCCTGGTAGTAAATGTTTTGGCTGCCAGATAATCTTTGCAAAGGAGTGAGGTGGGATTTGACATCTCCATCTAGGAGTTTTCAGTGCATCCTCTTGTTTTCTCTTCAACATACTCAAGCACTCCAACCTGCTTGTTTCCACAGTTCTCTGGGGCTTGTAGGGTGGATTGGCTCCTTGCTAGCCTGAACTTCCTCTGTGCATTCACTAAGCTGTGGCTTCTTCTAGTTTATTTGTTGCCACTTCTCTGTCCTCTTTCCATCTTCTAGAAATGTGTTGAAATCTTCATCTCTTGTAATGCGTCTTCCTGTTCCCTTTATGGCTGTGAATTTATACTTAAAAAAATTCCCTATCATTTTAAGGGGGTCTCAGGAAGGAGAGGAGGTAAACATGAGTACTCAGCTCACCGTTTTCAACTGAAAATCTAGTTGTGATATTGTTTTCATATAAGTGTTATTAGTTTCTAATCAAGCACATATATTAATTTATATTATTGATGCATATTATAGAGGAAGAATAGTGATATCAGTAAGTTTGGTGTTTTTTTTTTAACTTTTGGAGCATTGATTTTGGTATGTGTTATAGTAATATTGTGAAATAGCCTAGCAGAAAACAAAGCTATGTGTTAACTATTTAGAGCTCTTTTAAACCTAAACAAATCAGTTGCTCTGTTTAGTAGTAGATTTAATATATTTGAAGCCACTACATATAATTTCAAATTTGTTTATCAATTCGATACTTTTCAGCTTTTATTTAGAAATCGTTTTCATTATAATGTATCATTACAAAATCATATAAGAAAAATGTTCTATAAAATGCAAAATCTATCTCTTTTAATTATTGAGATAATTCCTTGACACAGGAACATATATAATTCTGTGAGTCTTGGCTTTGCCTTGTGGGGTGTTCTTGGAGTATCTTACGACTGGGACCTGCTGGGGTCCCTGGCGTTTTGCTTAGCTATAAATTATAAGCAGATGGAACTTTACCACTCCTTGCCATTTTTTTGTTTTTTACTTGGCAAGTGTTTTAAGAAAGGCCTCAAAGGAAAAGGGTGAGTGTCTTTTAAACAACAGAATTCAAAAAATTACTTCAGATAATTTATTTGGCATACTTACCTTTGCCTTCTGGTGATTTCTCATTAATGTGTTGGTGGCTATGGAGTAAATGGAAAGAGAGATCAAGTCATGTTCTATATTATTGTATTTTAAATCTTCCTAACTAGAGAAATATTTTGACCGATGTATATTTACTGGAGGTAATGTGAATTGGCTTGTTAGAACATTGCTGTAGGATTTCATCCCTTTAGAGCATATTACATTATATACTTATTAGAAATACATCCCAATTTGACATTTTTCTTCATAGCTGCATAGGAATGGCATCTAAGTTAAATGTTAAGAAGGATGGTGATAGTCTTCTTGTTGGGGAATTGCACATCTTAATAGTCGTGAATTTCTTAACTCTGATTTAAGTAGACTCTCATCTTAAACCCGTATTGGTGGCATAGATTTTTACTATACATTTTTACTATACATTACTATACATTTGCATTTATTATATTTATAGTAATGAGACGCAGATTGATTTCTCAGAATTACTAACCTCTCTCTATCTTACCAATTCCCTTTGTTTTTGTTCTAGGTTTGTGTTGTTGATTAAACTGGCTTGTACTGTTGTGGCTTCCTTCATTCTCTGCTGGCTGCCATTCTTTACAGAAAGGGAACAAACCCTGCAAGTTCTAAGAAGACTCTTCCCAGTTGATCGTGGATTATTTGAGGCATGTTTAAAAACTTCTCTCGCTCCTTTCTGTTACAGTACCTTCCCTGTGACCTTTGGGGATTTCATGTAGAAGCACTTCAGCTGCTCTCCTCCTGCAGTCATTCCTTGCCAGTTATTTAATCTGGTACATAAGCTATAGCTCATCTGGCATTTTCCAGTACATTGTACAAATAGGTAATATTTATGTCATCCTGAGATCCATAATTCAGTTATACATTTTTCTAATGAAATAGGGTTCATAATGAAAGACAGCATGAGAAGTTGCAGCTACAAAGGTAACAGCTTTGTGGGGTTTTTTTGGTTTATATTCTTTTTTTAGTCCTAGGAAATTATTTATTAAACTAATAATCATGTTTGCTTCAGAAAGATCTCATAATTCCTTATGAGGTATATAGCTTTCATCCATAGTAATTTTTAATGAGAATCATTCATTTCATTTCATTTAATGCCAGCTTAATCACTCTTGTTAAATTTTTATTGCATGGATAATTTGATTTAGAGTTAGTAATTAAATTAAACAAACCATTTTTCTGAAACAAAAAGGTCTTTTAATAAAGTTAGACAGAGACAACATATTTATAGATAATTTGCTTTTGAATAAATATTTCTTTTAAAAAGAATTAGAAAAGCATATATATCTTTCTAGTTTTTGAGTATATGAAATGCTATAGAGTATCTTTCAGTGGATCTGTGGGAGGATGGAACCAGCATTTTGAAAGAGGCTAAGAAAGAATTTGGTGTTGTGAAGGAGCAGAAATGTGTGCCCTGTATGTCAATGGGGATGATGATAGTGATAGTACTGATAATCATAAATAACCACTATTGCTATCACCACCACTTTCTTACTAGGTACCAGGCACTTCACATGTAATTTTATTTGATCCTTAACCATAGTGCTGAAGTAGCTGTTATACCCACTTTACAGATCAGAAAACTGAGGTCAGAGATTCATATAGCTTTTGCATGGCAGAGCTGTAATTTGAACTTTGAGAATTGTGCTCCTAACTTCTTTATATATCCTCTAACCTTAATACCTATATAAAGAAGAGTTTAGTTCTCCATGTAAGCTGCCTGGTTATTTGCCTTGCCTTCTATTGGGTTGGCCAAAAAGTTTGTTCAGGGTTTTCCATAATATTTTACAGAAAACCCAAACGAACTTTTTGGCTAACCTAGTATTTCAGAAATGGTATTTATCATGATAAGTATAAAAATAAGTGTCATACACTTTTGATGGTGCTGTTGGTTACCTTCACTCACTTGTTGCCCTCAAAATCTGAAGAGCAATTTCATTGGCCCGACAGAGGGAAGTAGGATGGTACAGTTGCTGGTGATAGTTACTTTCTTTTTATTTATTTGTTTTTAATTGGAGTATAATTGCTTTACAATGTTGTGTTAGTTTCTGTGGCACAATGAAGTGAATGAGCTATATGTATACCTGTATCCCCTCCCTCTTGTACCTCTTTCCCACTCTCCCCACAATCCCACCCATCTGGGTCGTCACAGAGCACTGAGCTGAGCTTCCTGTGCTTTATAGCATATTCCCACTAGCTATCTGTTTTACCCATGGTAGTGTATATATGTCAATCCTAATCTCCCAATTTGTCCCTCCCCTTCCCCTCTGTGTCCACATGTCCATTCTCTATGTCTGTGTCTCTATTCCTGCCCTGCAAATAGTTTCATCTGTACCATTTTTCTAGATTCCACATATATGTGTTAATATACAGTATTTGTTTTTCTTTCTGGCTTACTTCACTCTGTATGACAGACTCTAGGTCCATCCACATCTTTACAAATGATGCAACTTCATTCCTTTTTATAGCTGAGTAATACTCCATTGTATATATTTATCTTCTTTATCCATTCATCTGTCATTGGATATTTAGGTTGTTTCCATGACCTGGCTACTGTAAATAGTGCTGCAATGAACATTGGGGTACATGTGTTCTTTTGAATTATGGTCTTCTCTGGGTATATGCCCAGTAGTGGGATTGATGGGTCATATGGTAGTTCTACTTTTAGTTTTTTAAGGAACCTCCATACTGTTCTCTGCAGTGGCTGTATCAATTTACATTCCCACCAACAGTGCAAGAGGTTTCCCTTTTCTCCACACCCTCTCTAGCATTTACTGTTTTTAGGTTTCTTGATGATGGCCATTCTGACTGGTGTGAGGTGATAACCTCATTGTAGTTTTGATTTGCATTTCTGTAATAATTAGTGATGTTGAGCATCTTTTCATGTGCCTCTTGGCCATCTGTATGTCTTCTTTGGTGAAATGTCTATTTAGGTCTTCTGCCCATTTTTTAATTGGGTTGTTTGTTTTTTTGATATTGAGCTCCATGAGCTGTTTGTATATTTTGGAGATTAGCTAATAGATTACTCTGATTTCAGGTGTGTGGTAAAATGGGTCAAACAATATGTGTTCTACATTAGATGAAGTAAAGATTTCTTAGAAACTAATTTCCAAAGATGAATAACTTCAGTATTTAGGAATAATGTGCTGCTCTTCGAAAAATATTAAGTATTTCTTGGGCGCATCTAAATTATGGTTGGCTAGATCACCTCCTATTGCGAATAATGTGTGTGTATGTGTTCCTTAGAGAGTTTAATCAACTTAGTTATGAAATTGTGAACAAGCGCTTCTCATGACCCCAAAGTTTATCTATTTAGAGATTATGGGCTGTACTTCATGGAGTTTAATATTTCTTTCAATTATACTAGAATGTAAAACTAACAAATTTCTTTTAAGGATAAAGTAGCCAATATTTGGTGCACCTTCAGTGTCTTTCTGAAGATCAGGGATATTCTGCCACATCACATCCAGTTAATGATCAGGTAAGAGACACCAAGTTTGTATATAGTGTTTTATAAGCTACTCTAAAAGTGTCGTGGCAATACCTCATTTATCTGGCATCATAGGGAGTAAGGTAGTCTTCATTAGTGAATATTCCACATAATGTAAACTCATTGCTCTGTATAACAGAACTTTTTTATTTGAAACATTTTATGTGAAAGTTACTGTTACCTACTTCTGTCTTCCTTAAACAGTATATTAAACATGATTTAACATAACCTTGAAGAGTCATAATTTTCAGCGGTGTATCAGTCAGGGTCGACCAGAGAAGGAGAATGAGTAGGAGATCACTGTGTGTGTGTATGTGTGTGTGAATTTATTATGAGGAATTGGCTTATACAATTGTGGGGGACTGGCTAAGCAAACTAAATGCCAGTCCATAAGACAGACATTCAGGAGGGGCAATCTAGAGGGAAGGAAGAGCTGTACTGACCCCACTGCTGTTTGGAGTCTGATCTCAGTCTGAAGGCCTAAGCCTTTTAAAGGGCTTCCAGGTGATTCAGGCACCACCCAAGGCCACACCCTTTTGATTAACTTAAAATCAATTGAATAGGGACTTTAATTACATCTGCAGATCTTTTCACAGCAGCACCAACATTAGTGTTTGAATAACTGGGCGGTGTGTGTATGTGTGTGTGTGCTGCCTTTCTCTTTCCTCCAGTTCTTTTGGTTGGAGAGTATCCTTTGTAGCCCACCGTAACAGGAAGCAGACTAGTCGAGCTGAAGCCACAAAGCCTCCTCAAGTGGGAAAATTAGTTATTGTTTTGCATTATAATACTTGTTTTCAGGGCTTTCAAAGACTGTTTGCCTTGGTACTAAGTGGCTCCAGACTCCTCTGCTTGTTGAGTTCTTTTTTCCTCCTTGCCCATCAACCATCACAAGGAGAAGCTCTAGCAGCTTCCCTCTCTCTTTCTAGCTTGTTCTTTCTGATTTATCATGGGCTTGAAAATCAGATAATCAACTTTTGTGAAATTGAGGGCCAAAGAGGTTCTCTTGTGAGTAACTTTTATGAATGTTTGTGTTACAAATATAGCATTGTCTCTTTATACCTGGTTATGTTTTCTTGTTTGATAATTGACTTTTAACTATCTTTGTATCTTTTCCATAATTGATACTAAATACTAAAAAAACATAAGCAATATTTAGTTCTATAATATTTTGTTCTATTTTATATAATCATGTATATATTAAAGTGTGTACATATTTCAGTGTATGGATTTTATTAAAATGTTATTTGGTCTTGAATTTATTATTTAATACATAAAAAACTTTAATTTGAAATCAGCTTAAGTTGATAAGTAATGTGACCCTTACATTAAAAAATTGTTTCTTTGTTTTAGCTATATACCTTTATAAAGAAAACAAATGTCTAATTTTTATTAATTTTTTAGCTTTTGTTTTACATTTTTGAGCCTGCTTCCTGCATGTATAAAATTGACACTTCACCCCTCTCCCAGAGGATTCAGATTTACTCTGGTAAGTTTCTCATTACTTTAGATACTTAATTCTTGCTGCAATTGATCCTTTAAAAATACAGATAATTATTTTCCTGCTTTGAACAGGATTATTGGATTGAGACATAAGACATTCATTTATTTGGCAAACACTGAGTGTCTGACATACTTAGGTGCTGTTTTGCACTAGGCTGAGCAATCAGAATCTTTCAGTTTAATTCAACAACTATTTAATTTCTTTGTGGTGGTCAGTGAGGGAATACAAAGAAGAAAACAGTGGTGATAGACATGTTTAAATTATTATGCTCTAAAGCAGACGGTATTAAGTTCTGTCAGGTACAATGGAGTGCTGTGATAGTGTGGGAAAAGGAGATATTGCTTTGAGGGCAGATTTTAGCCTATTTCTTAAAGCAAGTGGGATCAGAGCCAAATTTTGAAAGCTGGGCAAGATTTGGAATAGGTGGTTATGTAACAGGAGAGTTCGAGACAGGAGGAAGAGCTTGAAGGTACAGATGTGGGAGGGGATAGGGAATGATCTGGGAACAGCTATTAACCAATGAAATTTGTGTAACTTTTACGTGGGTATGTGTGTGTTGAGGTTAGGAGAGGATATAGTGAGAGAGAAGAGTCAGAAAGAATCAAATTATGTAAGAGCTTGGATGCTGGGCTGAAAAATTTGGAGTCTGATTTGTGTGCTAGAGGAGCAAAAAAGATTTTGGAGAAGGAGCGGGAACAGATCTCTGTTTTAGGAACGTGACTTGTATCAGTTGGAACATGGATCGGGTATATATTTTATATTTTAGGGTTTCTCTGCGTGGGTTTACAGATTCCTCCTGGTTGTATTTCTGTGGTATTTAGAATTTGTTCCTGTGTACCTTGGTCTATAAAATGACATTTAAAGGATATCCTTTTAAAATATCAAGAAGAGTTAGTTTATGAAAACAGTCAGTCTTAGTGGACTTATAAAGGGACAACCTTTTATTTTTTATTATTTAAAAAAAATTTTTGGCCATGCCACGCAGCTTGCGAGATCTTAGTTCCCCTCACCAGGGATTGAACCCAGGCCCTCGGCAGTGAAAGTACGGAGTCCTAATCACTGAACTGCCAGGAAATTCCCTAAAGGGACAACATTTTAGAAATTGGGGTTTCAATTCTGGGACTGCCACTTATTTATATTGCATTCTAAAAACAAGCCAGAACAGAGCATGTCAGTCAAATATTTCAAAAGTGCTTATCGGTTCCACAGTGCAAAAAGATTCATGTTCCTCTTTTTTAAAGTTACCTTTTTATTGATGATGTCTGTTGTTTCATTCTGTGAATGAACTCTGAGCATAGTAAGTCATCTATAGTTAATATATTCTATAGAATGTTTAGAATAGGAGGGATGTGGTTAGTAATATTTTGACGTCTTCAGTAGCCCTAACTTGAAATATTTGCAAGCTTATGTAAAATGGTTATTTATCATGCTAAATAAAGGTATATTTCAAAGATGATGGAATGGAATTTCAGAGTTTCGGTAACTAGCAGTGTTAGAGATGATTACTTTTAGGATTATAAAGCAGAAAAAGCATTTTCTTTCTCTTAACTTCCTAATTTTATTTAGTTTGTTGTGTTTTAATACCAGACATTGTGTTTAAAAAATAGAAAAGACATATTAATGACTTATTTTTGTTGATAATGTTTTAAATTCTTATTGAATACTTCTGAGAGCTTTAAAACATTTCCCATTATAATTATTTTAAAGTTTTTTTTTCCTTTCAATTTAGATTGAATTATTTCTTAATATAGGTCTATAATTAAGGTAATTGATAGTATGAATACTAATATATCTATAGCAGCAAAGTTACTTTTATCTATATCTTTTCAAGTAGTATTTATTAAGTGCCCTCTAATGTGTCAGGTCCTCTTCTAGGAATTGGCATATAAATGAATGACAGCTAATATCCCTGCTCTCTTAATTGGGGGACATTCATGCTAGTGGCAGGAGAAGAACAATAAACAAAATAAATCAGTTAACAGGAAAATATCTGGGAGTGATGAGGATTATGAAGAAAATAGTATTATGTGAAAAGAGGGCTGGTGGGGTTTGGTTAGGGGGGTACTACTTCAGATTGAGTAAGGGAAAGCCTCTCTAGGGAAGTGACATTTCATCCTGGAACTGAATGATTGATTGATCAGAAGGAACCAATTACAAGAAGATTTGGGCTCTGACTTGACAAAAGCAAGTTTTTTCTCCAGGCAGGAACACATTTGGCATGTTCAAAGCATTAAAGGGACAAATATGAAGTGGCTGGTGTGAAATGAGTGAGGGAGACAGTAAGAAAGACTGGAAGAGGAAGGCGGGACCCAGATTATGTAGGAGTTTGGATTTTATTCTAAGTGTAATGGGAAGCTATTGGAGGATTTTAAACAGGGAAATTACATGATCTGATATGGTGGCTAAATGGAGAATGGATTGTCGGGGGCAGGAGCGTTACCAGTTGGGAGGTTATTGCAGTGGCCCAGCAGAAAGGTGGGCGTGGCTTAGACCACTCCTCTGCCACCATCACCAGAGGGGAGTGGAGAGAAGTCAGTGGATATTGTATTTGGGAGACGGTGTAGATAGGGTTTGCTGATGGATTGGATGTATAGCATGTACAAGATAGTGATCCAGGTTTTTTGTTTGAGCAACTAGATTGGATGTATATAGATAAATGTCTAATATGCAGAATATAAACTCCTGAAAATAGATCTAAGTCATTATTAATTTAAAATCCCAAATAGCAAGTGATTACTTTATAGAACATTGAATATATTTTATTGAAGTGCACATTTTAAAAACACTAAAATGGATTTACTTTGCCAGTTTTAGATTTTGACTTACTTGTCCTTCATGCTTTTTAATTTAAATTGTCAGAGTTTCCAAGGGAGGATGAAGGTATGATTGTCGTGTCTGGATTATTTAGTAGTTTTGTTATTAATAACTGAGACTCAATGAACTTGTTGTAGATGGTTAGGTATAGCCTTATAATAATTATTTTTCAAAATATTTTGATTATTAAATTTGAATAAAATATTATGCACATTAGAGTTGTGTATATATTTTCCTTCTAGCTACAAGCTATATTAAACTTTAAAATTTTACTTGAAATGATTTTTAGTCAGATTCATAATTAAATTGATATTATATTTTGTAAGTTGTTATATCTGATTTTGTCCCCTTTTTCCTTAAGGTTAGCTGTGCACTGTCATTCTTTCTATTTTCTTTCCAAGTACATGAAAAGTCCATTCTTTTGGTATCATTGTAAGTAAAAATGTTTCAAGTATACTTTATTTGTTTATTGTGATGTGTTTATAATATGTAAATAGATTTATTACTTACATTTAATCACCTAAGTGCAAATCAAAACTATGCAAATGTTACATAATTTCATAGAATTATTTCATAAAATCACATGTTTTCCAGAATGATGATCTCTTACAATTTTACTTCTTTATGATATATTTTAAACTGATGAAATTTTATGGAATAATTTCTGATATCTTATTTCTTCCTATTTTTTTCATTTATATTTTCTATATGCTAATAAAAACTGTCTTCCAAAGAGGCTCTACTTAGGTTGGAGCCTGTGTGTCTTCTTTGCCTTTTTCATTTCATTCATTTCCACATCTATTCAATGGCCTGTTCTCTCCATCAACCTCTTTAGAGGCTTTTATATGTTGCCTCCTTTTTAGTTCTTCTGTCAAAACCTTTGTTTAGACCCTATTGGCAATCCCTAACCACACTCCTTTTTTTTAGGAGCATTAAAATTTTTTCCTGTTCTTCATAGAAATTGAGTGGCAGTTGGGGGTATATTATCCCAATATTAAAATAGTATTTGCCCAGAACACATTGGAATACTTGAATCCTGCCCAAGATCAGTCCCACCCATGCCTGCCACACCCCTCACCCTGTGTTTGCTAGGTTCCTGTGGAAGATGCATGTATGAAATGACTAATGACAAATGGAAGGGTGTATTGCTTTTATTAGGTGGAGCTTTGAACTAAAACCTTAGTGCAGAGCTTTATAGTAGGTGGGGCTGGCCTATGGGGAAGCCTTCTTTCCTCCGAAAAAAATAGTCTCGTACCATTGCAGACTGGGAGGGCAGCTTAATTTCATCCCCTGAAGTCTAAACTTGAGTTAGATCTGACCACTGTTATGTGAGGCTAGGCTGACCCTATGCAAATCCCTAGTGCCAGGGGATGGAACTGTGGAGAGGTATTGCTTTCAAACATGTATAATCTTCCCCAGGATTCCTACTCCAGAGAAAGGAGCTCGATCAGTGAGTGACCTATAATCTGACCATTCAGATTAGCTCGTGGGCCCTGAATTTCTGGAAGTTGATACTCTACAACTGTACCTAGATTATTCATAACAGTGCATGACTTTAATATAATTTTGATCAAATATTTTAAAGTTCCTCTTGACCTGGTTCCAGCTAAGCTATCATTAAACAAATATTTCACCCAATAAATATTTATTGAGGGCCTACTATTTGCCAGATACTGTTCTATGCACCTGGGATATATCTGTGAACAAAACAGACAAAAATCCCTACTTTCTTAGCTTTCATTCTCAAGGTCAGACACTAATAATTAAATAAAAATAAGAAATTAAATAATGTGTTAGCAGGTAATAAAAGTCATGAAGGATACATAAAAGAGGATAAGGGAAGTTGGGAGTACTGGAGCTGGGGTTACAGGAGTAAGTGCAGGTTGCAGTTTTAAACAAGGATGTCAAGGTAGGCCTTGTTGAGGAGATACTTGAGTGGACTGGAGGAGGTGAGGGTTAGCCAAGTAGATATCTGGGAGAATAACATTCTAGACAGCCAGTGCCAAGGCCCTAAGATGGGAGTATGACTGATATGTTTAGGGAACAACAGAATGGCCAGTGTGGCCAGAGTGCAGTGGTCAATGTAGGAAGTAATAGGAGGTGAAGTTAAAGAGGTAACAGGCATGTAAATTATATAGGATCTTGTAGGCCATATTGGGAACTTTGGCTTTTATTCTGAAGGAAACGGGGAGCCATGGAAGGATTTTGAGGAAGACGCATGATCTGACTTGATGTGTTTTTTTTTGTTTTGTTTATTTTTTATTTTTGGCTGCGTTGGGTCTTTGTTGCTGCACACAGGATTTCTCTCTAGTTGCAGCGAGCAGGGGCTACTCTTTGTTGCGGTGCATGGACTTCTCATTAAGGTGGCTTCTCTTTGTTGCAGAGCACGGGCTCCAGGGTGCGCGGGCTTCAGTAGTTGTGTCACGTGGGCTCAGTAGTTGTGGTGTGCGGGCTTAGTAGCTCCACAGCATGTGGGATCTTCCTGGACCAGGGATTGAAACGTGTGTCCCCTGCATTGGCAGGCGGATTCTGAACCACTGCACCACCAAGGAAGTCCCGTGACTTGATGTTTTAAAAGGATCACTTTGCTTATCAAATTATCCATGTTAAATATGTACAGTTAATTGTATATCAGTTATACCTCAATAAAGCTGTTAAAAAATAAAATGATCATTCTGGTGGCAGGTCAAGAACAGATTGTACAGAGCAAGGGTAGAAAACACAGAGACCATTTAGAAGGCAATCACCATTATCCAGGTTGAGAGATGGTGGCGATGGGGACCAAGATCGTAATAGTGGAAGAGGTGAGAAGTGGTCACTAGAGCCTGAATGTTTCCCAATGATTTGGATATAGCATGTGAGAGAAAGAGAAAAATCAAAGGTGTGTTCATGGATTTTGGCCTGGAACGGGAAGGATGGAGTGGCCATTGACTGAAATGGGGAAGACTGCAAGTGGAGCAGGATTACACTAGATGTGAACAAGGTGGGAGGTTCCCAAGTTCAGTGTTGGACGTGTCTTTGGACATCAAGTGGAGGTGTTGAGTTAGTATTTAAATACAAGTCTGGGTTGGATATATGAGTGGAGTCCAGAGAGAGACTGAGCCAGAGACATAAAATTAGTAATTTCTCAGTAGAGATGACATTTAAAGTCATGAGACTAGATGAGATAACCAAGGAAGTGAGTACAGACAGAGAAGAATACCAGAGACTGAGTTCTGGGCCACACAATATTAAGAGGTCTGGGAGAAGAGGCAAATGGGAATGGCCAACTAGGTAGGATGCAAACCACAAGAGTTGGTGTCCTGGAAGCTGAGTGAAGAAGGAATTTTCAGGATAACAAGGTCCGCTGTCTTACACCACTGACAGAAATTAACTTGAAATGGCTTAGACTTAAATGTAAGGATTGAAACTGTAAAACTTGTAGAAGAAAACATAAGGGAGAAGCTCCTTGACATTGTTCTTGGCAATAATGTTTTGGATATGACACCAAAAGCAGAAGGAACAAAAGCAAAAATAAATAATTGGGACAGCATCACACTAAAAAGTTTCGGCACAGCAAAAGAAATATCAAAATGAAAAAGCGGGCTTCCCTGGTGGTGCAGTGGTTGAGAGTCCACCTGCCGATACAGGGGACACGGGTTTGTGCCCCGGTCCGGGAGGATCCCACATGCTGCGGAGTGGCTGGGCCCGTGAGCCATGGCCCCTGAGCCTGTGCGTCCGGAGCCTGTGCTCCGCAATGGGAGAGGCCACAACAGTGAGAGGCCCGCATAACGCAAAAAAAAAAAAAAAAAAAGGAAAAAAAAATGAAAAGGCAACCTGTGGAATGGCAGAAAATATTTGTAAATCATGTATCTGATAAAGGGTTAATTATCCAAAATATATAATGAACTTATACAACTCAGTAGTAGAAAAAACAAATAATCCAAAGGACCTGAATAGATATTTTTCTAAAGAAGGCATACAGATGGCCAACAGGTACATGAGAAGGTGCTCAACATCACTAATCATCGGGGAAATGCAAATCAAAACCACAGTGAGATATCACCTCACACCTGTTAGAATGGCTCTTATCAAAAGGACAAGAGGGACTTCCCTGGTGGTGCAGTGGTTAAGAATCTGCCTGCCAATACAGAGGACATGGGTTCAAGCGCTGATCTGAGAAGATCCCACATGCCACGGAGCAACTAAGCCCGTGCGCCACAACTACTGAGCCTGTGCTCTAGAGCCTGTGAGCCACAACTGCTGAGCCCGAGTGCCACAGCTACTGAAGCCTGCATGCCTAAAGCCCGTGCTCTGCAACAAGAGAAGCCACCGCAATGAGAAGCCCGCATACCGCAACGAAGAGTAGCCCCCACTCGCGCAACTAGAGAAAGCCCGCACACAGCAACAAAGACCCAACGCAGCCAAAAATCAATCAATCAATCAATAAATTTATGAAAAAAAAAAGACAAGAGATAACAAGTGCTGATGAGGATGTGGAGAAAAGAGAACCCTGTGCACTATTGGTGGGAATGTAAATTGGCGCAGTCACTATGGAAAACAGTATGGAGGTTTTTCAGAAAATTAAAAATAGAGCTACCATATGACCCAGCAATATTTCTGAAGTAAATGAAATTACTGTCTTGAAGAGACATCTTTACCCCCTAGTTCTTCACAGCATTACTTGCAACAGCTGAGACATGGAAACATGGAAGTGCCTGTCAACAGATGAATACAGAAAGTGGCGTATTACTCCCCCCTCCAACACACACAAAGGAATATGATTCAGCCATAGAAAAGGAAGGAAATCCTGGGGACTTCCTTCCTCCAGTGGTTAAGACTCCACGTTTCCACTGCAGGGGGCACAGTTCCAATCCCTGGTTGGGGAAGCAAGATCCCACTGCCATGCTGTGGCGCGGCCAAAGAAAAAAAATGGAAGGACATTTGCAACAACATGGATGAGCCTTGAGGGCATTATGCTAAATGAAGTAAGTCAGACAGAGAGAAAGACAAATACTGTATGAGCTCACTTAAATGAGGAATGTTAAGACATAGAAGCATCGAAACTAAACTCACAGGAACAGAGTAAGTTGGTGGTTGCCTGAGTTGGGGTGGCGGGGAAATGGGTGAAGGTGGTTAAAGAGTACAGACTTACAGTTATGAGATGAATAAGTTCTGGGGATCTAATGTGCAGCATACACTGTAGCTGGCTGTAGTTAGCAAAAGTTAACAAGTCCCCTACATACGAACCTTCAAGTTGCGAACTTTCAAGGATGCGAATGTGCATTCCTTCAGCGTCACGTGTGAGTGAAATTGCAGCTTGCCCTCTGTCTCCTGTTGCTGACGATCCTTCAGCTCTACCATCTCCCACCTTTTCTCCCTCCTCCAGTCAGTAACTCTTCTTGCCTGTTCACTCGATGCCAGCCCCTGGATGCCGGCTGTTGTACTGTACTACTGTACTTTTCAAGGTACTGTACTGTAAGATTAAAAATATTTTCCTTATTTTTTGTGTTTTGTTAATGTATTATTTGTGTGAAAAGTATTATAAACCTATTATAGTATGGTACTATATAGCCGATTGTGTTAGTTGGGTACCTAGGCTAACTTTGTTGGACCTAACAAACAAATCGGACTACAAACGTGCTCTCACTGTGGAACTTGTTCGTATGTAGGGGACTTACTGTATTGTATACTTGAAAGTTGCCAGGAGAGTAGATCTTAAAAGTTGTCACCACAGACACACACAAGGGCACACACACACACAAAAGGTAACTTTAAGTTGATGGATGTGTTAATGAACCTTATTGTGGTAATCATTTTGCAATATATACCTATATCATCACATTGTACACTTTGTTCACATTGTGCAATGTTATACGTCAGTTACATCTCAATAAAACTGGGGAAAAAAGGACATGATGTGATCAGTTGTATCAGATGCTGTTAATAGGTCAAATAAGATGAGGGTTAAGAATAGACTATTTGCCATAGTGAAATGGAAGTCACTGATGAAAAGTGACTTTTCTAGGTCACTTAGAAAAGGCTAGTGTTGGTAGAGTGATGCAGGGAAGAGCCTGATTGGGGTGGGTTTAAGACATAATGAGAAGAGAAGAATTGAAGATAAGTATAGATGATTCTTTAAAATATATATATATATATTTAAGTATATTTTTTATATATATATATATATATATATATATAAAATGGTGAAATACACTATTAGTACATTCACAATGTTGTATAACCACCACCACTGTCTACTTACAGAATATTTTCGTCACCCTAGAAGGAAACCCCGTACCCAGTAAGCAGTCATTCCCCGTTCTCCCCTTCCCCTAATCCTTGTAACCACTAATCTACTTTGTCTCTGTGGATTTGCCTGATTTGGATATTTCATATAAATGGACTCATAAAATATGTGGCCTTTTGTTTCTGACCTGTTTCACTTAGCATAATATTTTCAGAGTTCATCCATGTTGTACTATGTATTGGTACTTCATTTTTATGCCTGAATAATATTGCATCATATGGATATACTACATTTTGTTTGTCCATGCATCAGTTGATGGACATTTTGAGTTGTTTTCACCTTTTGGCTATTGGGAATAGTGCCACTATGAACATTCATGTATACGTTTTTGTTTGAACACTTGTTTTCAGTTCTCTTGGGTTTCCAGGAGTGGAATTTCTGGGTCATATAATAATTCTGTAAACTTACTGTGGAACCACCAAACTAATTTCCACAGTAGCTATCCCATTTTATATTGTCACCAGTAATTATAAGTGTTCCAATTTCTCTGCATCCTTGTCAGCACTTGTTATTGTCTGTTATTGTTTTTGCCATCCTAGTAGGTGTGAAGTAGTATCTCATTCTGGTTCTCATTTGCGTTTCTCTAAAGACTAATGATGTTGAGCATCTTTTTATGTCCTTGTTGGCAATATGTATATCTTCTTCAGAGAAATGCCTAATACTTAAATCCTTTGTCCAATTTTTAAGTGGTTGTTTCTCTTTCTTGTTGAGTTTTAGAAGTTCTTTATATATTCTGAATATTAAACCTTTATCAGATATATGATTAACAAATACTTTCTTCCATTCTTTGGATTTTCTTGATAGTGTTCTTTGATGCACAGAATTTTTAATTTGATGAAATCCAATTTATCTATTCTTTCTTTTGTTGCTTGTGCTTTTGATGTTGTATCTAACAAACTATTGCCAAATCCAAGGTAATATTTACCCTCATATTTCTTCTAAGAACTTATGGATTTAGCTCTTATATTTAGGTTTTTGATCCATTTTGAGTTCAGTTTTGTATATGGTGTGAGATAGGTAGGCAGTTCTTTAGATGAGTTTTGCCAAAAAGGAGAGCAGAGAAATTAAGCAATAACTGGTAGAGAAAGTGGGGTCAAAGAGGTTTGTTATTTGTTTTCAGATAGGAGAGATAATGGCATGGGAATGGTCAGTAAGAGGGAACATTGATGATACAGGAGAGGTAAGAGTTGCTGGAGCAGTGTCCTTCAGAGACAGAGGTGGAGTAGGATCTAGAGCACAAATGGAAGGATTGGCTGTGGACAGATGCATGAATCATTCATCTTAATAAAAAGAGGGAACACACTGTATCAGTACAGATGCTGGGAAGAGAGTAGATGTGATGGTGACATCTGTGAAAGTTCTCTTTTAATTGCTTTAGTTTTCTTATTGAAATGGAGGACAAAGTCATTAGGAAAGAGTGGGTTAGAGCTGTTGGGAATATGAGAAGAGAGGAGAAGGTGGAATTATTTTTGTAAGGAGACACAGAGTATGAACAGACTAGGGAAATATATACTAATTGCTGGACACTTGAATATCATGATCATGTATTTAAAGTGAGAATAGTTAGTGCGGGTAAATGTTTTCCTCCAGAGCAGTTGCTCAGTAAGGCCAGAGTAAGTGCAGGTGGAGAGTTGGGTATTTCCAGGTTTATGGTTTTGTCTAGTGAGGATAACTCATTTGCTTGGGATTTGAGATTGAATACATGGGAGTGATTATGATTGATCTTAGAATTTAACCTGGGTAAGAAGGGAAAAGGCCATTAAAATAGTGAGGCAAAGTGAAAATGTGCTAGGAACAATGGATCGAAGGTCTTGGGGGGGATTGTTGGAGTACTGAAAAGGTAGGAGATAGTAGTCAGAATGCAACTGATGAGTTGTGATTATGGAGGGCTTACAGTCTAGCATATGACCCTAAGTGCAGGACTGAAGATGAGATCACTAGAAGAGAAGAGTTCCAGCAAATGAGAGGTCTGGGTGTTGGAAGATCATCTATGTGTACGTTAAAATTGCCAAGAATTGAGATGAGTAGGGTTGTAGACAGTGACAGTGTGTAAGAAGTTGAAATTATTGAGTAATGAGTGAAGTGATCCTTGAGGCTGGTGGATGATAACAAAGATGAGGAATAATAGGGGATATACAGCCAGATGACAGGAGATTCAAAGCTGGAAATTGTTAAGGTGGGGAGAGGGAGAGTAGTGTGGAAGTACTGATGAAGAGCAAAGAGGTTATGTCCCTTCTCAGGGCCTTTAAATTGTTTGAAGGCTGTGGAAACAATAGCAGAACAGGCACAATGGACAGGGCAGAGGGGCAGCATTTTCCTTAGCGGGAGAGAACCAGGATTTGTTTTGAACAAGGTGGTGAAAGGAAGGGTTCAGAGAAGAGGTTGAGGTTGTAGGCGATTTTGCAGCTTGATTATAAATATTAAGTACCTAGAAGTTAAGGGCTGAGTTACATTCATCACTGCATTCCTTTCAGAGCAGTGCTTTTACATACTACATTTTCAATAAATGCTTATGTTCAGTAAATGAATACCGAATGATTAAGTGGGAAAGAATTAAGACCTAGAAACAGAAAATAATGTTTATTGAACACCTACTGTGTGCTTGTAATTAACAAAAATACATTCCAATTATAAAAGCATAAAGCAATGAAATTGAAAGTCCTCTAGTATTTTCTTTTAGTGCAGTAGTTTTCAATCAGTTTATAAACCTAGGCCTCCCATCTCATACTCTAGCTGACATGAGGAAGAGTCATCCTTCTAAGAAAGGAGAATACTTAAACCTTTTAAAATAAGGAGACCAATAATAATAACAACAAAAATAATTATTCAACAACTACCACCATTAGTAAAAAGTTATTTTATTCTTGTTTTACTAAAAAATAAACACCAGATAATACTCACAGAAGAGTTCTTTCAACTACTTAACAATCCAAGGTATTGTTATTATTTCCATTTACACATAAGAAAAAGGTTAAATTAATCATTTGTTCAAAGTCAAACAGTAAGTAAGTGGCAGGGATGGGACTAGGTAGGACTTAAGTCTTCTGACTAGACCCTTCTTTTGGAGCATTGCCACAGTTGAATCCAGAAGGTAATGCAACCAGGGGTAGTACCAAGGAGGTCACAGAGCTTGGACCTATGACCCTACACAGCTTTCTGATAAAGCCAGTGGTTCCATCTACTGGTGTTATGCTTCCTCTTCCTACACTATTGTTCTTTTCATGTAGCCTCTTCCTACTCATTTTGTCCTTTTTTCTTTTATTCTACCATCATCAACCCTTTATAATTCTTCCTTGCCTCTGTTGTCCTCTCTGCAGTGGCAGATGATGATCCTGTCTTTTAGTTTTTAACTTAGCTGAGCATTATGTCATATGGAAGATCATAAAAAAGAAGTTTGAAAACCACTGTACCAAGTAGGATATTCATGTTTACCAAGTAGGATGAAATATGTGAAAAAGCTCTTTTTCTCTGAATGTTCAGTTCTGTTTGATCCTTTCTTTGAGCTGCGTTTGTATGATAGGGAAAAAATGTTTCATTAATGGATACTGGAAGTTTTCCAGTTATTATGAGGAGTTGACACCTTCTCTGTGTCTAGATTCATTTAGTTTGCATTGATAGTTATAAAAAACTGAATCAGTAGTCCCTATGGAGTATTTTGTGTGTGTGTGTGTGTGTGTATGTGTGTTTTTCTTACTACCTCAAAAATCAGACAGGTAAAATGTATTCATATTTTTACATGTAAGCACTGAAATTATATTCTCTAAGATTAACATATTTTTCTTTGTCATTTTAGACCAGTCTGCTTAGTTTTAAGGGAAATTCCTTTTATGTCTACTTGGTTTTTACTTGTGTCAACATTTAGGTGAGTCAAACCAATTTCCAGTATAATATTTTCAGTGTAGTACTTATAAACTCATTTAAAACTTTTTTACAAAGTGATTATGGTTTGAATTGACAATTCTCTTTTTAACGTTTTTTCTGTTTTCCCATATAGTATGCTGCCTCTTCTATTGAAGGATGAACTCCTAATGCCCTCAGTTGTGACAGTGATAGCATTTTTCATAGCTTGTGCAACCTCCTTTTCAATATTTGAAAAGACTTCTGAAGAAGAACTGCAGTTGAAATCCTTTTCCATTTCTGTTAGGAAATATTTTCCATGTTTTACATTTCTTCCCAGAATTATACAACATTTGGTAAGTTGTTCAGTTTTTAAGATACTATTTTTAAAAAGTTATTATAATATCTTTTTTCTTTTATAGCATTTTTGAGATATAATTCCCATAAAATTCACCCATTTAAAGCATGCAACTCCGTGTTTTAAGTATGTACACAGAGTTTTACAACCATCCTCCTAACCTAGTTTTAGATTATTTTCCATCACCCCAAAAAGAAACCCTGTGTCCTTTAGCAGTCATTTCCCATTCCACCCTCACCCCTAACCTCAGCTTTGGACAGCCACCCAATTACTTTCAGTCTCCATAGATTTGCCTATTTGGACATTTCATATAAATGGAATGCATTAGTCCCTTAGGGCTGATATAGCAAAATACCACATCAGATAGCTTAAACAACAGAAATTTATTTTCTCACAATTCTGGAGGCTAGAAGTCCAAGATCAGGGTGACATCAGCATTGGTTTCTGGTGAGGCCTGTCTTCCTGATTTGTAGGTGACCTTGCCGTCTCCTCATATGGCCTCTTGTGTGTGTGTGTGTGTGTGTGTGTGTGTGTGTGTGTGTGTGTGGAGAGAGAGAGAATTCTTTGGTGTCTTTTTCTCTTCTTATAAGGACATCAGTCCTATCAGATTAGGGCCCCAGCCTTAGGACTTCATTTAACCTTAATTTAATCTCATCTCTAAATGCAGTCACATTGGGGCTTAGGGCTTCAACATATGAATTTTGTGGGGACACAGTTCAGTCTGTAACATGGAATCATACACAATGTTGTCTTTGATGACTGGCCTCTTTCACTTAGCACATTTTTGATTTTCATCTGTGTGGTAGCACGTATCAATACTTCATTCCTTTTATTGCCAATTCCATTATATGGATATACCACATTTTGTTTATCTGTTCTTCAGTAGATGCTTGCTTCCACTGTTTGGCTGTTATAAATAATGCTGCCCTGAAGATTTGTGTATTAAGTTTACCAGTGCACATATGTTTTCATTTCCTTCAAGTATATACCTAGGAGTGGTAATTCTGTGTTTAACATTTTGAGAAACTGCCTGTCTTCCAAAGTGCTGCATGATTCTACATTCCCCCCAGCAATATATGAGGATTCCAATTTCTCCACATCCTTGACAGCACTGGTTATTGGCTTTTTTTTTATTATACCCCTCCATTATTATAGCCATACAAAGTGGGTGTGAAATGGTATCTCATTGTGGTTTTTGCATTTCCCTAGTGACTCCCTAGTGACTAATGATATTGAGTATCTTTTTTTTTTTTTTTGAGTATCTTTTTGTAATTTCTTTGGAGAAATGTCTATTCAAGTCCGTCTCCCATTTTTTTTTTTTTTTTTGGCCACACTGCACGGGTTGTAGCACCTTATCTCCCCAACCAGGGATTGAACCCAGGCCCTTGGCATTGAGAGCATGGAGTCCTAACCACTGGGCTGCCAGGGAATTCCCATCCTTTGTTCATTTTTAGTTGTCTTTTTTTTTTTTTTGAATTGTAAGAGTTCTCTATACATTCTTGATACAGGTCTCTTACTAAATTGCAAATATTGTCCCCCATTCTGTGGGTTGCTCTTTGACTTTCTTGATGGTATTGTTTGTAGCACAAACGTTTTCATTTTTATGAAGTTTAATATATCTAGTATTTCTTTTGTTGCTTGTGCTTTTGGTGTCATATCTCAGAATCTGTATATAACCAAAGGTCATGAAGATTTACTCTGATGTTTTTTTTAAGAGTTTTATAATTTTAATTCTCTTTAGGACATTGATTCATTTCGAATTAATTTTTGTGTATGGTATGAGGTAGGAGTCCAACTTTATTTAGTTGTTCCAGCACCAATGAATTGTGTTTGCACCCTTGTAGAAAATCAACAGATCCTAAACGTAAGGGTTTATTTCTGGACTCTCAATTCTATTTCACTGATCTATATTATCCTTATGCTGCTACCACAGTCTTGATTACTGTGGTTTTATAGTTAGTTTTGGGATTGAAAATTGAGTCCTCTTAGTCCTCTAAAAAATTAGTCCTCTAACTAATTCATTTTCAAGATTGTTTTAGCTATTGTGTCCCTTGCATTTCCATATTCTTTTTAGGATCAGCTCATCAATTTCTCCGAAAAACAAGCTGAGATTTTGATAGGGGTTGCTTTGAATATGTATTTAAATTTGTGGAGTATTGCCATCTTAGCAAGATTTAGTCTTCCAAACCTATGAACATAGGATGTATTTCCATTTATTTATTCTTTAATTTCCTTCAACAATGTTCTGTAGTTTTCAATGTACAGGTCTCGCACTTCTTTTGTTAAATTCATTTCTAAGTATTTTATTCTTTACGATGCTTTTGTAAGTGGAATTTTCTTAATTTTGTTTTCATAATGTTCATTGCTACTGCATAAAAATACAATTGATTTTTTTATTCTGAACTTGTATTCTGTACTATAAGTTTTTAGTGAATTCCTTATGATCTTCTATATACAAGATCATGTCATCTGTAAATCATGATAGTTTTATGTCTTCCCTTTAAAACTGGATGCCTTTTATTTCTTTTCCTTGCTTAATTACCTGGCTAGACAGCTCCAGTACAGTGTTGACTACAACTGGCAAGAGTGGATATCTTCGTTTCTTCAGATTTTAGGGGAAATCATCCAGTCTTTCAACATTAACTATGATGTAGTTGTGGGATTTTTATAGATGGCCTTTATTTGGTTAGGGAGTCCTCTTCTGTTCCTAGTTGGAATGGTTTTTCATGAAAAGCTGTTGGATTTTGTCAAATGCTTTTCCTGTGTCTAACGATATCGTGTTGTTTTCCTTTATTCTGTCAATATGGTATATTACATTGATTGATTTTCGTATATTGAACTAACCTTGCATTCTTGGGATAAGTTCCACTTGATCATGGTATATAACCTTACTTATATGCCACTTGCTCGGGTTTGCTAGTATTTTGTAGAAGACGTTTGCATCTTATATTCATAGGGGATATTGGTCTGTAGTTTTCTTTTTGTGATGTCTTCGTATGGTTTTGTAAATCAGGCTTAGTACTTGCCTCATTGAATGAGTTAGGAAGTGTTCCTTTTCTACTTTTTGGAAGAGTTTACGAAGGACTGGTATTAGTTCTAGAAACATTTGGTATAATTTACCAGCGAAGCCATCCGCCTGTTCCTGGACCTTTCTTCGTGGGATCTTAAAGATGACTAATTCAGGAGAGAGGGATAAAATAGGAGTATGGCATTAACAGATACAAACTACCATACATAAAATAGAGGAGCAACAAGGATTTACTGTATAGCACAGGGAGCTATATTCAATGTCTTGTAATAACCTATAATGGAAAAGAATCTGAAAAAAATATATATAACTGAATCTCTTTGCTCTACACCTGAAACTAACAATATTGTAAATCAACTGTACTTCAATTAAAAATGATTAATTCAATCTCTTGTTATAGGTCTATTCAGACTTTCTGTATTTCTTGACACAATTTCAGTGGTGTGTCTAAGAATTTGTCCATTTCATCTATGTTATCTAATTTGTTGGCATACAGTTGTTCATAATATTCCCTTATAATCCTTTTTATTTTTATGTATGGTAAGGAGTGATGTTCCTTTTTCATTCCTGACTTGGGAAATTTGTACCTTCTCTCTTGGCCTTGGTTAGTCTAGCTAAATTTTGATAGTTTCATTGATATTTTTGCAGAACCAACTTTTGGTCATTGATTTTCTCTCGTTTTTCTGTTTTCTATGTCACTGATTTTATATACCCTTTTTATATACCCTTTTATATACCCTTTTTTATATACCCTTTTTCATGCTTGGGTTTGGTTTACTCTTTTTTAAAAAAATATTTATGTATTTGCCTGCGCTGGGTCTTAGCTGTGGCACGTGGGATCTTTGTTGTGGTGTGTGGGGTATGTGGGATCTTTAGTTGCGGCATGCAGGATCTTCAGTTGCAACATGTGGACTCTTAGTTGTGGCACGTGGGATCTAGTTCCCTGACCAGGGATCGAACCTGGGTCCCCTGCATTGGGAGTGCAGAGTCTCAACCGGCGGACCACCAGGGAAGTCCCTGGTTTACTTTTTTATCTAGTTTCTTAAAGTTCAGGTGGTTGATTTTAGACCTTTCTTCCATTTTTATATAGTCATTCAAACCCATATATAACCCCTGTGCCATTCTTAAGCAGTATTCCATAAACTTTGAAATATATGTTTTTTAATTTAGTTAAAAATATAGTCCATTTCTTCTGATTTCTTCTTTGGCTCATGAATTATTTAGGCATTTGTTGTTCAGTTTCCAAATATTTGGGAATTTCCTTGACTACTTCATGTTTTTCTATTCTAATTTAATTCTAATGTACTTAGAGAACATACTTTGTATTATTTCAGTATTTTCAAATGTATTGACTTTGTTTTGTTAATTTCCCCTTTGTTTTGTTAATTTCCCCTTGTTTAATTGCATTCCTATTATTTGCAATTAAACAGTTTTGAAGGGTATTTCTTTTAGCAATTTGAATATCGTCCATCCTACTGTCTTGTGGCATCCATATTTTCTGATAAGTCAATTGTTAATCTTATTGAGGATAGTTTATATACATACATACATACATATATATATATACACACACACACACACACACACACACTTACTTTTAGGTGCTTGTTAGATACCCAAGTGGAGATTTTAAGGAGAACTTGGATATATGAGTCTGGAGTTTAGGGGAGAGGTCCAGGCTGGAGACAGTAATTTGAGTCTTCAGTATATGGACGGTGACTAAGGTCACTGTGACTAAAGTCATCACTGGATGAGCTCACCAAAGGTGTGATCATACATTGAGAAGGAACCAGCGAAGTTGTCTGAGAAAGATTAACTAGTGAGGTGGGAGGAAACCAGGAGAGTATGATGTCATGGAAGCCAAAGGAAGGGTTTCAAGATGGCAGTGATGTATTATTTCAAATGCTGCTGAGAGATCAAATAAGGCAATAAGAATTGACCACTGGGTTTAGTTTAGTGGATGTCATCATGGATCTTTCATTGGAGTGATTGGAGTGAAAGCATAGTTGGTGCAGGTTCACTAATGAAAGGGAGAATTGGACACAGCAAGTTATAGTTAACTCTTTTAGGAAACTTTTTTCTAAACAGGAGCAGACAAATGGGGTAATGGCTGGAGTTTGACACTGATTCAGGATCATAGTATCATGACATTTCATTCAGTCCCATATTTCTTAAGTTTGAAACTTTTGATGATTTCACTTCAGACATTTTCATTCCTCACTAAGATTGACTCATATTTTCCCTTTGGAGGATATTTGCAGCCTATTTATACCTGTTTGTAAGCCTTTTTGGCTTCCATCCTTCCCATTCTTCCATCTGGAATGATCACTGCATTACTCTCTTTACAGGTCTTACCAATTCTGTCATAATCTAGCCATTAAAGCATCTTTCAGGGTTCCATTTATGTCCCACTTCCTTCATGGAAGTCACTACTGTTTCTCACTGCTTGTTTTCTACATTTACTTAAGCAGCTTCCATGTCCTTGTCTGGCTGGTCCTTGTTTCACAGTCTACAGCTCTATTGTCCAATATGGTAGACACTAGACACACGTGGATTTAAGCTTAGTAAAGTTAAAAATTCAGCTCCTCAGTTACAGCAGGCATATTTCAAATGCTCAGTAGCCGTTATGTGGTTAGCAGCTACTCTTTTGGAGTACACAGATATAGAACATTTCCATCATTGTAGAAAGTTCTATGGTGCGGTGCGCTGGTCTAGAGAAGGAAACTGACTGCTGCACAATTACAGTAAATGCAGTAATTATGTCTACTGCTCATCTTGGCATTTAATAAACTGTGACTCTGTGATTTTACTTCATTCATTCCCCTAAATTGGAAGCTCTTCGAGGCCAGAGGACATTTTCTTTCACGTGCCCCACCATGCTTTACTATAGCACTGGCTCACTGAGTGTGTTCAGTGAATATGAAATGTAATTTTGCATTTTCTGTAGAAAACTCTTTCATAGATGAATTCTTAGATTAACTTAGAATTTTAGATCCTGTAGGACCCTGGAGCATGCCATGAATTTAACCCTGACTAGCAATATTATCTATTTCAGATACCTTTTTTCAGTGCTTGGGTGATAAGAAGTATTAGATAGGGGTTCTCAGGTTTTGGCTACGCATGGGAATCACTTGGAGAGCCTACCCCAGAAACTCTGATTTAATTGGTCTGGGATGTGGTCTGAGGATTGAGATTTTTTTAAAACCCCCAGATGACTCTTCCATACAGCCGAGGTTGAGATTCATTAGTAGAAGAGACTGAACCCCCAGCTCTCCCCTTCAATTCTGCTCATTTACAATTATAAATCAATGTTACCAGTACATTTAAATGTTATCTTTTATCCTATGCAGTAACATTTTTTTTCCCTCCTTATAGTTTCTTATCTCAGTAATCACTATGGTCCTTCTGACACTGATGACTGTCACACTGGATCCTCCTCAGAAACTACCGGACTTATTTTCTGTATTGGTGTGTTTTGTATCCTGCTTAAACTTCCTGTTCTTCTTGGTATACTTCAACATTATAATCATGTGGGATTCCAAAAACGGAAGAAATCAGAAGAAAATCAACTAGCTATATGCCCAAAGAAATGTGAACATGTTAATAGTGCTACAAGCTTTTGTGAAATTTTTGCTGTGTATAAAAAGAAATGATCATTTTGAGAATCATGGAATTATAGGAAAGGAGATGGTGAAAAGTCATTGTTGTCTACACAAAATAAATGTATATGGGGACCAGAGCAATGGAGGCTTTTATTTTCTAACTACTGGGTGGCCAAGAAATATTGTAGTTTTATTAAATTCACAGTTATTATTCAAATGGGAAAATAAGAGAAACATGTCCTTAATCTCAGTGTTTACTTAGGAAATGTACTCTGTAATTTGTTGTCTTGAAAAAAATCTGCAAATATAGTGAGTTTAATGGGAGAATTTAGCCCCTTATTTTTGAAGGAAATCACTAATTTTGGTATTCAGATTTAGTTTTCTTTACAGTTTAGAATGCTTTAGAAATTATATCTCAGGGATTAAATTTGTGATAATCTTTTATATTACTATGAGAAGGCAATTTAAACTATTTAAAGTTTGAACATGGCTCATTACATGTGCAAATTTGAATTTTTTTAGCAAGGCAGAGATTAAACTGTGTTCTTATTTATTTCCAAGAACTCTTGATTTCCCTGAATGCAATTAAACAATGAATTTTCCTAAATTTAAATCTAAGTGGTTTGAATGAAGTCTTTTTAATTACTTATGATCATTAGTTCTAAACTTTCAGGATCATTCTGTTTAAGTTAAGTGGCCTTATACTGGGTTCATCCTTCTGTTTTTCTTTGTTATGACATGGTTCAAGGTTACCAATGCCATATGCATTGATCCATATCATGCTTCATGTTAACGTAGCCCTGTTAATAACTATATATCACTCTATATTAGAAGAAGCCCATCTTTACTATAGTATTCAGTTGGTAAAAATAATTTATTGTAGCCATGTTGTAGATTCTCATGTAAAGATATGTTTTCTTCACTCTCTGTAATAAAAATAACCATTTCCCCATCAACCCATGTTTTTAATGAATATATTTCTTTAATAAGCCATTAAAGCATAATAACTAAGTGGTGGTATATTTTAAAACAATGCAAGCCAAACACATATACTCAAAGAAAATTTGGTTCTAGACACGGACACCTACAGGCTGATGCAACAAGGTATATGTTTTTAAGTCTGATAAAGGAAGTGGGTTTAGACAAAGCAAAAAATCAAGAAGTATTTCCTTCTCAAAGCAAATGTGCATAAAGACTCAAAGGGCAGGTCAGCACAGAAAAGCAGCCTTGAATCGCTGCCGAATCAGCAGGAACATCGCTGTCCATGGTCACCATCTGTAATCACTGTGCCCAAATGTCAGCATCTTGGCTGGCTGGTGTCATCTTTTTTATTTTTTGTAATAGAAAACTTGCATTTAATACAGGATGTTGATTTAATTCAATGATGAGGAAGTTCTGACAACTTCTAAATAGCTGGAGTAGAGAAACATTATTTGAAAATGAAAGTATTATTTAAACATTAGTAAAATGGAATGCACCCATATTCAAGGTATCTTATAGGTGAATTCTAAATAAAAATACATTTCCAGATGATTTAATCTAGTCATATGGAGTTACACTGTAGCTTTAATGGAGACTTGTAGCAATTATCTCATAAGTCAAGGATCTCATATCTATTAGAAACCGGTTTAAGAACAGTCCACTTTGAACTTTGAGGGATTAAGTACCAAAATAACAAAAATGTCCAGTGATGAATTAAGATCAGAAATAGGCAATTCCAAAGCATTTCTCTCAGCTATATTCAGGATTACAGGGATATTTTAATATAAAGATATTTAGCTTATACAAAAAAATTAAAGACTTCTCACTTTATTCACTGATATACCTGTCAAAAAATGATCTGTTATTTTCCAGTTCATTTTAGAGGGAAGGGCTGTTTCTGAAAAATGCAGTTTTCTTTGTTGCCAATAAACTTAGGTATGCGTCTTAAAATGAAGAGAACAGGGTGTATGTTCATGTATCAAATATGAGGCAACAGAAGTCATTTTGTCTTGAAGCCTTAGGGAGGGGAGAAAAATCCCCGATGTAGCATTCTGTCCAAATGATAAAACACAACTAAGTGAGTGAAACATTTACAAAAGTCAAGGCAGCCAAAGGAGCCTCTCTGTTCAAGGGAAAGAGAGTAAGAGATGGATAGGATGTAACTAAATAATGGTTGGAGTAACACAATGGTTTCAAGTCTCAATTGGTCTCTCTCTTCTGTTATGTTCATTGGAAGATCAGGGCCAAGTGTATCCCACGCCTTCTGCCCCCCCCCCGCCCCCCTGCCCATATAAACATTAGTTTTGTGTGTGGATCTTTCTGCTTTGTCCTTCATGTGGCCTCCAAGGGTGATAAAGCGAGAGTCATCTGATCTACAATGAACAGAACTGGGAAGGGATTCTTAGCCGACCCAGCTGTTCTGAAAGGCAAAAGCTTAGTATATCAAGAGGTCAAACATACAGTAACTGATTTAATAGCATTAAGCAAATAGCTACATAACTTGGATTACATATGAAACCAATCTACTTCTTAATCCTTTATTTCCTGACTAATGTAGGTTTCTTTATATGTTTTGGCTTACATTCTAAGGTAAGTTTTCAATGGTAGAACACAAAGGAATTATCCTTTTTGGTATATTTTAGGCAATGTTCTATTAGCACTGTATCACAAAGTATCCTTAATATTTAGCAGATTCTCTAAAAACCTTATTTAAGTAGTACCAATAAAATCACTAGTGAAGGCAATTAGTTTTATTGAGTTACTGTTTAGTATCATTTCAATGAATAGTTTTTAAAAAATAACTCATTTTCATTTTAAGAGGTGAATCTGAAATTTCTGTAAATGGAAAATTAGTTATTTTCAACCTTAATTTGTTAAAAATTTTGTTTCAAATTTTTCATAGTATTTTTATTTTCATGATACAGTGAATTAAATGACATGGTAATACCTTACACAAATTTTGTCAAGACAGTTTGTATAAGATATTATACAAGGGAATAGCATTTTTTTTCCCTGTGGAAATGGTCAAAGAAAAGTATATAAGGTTTAAAAAAACGTGCTATCAATTCTGTGATTCTCTCTTCCCCTTTATTTTGTGACAGCACAAATGATACAAAAAAAACTAGAAAATTAAAAATTTAAAATAATGCTTCAAAGTAATTTGGAGGGGATCTCATATTGCTCCATGAGATATGTCTTTTCTTTAAATTCAGTAGAGTCTGTGTAGTTCAGTTTAAAAACAACTTCATATTTAAAAGTCTACACTGAAAAATACATTCCAATATTTTATAAAAGGAGATGTGGAAATTTTAAAAGTTTGAAAATACTTTTTCTCTACAAGCATAAGAATAACTAGAATATAATGAAGACTCATCCCTGAGATAGCTAAAATAAACTTATAAATTTTAAAAGCTTTCAAAAGAATCTAATAAATACACATCTGGAGCTTTAAATGGGAAAACTGGTACCTAATACCACTATTAGATTTAATCTGAGTTTTAAAATATATAGCTCTACCAAAGGTGCCATTTTTATTAATGCTTTATTAAGTCTATCCACAAATGCTAAAAGTATATAGAAGCATATGAGATACAAAATATAAGTCAAGATCCTCTTCTACATGTTGGCTTACTTTAAAGGGTCAAGAAGAAATGTATTATTTACGTTGAGATTATCTACTGGTGCGTGTAGAAAGTTTAAATTAGCTGCAAGAAATTTTATCTAGACATGCACCTGCCTGTGCTATGATCTGGTATTTATTGGGCAGATTAATTACAAACATTTCTTCTGTTCCTTTAAATATGATCAGGCAGATACAGAAGTTGGCGTTTTCATAGTGAGTGCATTTCTTCTAAATGCCTGCAGGATAAAAAAGATGCTTATTAAATCATCAAGAATTAGTTTCCAAATTAACATGCATCTCATACATGATTTAAGAAATGATTTAAACACCCGTTTACTACGTAATTTGGTACCTAGTTTAGTTAGGTACTGGTCATCTCTCATTTACTTATTTTTGAGTCTTCAAAGCGAGATTCACCTTCACAAATAATTGTCAATATGACTACTCTGACATAGCACTCTTCACTTTATGTGAAGATGGATTTGAGATACTTCGAGAGGGTTCTAAAACTCCAACATGACCTAATGAAAACACCAAATCTTACATGCCTTTTGTCTATAAGCCTTCAGTGCCTTTCAGCAGGTGTTTCCTCCAACAGCTGCCCCCGCAAAAAAGAGTCTTTACTGACATTCCTATTCAGAGTATGTCCCTCTGGGGACTCCTAGTGGTGATAGAAGTTCTTGTCTATTTGGCCTTAGGACACTTGTGTGAGAGGAAGGAAGCCTTTGAAAAAAGCACCCAATGGCAACTGATGGCATATATTCCCATAGGGCATGTGGACCCTTTACTTCCTTAAATATCCCTTCCTTGCTTATACTGGCAGCTATGAATAAGTAATACATGGTGGGCCCCTATATTTCCCTATTCATGACAGTCCACCTATATTCTTCTTGTCCTACAAGTAGATAGGTTGCCAACTTGACAACCAACTTTTGCCAACTCATGAGCTCAGTCTGATCTGAATACTAGTAGAAGATTTTAAGCATCCTAGGGTTCACTTAATATCCTTATAGGTTATTGATACACAGTTATCAGAACTAATGATAATACTGTGGAGGAAAGGAAGACTGCCATTTATTAAAAAGTTACTGTGGGAAAGGTACTAATTAAGCTAATTAATTAATTAATTAATTTGACTTTTATTTTATTTTTGTTTTTTTTGCCACACCGCGCAGCTTGCAGGATCTTAGTTCCCTGACCAGGGACTGAACCGGGGCCCTGGCAGTGAAAGTGCCAAGTCCTAACCACAGGACCACCAGGGAATTCCCTAAGCTGTTTTATATAATCCACAAGGTAAACAGCATCGGTCCCATTTTATAATTAAGGTTTTGGGAACCGAGTGCCTTGTTTAAGGCCACTAGCTAAAGTAGGTAGTAGAGCTGGTGCTGGACATCTAATCCAAATCCCATTCTCTGTTACAATGCCAGGCCCTGCAAAGAAGTCTCATCAGTTGATCATGGCTGCCAGGACAGTTGTGTTGAGAAAGATTCTGAGGCCAAATTTAGGATCCAGCAAAAATCAGTACTTCGATCAATGTGATGTATATCATAGCACAAGAGTAAGGAACAGCAGCATGTTTGTTTTCTCTACACTGTCTTACTGGTTCTGGAGATGAAGATCTCAGAACACAAATGAAAAGAAATTTACATACAGTGATGCAGTTCATGAGTAGTATTTTGACAGAATTCATCCTTTATATAGCAATTATATTCTTTCTAAAGCATATTTTGGATTGTTACTTCCTTAATAATCTTCACTGGTCCATTTCCGCCTAATGAATGAAGTCTGAGCTAATTTATTAGCCTGGTGATCATAACTGTCAATGATATATCTGGAATCTACTGTTCAATCATTCTGCTTCTCTGCCTTTTTTCTTCATGCTGTTATCTCTGCCTAGTATGTTTACACAGCCCATCAACATTACCCATTTTTCAAATTCCAGCTTCCTAGTAAAATACAAACATTTCTATTACTAGGGTCTTGGATGGCCCTCTGTTAGAGATTATGTACAGTGGAATAACTAAAACTGATTTTAAAATCATGAACCCTTAAATAATGACCTAATCACTCTATCCTAAAGGCGGTCTATGTTGTGTATTCCTATACTACTGCTTATTCTTCATTTCGTACTTAGAGTAGGAAAGAATGTTTACTCTCCTCAGTCTGAAGAGGAAGAAATTTCTGTCAACTCTTCTGCTCCCTACAGCCCATGGAAAAGTGACAAATTTGACTGAAGTCCCGAACAGTAGTCCACATTTTACCAGTCATATTCGGCCACTATTCTTACACAACACTCTTCCCCACTATTCAGCTTCCCTTTCACCGTCTGTCTACTCTCAAGTCCAGCTGGCCTTCATGCTTCATAATTTCATGTTGTAAGGAGACCAGCCCATTTTCTCTCTTCTGCAACCAAGCATGTAAGGTAGGTCTGTGGTCTTTACTGTTATAGACACACGTGGACTTGGGTCTATTTCAAGGATCCAGCTTTCTCCTCAGGTTCAGGAGAGCACATGGGATTCAAGATCTAGATTCAGTATGGGAGAGGGGAGGTTCCACTCTGCCTTAGTCCACATTAGTTACCCCAACCTTCTACCAGAGGGCCTGCCATGTTGGAGGTTAATTCCTCCACTAATCAAGTTGACACTTTGATCCTCGTTGGATTCATAATCTTCTTTTGTACTTGCTATTGTACAGAATCCTAGAAAGAAGAAGGGTCTGAACTTGTGTCACTTATCATAGCTTGCCTTATATTATTATTATTTCATGTATATAATATGAATCTTATATCCTTAGCTTGAATACTAGGTTGGCATTAAGCAAAGTGCTTTGTTTATACTAACCCTCACACTTTTGTTAACCAAGTGATTTATTTACCCTGTTTCTATGAAATGTATCTCAGCATCGCTCGTCGACATTAGCCCAAATCATGCTTTCTCCGCCTCTTTTGCTGGTCTTCATACTGTCTGTGGCCTATGGGTTGCTGTCTCCCTTACGCAGTCTCTCTTATTGTAACATTATTTTATAAAGGCTCCATTTTCTAAAGGCTCTGGGAGCGAATGCATATGGGGTGCTTACCCCCACTGAATAATATAGGTCGGGAGGAATAATAACTGAAGTGTGACAGAGGGCAGAAGTGATGTGCAGACAGGGAATCTGGCCACAGTGGTGTCAGGGGCATTGTGACTGTCAGAGGTTTCTAGGGCATAGGACAAGATCAGGGAGTTTAATATCCTCCCTTAGTCATACCAGTTAGGCAGCTGTGACAAATGTATAAAGGAACATGGAAGAGAGGGATCTAAGGAAGTCTTGTGTAAGGTAAGTTATAAGCAGGTTTTGAAAGACAGGTAACATTTTGATGATGGGGGAAAAGGTATGCCAAGTAGAGGAGACAAGAACAAAGATAAGGAAATGAGAAAGGTGCTTTCTGAGGAATGTGTCTAGGTATGAATGGCAAATAATCTGGAGTGACTGAGGCACAAAGACAAATTAGAAAGGTAAGCTGGGGTCAGATCAGGGAAGAGTTCTGAATGATGGTATAAATTTGGGTTTTACTATGAATATGGTGGAGTGACACCTTCGAAAGCATAATTTGTTCAGTAGCAGGACAGGCTGTAGGGAAACGAGATCAAAGAGCAGAGAGGCAGGCTACAATGAGGATGCAGATAATCTGGATGAGAGGTAATGAAGGAATAAACCAGCGCAGTGGACGTGGGAAGAAGTAAACGTTTTGGGAAGTGATATGCCCTGGCAGCAGTTTGGATGTGGGGACAACTGGATCAGACAGAATTGTAAGGTTTTCAGCCTTATCACTGGATGAATGTAATCCCTAGAAAGGTAAAATGAGGGATAATATGAGGGGGGGATGAAATCAGCATATTAGGGGAATAACGTATGGGAGCTGAGATTGTTTACAGCTCAGGAGGAGGGTGACTTATACACTAAGGTGAGAACGAAAGTCAAGGAATGGATGAGATCATGAGGAAAGCACCCAAGGTGAGAAGAAAACATGATCAAAAACCCAGAGAAATGTCTCAAAGGTAGTCAAGTACATTTCACTGTTATTTCTCTCTGTTGCTTCCCACTAAAAGGGAAGTTGACTAGTAGGTCAACCTTAATTCTTTCAAGTTTTTTGAAAGTACTACTCAAAATAAAGACTCAAAAACATCCCTAACATGTGATGATGTTTACTAGAATCCATGAATACAAAGCTATTCTCAGTACTCTTAAGTTTCCCAAAAGTTCATTAATGAGACTGTCATATATTAAATGTGTATATTCATTTGCCAAATGTATGACTGTGAATATTTATGTGTGTATATAACCGTGTATTTATGACAACCATCTAATAGTTTGCTGCTGGATTTCCATAGGTCAGAAATTGTATAAAACATTTTACCCTATAATGAATGAATGTATGTATTTGTATATATATTGTATACTTAAAACTTAATAGGATCTAAAACCTTTGAGCAGTCATGAAACCTGACATTCACTGATTACTACCATGTAGTGGGCAAGAGCACAGGCTCTGGCACCAGACTACTCTGGTTAGTATACTGCCTCTGTCTCTTAAGTGATTCTGGTACAAGGTACTTAACCTCTGTGTCTCAGCTTCCTTACCTGTAAAATAAAGATAATAACTATCTACTTCACATAAGTTGTTGTGAAGGTTAAATGGGATGCGTATAAGTGCTTATAACAGTGTCCGGCACATTGAAAGTGCTCAATAAATGTTAGCTATTATTATAAGCTATTATTTATTGTATAATACAGAATGAACATTTTAAGGAGTGAAAGTGATACAATTTTCTGTAGAAGATGCTTTGCAAATATTTTAAAAACAGTTAGTTAAGAAGATAATATTAATCACTTGAGATACTATTTCCAAAGAAACGTATTTTCAGCATAGAATTCTTTTTTTGCATTAATTTTTTTCTGAGAGAAAACAGGCAACATCTGGTTAGCTTCTAAGAATCTTAATATTGATGCCACTAAGTCTGGGATAATGCTAGTTTTTACTGTGAACCTTCAGTTGCAGGTACACGAAACACTAATGTTACATCATGACTCATAATGCTTCTAGCTAATATGTTATAGTAAGCTATTTATAAATATATCATTTTTACTTGTATTGCTGAATCCACAGGAATTGTTTTGAAGGAAAGGTACAACTAATTAATATGTAATTATTTACTTAATTCAGCACATTTCCAAATTCACTGACTTGTTATGTCTTTGTTCAGTCAGATGTGCCCTATAGAAACTATAACCTACCTCTCACTATTTAGTTAGCTATTTTTACTAAAGGTACTCAATTAAGGGCCCTCTTTATATTCACTAAAAAATATGCCCTCTCTGAAAGCTAGCCTGGTAAGCTCAACAGTGTTCTCTTTCAACAGCCTCTAACTCACAGATCTTGTTAGACTGCCTTCCTATTATTTATAAGAATAGATAAAATATACTTTCAACTAATGTCCCTATTTTATTTACAGACAGACAATACCAAGTTTGATAATATAATTAAAATGTTTCCACCTGAAAAATAACCAGTGAAATCTAACAAGGCTAAACCTAATTATAAAGGTGAAACAGTACCTCGGTTTAAAATGGTTTTAAGGAATTCATAGCTATCAAGATCATATAATTAATTCTATATGAAAGAAAAAAGACTTTTTTCCCCAGAAAACAGTGCAAAGTAAGTTGTCATAGTAATGATGCAGAATAAATGCTTACAATGAAATTAAAGAACCTACACATAAAGTTTTATTTTACATTATAAATAACAGCTTTGGGGCTATAAATTCTTGTTTCAACAGCCTACAGATTTGCCTGATTCTGTTTCAGAACATACATTTAAAAATTTAGGATGAAAACTGCCAAGAAACTTATTATTATAACGTGTGCTTATGTTTTATTATAATTATTCATCTTTTGTGCTAGGTTCTATAATCCTGAGGGCAGGACTATGTCTGCCTTGTTTTTTAGTGTATCCCCAGTGCTAGAATAGTGCCTGGCTCCTAGTAGGCATTCAATAAATATTAAATGAATGAGGCATGTAAGGAAATAGCAATTTATAAGTATTTGAAAATATCTAAATAATTCCTTTAAAAAATTCTTAGAGTGGCCATTTGTTTTTATTCATTCACTGAATATGCATTATGGACCTTCTATCCAGGTTCTATACTAAACTCTGGGACTATAGTATAGAGATAAGACTTTTGTTTGTTTGCCAAGGAGAAGCCCAGAGAGAGCCCTGTAACCAGACAATTACAATACACTATCACATGATACATTTATAATCATTCAGACAAGTGTTGTAGAAGCCTAGAAGATGAAGCAACTTAGCCTTTTACCTAGGCGAGCTGGGGAGAGTTTCAAATGATGTGACACTGAAGGCTGACCTTAAGGAATGAGCAGGAGTTTGCTAGACAAAGAAGGAAGCAAGTACAATCCAGGCAGAGAGAGAAGTAGTAGAGAAGCCTGGCGTCCTGAGAGACAAAGAAGGAAGCAAGTACAATCCAGGCAGAGAGAGAAGTAGTAGAGAAGCCTAGCGTCCTGAGAGAGAGAGAGATTCCAGAGGACTGAAGCATATGGTATGAACAGTGTGAATAAAAAAGACTACTTTCTGCCTATGTGAGGTCTGAGCTGGAGTAAGAAAAACACCTAATATGTACTGATTGCCCAAGTCCTGCTTTTAACTACATAATTAGTTATATAACACTATAAATATCTGCTTTATTATTATATACATGTGTTTAAAATACAAAAACCACTTAGAGAATTTATCTAACACTTTGAGGAGCTTTTCTGACTACTCTAAGAGTTAAAATGGGAAAAAAATGTTCACCTGTCAGGTGACATAAAACCGATTCCTACTAAATGTGCCAGAATAATTTTTCTCCACCTCAAGAACAGTTAGTCTTCAGTCTGTTCATTACTGTCTTTTTATAGTATTTTTATTTAATAAAACCTATTAAGACTACCATACAAATCTCTTTACTTATGCTTTTATCTTTTAACTGATCAATTTTTATATTGCTGACATCCCTTCTTCACCATTTGCTCATTTAAAAATTCATAGTATATGAAATATGTCTCTGGAGAAAATGTCTATAAAATTTGTTACAGCTGGCAAATGTGTATGAGTCAGTGATAGCACATGACTAAATGCTTCACAGAAAATAAAATTTGTTTCTGTAGTAAGCAGAACTGTTTAAATGTTATTTATTTTTATGTTTCAAAGAAAATATATTGTGAAGTGCTGCATTGATTTAATACGCAACAATGTCTGTGTACACGCTGTAGAAGGAAAATTTATGAAACCTTTGCACAACTCCTTTAATTGAATTTTCCAAATCTCTCACCACACACAAATAATCAATATCTTCTGCAGAGAAAACCAGTCAGAATTATTACTGTCTTTCGTTTCAATTTTGTTGTCATCAGCACATACAGAGCACCTGGATATTTGTAATGCCTGATAGCAAGTTATTTACTATATTTACACCTCTTAAACACATAATTGCTATTAAATGAGTTAAAATCTATGGTTTAAATTATTTTACCTAATTATTTAAAAGATAAAAGCATCATACTTCTAGTAAAGTATAAAAAAAATTAAATCTTGGAAGAAATTATTTAAAAGGCTTTGAAAATAAACCAGTTTGTTTTTCCTTAAATCCTAGACAAATCTCAAGTAAGCAGTCGAAATGTAGCTCTAAAAGTGATGAATAGTGTAAAGCAAAAGCATGAACATTTATTAATAGGAAAAGGTATGACCCACATACAGCATATGTGACAACTGAATCCTTATAAAGAGTTGAGGACTACAGTTGTACATTAATGTGTATTTGTGTCACCAAAACTAACATCTCTATTTTTTATCTCCAGATAAACTAATGTTTATCTGGTGATAAACATAAGAATGTTAACATAAACATAAGAATGTTAAAGCATAGGGGAATTTTTGTTGTTTCTCCTAAAATTCATCATGTCTAAACCTCAGTGCTTTTAATATTGGAGTATTTGTTTGAAAAAAGATATTGCTTAATGTTAAGATATAACAGAAAAAAAAAGGTAGAAGTTTTCTAGGAGTAAAATTATTTAGCTGATATGATGAATACTTTTTCAAGACTGAGTGGGGGAAAGAACAACATATTTTTAAGCTAAAAAATACTTCAGTGGGTGGTTAGAATGAAAAGGCAATATCAAACTATTTTATAGTCTTAGAACAGAAGGAGTTTAAAATTTGTCCTGTGGTCCAAGAATTTGAAAACTTCAAAATCCTATAACCAAGATGAATTTTACAATGCAAGAAGACAGTAAGTTAGCTAAAGAAAGCCACAACATGATAGTTTGTGCTTTTTTCTTTTTAAGGCCAGAGCTAGAAATTCTGAAATATTTTGTATTATAAACAGCTGAAACAATCAACTTTTTTGAACAATGTAAAGTTCAGATGGTTACATTTCATTTAAATTATGCATACTTCAACCTACACAATTATTCTCAAAACAGATAAAATATGTTTTGGACTGAAGCTAAGTGTCTAGATTTCATATCTTAAGTGTCTAGATTTCATATCTTGGCAACTGCTCTATAATTTGCTTACATTCTTTTAAAAAACATTTTGTTTACTGGAAGTACTAGTCACAGACAAACAATGCTGGTATTTTCTAATATCTCCAGAAAAAATGAAAATACCAAGTACAATATAATGCCATCTATTGTCTCAGGAATATTTGTATCAAGTTGCTTTATGTAGGGGTTGATTATGCAAAGTAAATAAATTTCATGCCTTCCCATGTGATGATAATGTGACATTCCATCTGTATCAACCCATTGAATGGTCATATGTTTTAAATCTTCAGCATAACAAATTAAAAATAATTTTGAAAATTCACATCCAAATATAACAGAAAAAGAACCTTTCATTTCATTATTTTTCTAATAGTCATAAAGCCAATATTATTAAGGAAAGTGAAGTTAGGCTTACTTCCTAAGTAACTGAAAAAAGAAAAGCCTTCCTTTGTTTAAGAAATTTGTAGTTAGCAAAGGAGGTCCTCTTTATTCATATGCTCTATCAAGGCATTCCCTAATGTGTAAGGTCCAGTTCTGAAAACTATGAAAATCTCAGTGTACCTTTTCATGTTACTGTGTATATTTTAAATTTCCCTGGAATAGTTTATATAAAGCCTTAGAATGTGTGTCAGATGTCTATTTAATTAAAACACTAGAGTCTTATCTTTACAATTATACTTCTCTGCCTGTAATAAAGACTGCAACTGATGCTAAACAAACAAGCACTGAAATGAAAAAAAATAAACAGAACTAAAGGACCAATCAAAGGTGCAATGACAGCATAAATGTTGGAATTCTTCAGTTATTGTGTACTTTAACTATTCTGGGAAAATTTGATAAGAATCTGAAGAAAAAAAAATCTGAAGGACATTCTTTTTTTTTTGCAGTACGTGGGCCTCTTACTGCCGTGGCCTCTCCCGCGGAGCACAGGCTCCCGGACGCGCAGGCCCAGCGGCCATGGCTCACGGGCCCAGCCGCTCCGCAGCATGTGGGATCTTCCCGGACCGGGGCACGAACCCATGTCCCCTGCATCAGCAGGCGGACTCTCAACCACTGTGCCACCAGGGAAGCCCTGAAGGACATTCTTTTGATAGTGAAACAAGTAATCTGTTTATTTTCATTTTCATAATTACCTAATAAAACAAATCCAAAACATAGGGCTGATTTTTATATTATGTAATTTGTGACTATATAGTTTATAATATTATGGAGATTCTCAAAACATTTTAAAATTTAAATAATTCTGGGTAACAGCATAGTAAAAGAAAAGAGTAAATTAGAAATTTTTATAAAAAGATGAAGGCTAGATCCCCAAATAAGGAATATATAAAGCAAATAGTTTGAACTGTCAAAAAAACTAACAAAACCCTCTTAAATTATAAATGTATGAATAGAAGGGGGTGAAAGTTAACTTAGCAAAGAAATTTACATATAACATGCATGTGTTGGTGTCCATCACCTTTAACCGAAAAAAAAAAATCCCACTGATATTAAAAAATACACATATTAGGAACCAGAGAAAAAAACAGGGAAAAGTATTCCATAAAAATATTTAGCTCAAATTCAAATTAAAAAATTCAATCTATTTTTCAGGCAATATTACTTTAAAAAATAAGTTGATACACTAATGAAGATTTGAATACCTCAGTAAATATTAAGAGCTAATGTAGCTCTTGCCAAGAAACAGAAATGGAAAATGACATATATTTTCATATATATATTTCTATATAATTTATATAAATACTATATATTTAATACATCTTAGCTCAGTTTTCATTTAAACCACAACAAATAATCAATGCTTATTAGAAACTTTAAAGCATGATTTAGTGATACAATCTCCTCTATGCATGAACACTCAGTTCTTAGGGAACACCTGGTAATGGGCAAGTCAGTTTTAATGCCTAAAATACTAGAAAATGGTTTTAAGGCTGATCATGCAGACACACACAAAGAATCAGTATGTACTGGATGACTGAAAGGAGATGACTGTTTTAACATGTGGAAATAACTTTAATGTCTTAATCAATGTTTAGGGAAGGAAACAATACTTTTGGGAAATTATTTCCCATTAATTATTAGCAGTGACAGTTCACCTATTTGTTCTACAATTTTCCCTTCCTCACAAGCCTAATGTAAAGCCTAATTCTAATTAGTTCTAGGAAATTACAGATTAAAAAAAAATTACACCATTGACACAGAATATATAGAAGAAAGATTTCCTCTAGTTGGGAAATAATAAATATTCCAATTTCCCATTATGATCCTCTAAAACTTGTCAAGTTAGTAGAGATTAAAACCACTGAAAACCAGTTACACATTATAATCCAGTTACACAGCATCAGAAGAGATCTCAAGCCTTTTCTAAGGAAAGAGCTGCCTTCATGCTCTTAAATTCTATGGACCCTAATGGGAGTTAGCTGCCCAACTGAATGGCTCAGGAAGCCTGCTCAGTTCCCTTCCCACATGAGTTTTGGAGGAGTTTTTCCATGGCTGCTGCCCTACCATGACCCAGTTGGTCTTTGGAACTGACCAGCAGGGAATCTAGCTCTTTCCACTGCAAACTCATCGCTGGCTTTGTTAAAAGATCCTAAACACAGACTAACATACTAGATTGGTTGAACCAGTTTCAGTTATGCCTTACGTTTGAATCTGAGAGCAGGGATGACTGGATGATTTCATTTGTTTTAGGAAGAGACAACATGGAAAAATGCAAAGACCATACTTTTTGAGTAAGACTGGTCTTTAGTTGGAATCCCTGCTCTGACACTTAAGTAGCAGTGTCTTTGGGCAAGTTACTTAATATTTTTCTGTGTCTTTGCTGCTTATCTATAATGACAATAATAGCTATCTTGCAGGGTTGTTGTAATGATCTGCTGATTCTAGTATTGGGAACACAGTAATTATTAGTCCTCAACAAATGGTAGTCATTGGTACTCAAAAATGGTAGACTAAAACATGGCTATCCACTTCAGGGCTACCTCTATCTGCAGAGTTTGCCAAATGGCACTCATGTCAGTAATATTAAAATCATCCCTCTTAAGTTGGTCTAATGGTTTTAATATTTTATAGTATTTTGCTTACTGAGGTATGAATGTGCATGTGTTATGAGAACTTAAAATCTGCTAATTTAGTTTCCCATACTGTGAAATGCCCCAAGGTGTGAGTTCACAGTAGGTCAAATGTCATTAATAATCTGAAAGTTTTCAGAACACTGGTTACAAAGTAACTTTTTATGTTTTGTGGATCTTTCTAATTCACCATTAAAAGCTGCCATATATTAATGCATTGTTGCCCCATTTGTCTGTATTCTCAAAAAGAACTTTTAATAGAAGAAAAAATTTAACTCTTGAACTGGAAATTGTATTTCAAAAGTTCAGTCATCAGGGAAGCTGATCTTACCAGACACGGTCTTTTGCTAAATGCAATATAATGTTTTTCAAATGAGATTCGTGGTCTTTTAAAAAAAGGGCCCATGATAATTGGTTGAAATGGTAAAATAAGATGAAAGGATCTCTTTATGTAATAAATTAAAACACAACTCTCACCTTTGTTGGGAAGTCCTGAATTCTTCTTTTCAAATAGGTTTTGTTTTGTTACTTTTGTCACTAAAGGAAAAAAAAATCTCACATTAAAAATTAATACAGAATATTAAATAATTTCTCATTTTGGAAGAAACAACTTCATAAGAAATAATTTCAAGCAATACATACTTATAAATATCAAGTATAAAATGCAATACCTTATATCTTTTGTAAAGAATGAGAACTGCATTAAAAAAAAGCCTAATACCAGTTACCAAGGTACATTCTTTCCCTTCACATTCAAGAAGAATCCCTGAAATAACATATCCTGGCAAAAGATATGTGGCTTCCTGTTCTAAGTTTGCAAACAAGTAATAGAGAGACACGATCAAAAACTCATAAATTTCTCTTACGTAGGTCTTTTGTTTTCTGCATTTCTCTTTTTAAGACACCTGATGTATGGGAGATACCAATGAGATTTTCAAGCTCTCTACTGTCCTCCAAAGCCTAAAAGAAAGTCATCTTAAATGAGTTAAGTTCTCTACAAATATAATACTACTGACAAGTCTAGTGAAAATACAGTATACTGCTTCCTTCATATGAAAAACTTAAACTCTATGATAATGAAATTTAACTTTTTCTGTTAGGTTAACTACTGCAAACCTTAAAATACCTGAATAAAAACAATTCATTAACTAAAAAGACTAAACATAATTAATAAATTTACTTTTAAATGTGAAGAAGCCAGATATTACTAAAATATTATGGTTAATTAATGTTCATACATGAAAAGAAGTTCCCATGAAGAGTAAATTGAACATATCCCCTGTAAGTTCTTTCTGGGATTGGATTCTCCTATTCTTTTTCAAATAGGGTAATAGAATATGAAAAATTATATGCCAAAAAAAGCAAACCTGTATATTACTTAAATTTTGCATTATTTCCATGAATTCGTCTGATGATTTCTCAACTTTAGATAGCAACATCATGAATCTATGAATGAAGAAAAAAGTATTCAGCAAGATCAGGCACTTTCAGAGCTTTAATTCTTTTGAAAGCATCTTTGATTCAGTTTTCTAATCCTTTTCTTTATATTTTTCAAAGTGGTAAAAGATGTAAATGCTCCTCCTTCATGCTTTCATTCCTTTACAAACAGTGTATTTTACCAACCATCCTGTCCTTTGGTGTTTCACTTTCTCATTCCCACTTTGCAGTGGGAGAGAAGATATAGCTGGCTTGTCCTTTCTCCCCCATACCACTTTGAGAAAACTAATACATCCCCATCTCCTTATTGACCTAGATCTAAGCCTATGAATCAGTGTTACCCAGTGATCTTTAATAAAAAACCAAGTTTTTTAGCTTTAATATATCTCAATGTGACAAAGACACAAAGGCACTCTTTTAAATTTGAAAACAAAGAAAACTTCACTTTGTAATCCTACCTTCCTTCTAAACATATCTCTAGTTAGCATATTAGCATTCTGGAAAAATCTTAGGTTTTAAAAATATTTTTATAACTTTATACCACACTTTCTTGCCTTAATATAACATTACACACACACAAACACACACATATTCATGTGTCTATAATTTTAAAAGCTGCACAATATTGTACCTAATGAATACACCAAAGATGATTTAACCATTTCCTTATGGCTGCAATTTTAGTTTCTTTTTCAATTTTAAGATCTCATAGCTGTGTATGATAATCTATACCAGTGCAGTCTAACAAAAATATAATGCAAGCCACATACGTAATTAAAAATTTTCTAGTAGCCACATTAAAAGAAGTAAAAAGAAATAGGTGAACTTAATTTTAATGATATATTTAACTCAATATATCCAAAGTATTACCATTTCAACATGTAATCAGTATAAAAATTATTCGAGATATTTTATACTTACTTTTTTTTTTCAAAATTCAGTGTATACTTTACACGCATAGCACAGCTCATTTCAGAATAGTCACATTTAAAATGCTCATTAGCCATGTGTGGCTGGCTAGTGACTACTGTTTCGGAGAGCACAAATCTATACTATCGATTTTATGAGAGAAACTAGATAGTCTCTTTAAGTGCTTTTCAAAATCACATCAGTGTTATCCATTAACATTTGCGTGCTATTAAAAAATAAGACAAATGTGATGTTAAATGTACATACACAATGAATATGAACAGTATGTTTTTCTTGTTTTAATTAATTTTTTGCTGCATTGGGTCTTCGTTGCTGCACGTGGGCTTTCTCTAGTTGCGGCGAGCGGGGGCTGCTCTTCGTTGTGGTGTGCGGGCTTCTCATTGCAGTGGCTTCTCTTGTTGCGGAGCACGGGCTCTAGGCGCGCAGGCTTCAGTAGTTGTGGCATGAGGGCTCAGTAGTTGTGGCTCGCAGGCTCTAGAGTGCAGGCTCAGTAGTTGTGGTGCACGGGCTTAGTTGCCCTGTGGCATGTGGGATCTTCCTGGCCGAGGGCTCAAACCCGTGTCCCCTGCATTGGAAGGCGGATTCTTAACCACTGTGCCACCAGGGAAGTCCCTGAACAGTATGTTTCAACTAAGTAAAATATATATCTAAGTATACAACAAGGAATGGAGAGAAAGCATTATGCAAAAGCTAAAAATTATGTGAGGACAGTGGAATTACAGGTCATATTCTTTCTTTAAAAATTTTCCTTTATTATTATGCATTTTACATTAGAAGTCATCTATCTGTCTGAGGCCTCAACTGCTCACCACTGGAACCTCAGTTTGTGACAGAGTATCATAAAAGGATTCCATCTCCTCCAATTGAGCTCCAAAAGCCTGAAGGAGCAAGATGACTTAAGTGACTCCCACCCAGGGCTGGGAACCTCCAGCTTCCCCTATATTATACGTAAGGCTACTAAGTGCTTCAGAAGTGCAAAGCTGAGGCAATTAAGCTACTCTGCTATGAGGAGGAGTCCTAGGGGCTCTTTTCCTTGCATCCCTTTCCTGGGAGGATTGGAGGGGAAGAGCCTCTCCACACTGTCTTATCATACCTTAAGGAACTGATGCTGTTCCCTGTCTACCCTCAGGGAATTGTGTGGGAAGGGCTGGGTCCTGCAGGATTACCATCTTGAATGACTCAAAGGAGCTCTGTTCAGATAGAGTAAGATGTGAATGGTGCCCCCAGGAGCTGTGCTATGTAGCATCCCCAACAATCCTATTAGTAAATCTCTCTCCCAAGTTAAGATAGTTATCCAGCAGCTAAGCAAACTGTTTGTAACCTTGGAGTTTTTGGACTGAGTATCAATTCTCTGACTATCAAGATATTCTTCACATGCCTAAGCTACTTTTGCAGGGAAACTTGCCTCCACTTCAGGACCAAGTAGAGTAGTGGACACTCCATCACTCTTGTAATTTTTATTTTAATTTCCTTTCCTTTCCTCCTCCTCGTCCTTTTACTTCTTCCTAGGTGAAATCAACTCCTTTTCCCATCTCGGTTGCAACCAAATTCACAGAACGGTTTTGAAACTGTCATCCAACTGTTAAATTTTGAGAAATTCAGGAAGTGTGTTCTACATCTTCTACATCTTCTACTTTCTACATCTTTCTACATCTTCTGACTCAGTGGACAAGGCTTCATAATCTTTGGAGATAAACTACTTGCTGAGCAGCTTTTGGGAGAAGAATGGTTGCCACTGTCTTCATCCTAGACAAAATGGCAATTTTTATATTTAATCCCATTTGTGCTGGAGACTGGATTTTTATTGCTGCTAATAGCATTTTCTATATTTTCAATGGATGGTTCAAACTGTACTTTGTTGCCTTAAGACAGCATCACTGTTTGCTTTAATATCATCTCGATGTCCCTTCACTAATTTACTTATTTCTGAAAACCAACCATCTTTTATTCCTGCCTGCAGAATACATTTGTTACAAAATTTCCAAGTTATTGTTGCTCCCTCTTTCAAGTTGGTGAGTGAAAGTGTCATCAGTAGGTGCCGTTCAGATTTTATAGAACACTACTCCTTTCTTAAACAGATTTACCTCTGGCTGGACTAAATTGGATCAAATCCTTCATCTTATAATGACCATTGCAAGCTATGCAGATGTTGATGGGTACTGCATCCCGATATCTAGTGACTGCTGCCAGCTTCATGGCATCCTTATAAGATCTGATCACATCCTATATTATGGCCAAAGACCACTGTAGTACAACTTGAGAAATCTGAAATCTTGGTCCTCCTTGAATGAATCTTTTTTTGTTTGTCAATAGAGTAAAAGTCCAGCATCATCTTTTTTTACCAACGGGTATTTTTAAAGTGTCTGGGTTAGTCCTCTAAGATACCTTTAAAAAGAAACTATGATCCAGTTGCTCCCGCACAACAGAAAGTTGTTCACGTTTTGACATGTTTTTGCCAGACTGCCTTACGTCAGGGCAGATTCTTATGGTATGTTCACTATGAATATCTCTTTTTCTCTTGAGAAAGCCACATGCCAAAAATTCAGGGTTTTCGGTGCCTTTTCCAGTTTGCCTAGAAAAGTCTCACTGTGAAATTCAGAGTTCTCTCATTTTCCCCAAAGAGGAAGTCTTATTATTCTGAAGAACAACTGAAATTAGATGCTTCGACCACATAAAATCCATGGAGGGATGTATCCATTAATTATACTTTAAATTTCTTCCACAGAAATTTCTTCAGTTTCAAGCAAGTCATATGTAATGTAACTTTCAAAACTATCATTCTGCTCCAATTCTGTTTTTTTCCCATCTTGACTGCTTTCAATTATTTTCCATTCTTACCTTCAAATTTAGCTTCATCATTTTCCTTTTCTCCATAAAGTTCCTCAGATATATTCTGAGGGAAGAACTAAAAGAATAAGGAGAACCTATCGTTAAATTGGTGGGTCTGACTAAAAATTGCTGATACAGGTGGTTAGCAAGCATTAACTCAGCTGTTGCTGTGCCATTCTAGATGTGGAAGAAGGGAGGCAAAGGAGATAGGAAAGGAGCCCACTAATGTCTTCAAGATTCCCTAGCATGCGACTCATGGTGCCTACTGTATTAACTGTGCAGGCACTGTGGGTGTAGTGAGAGAAGAGGAGAAACGTCTAAAAGCCATAATGGTCTTTAAAGATCCTGATTTCCCCCTTTCTGTAACTTCCAATTGTTTGGCATCTGTCTTCCTCACCAGACTGTAAGTTCCATGCAGGCAAGGACAGGCTCTACTTGTTTACCTTATAAACCAAGTTACCTAGCATGGTGTCTGTAGTATGGTAGATATTATTTGATGGATCAATGAATAAAATAAAAAAGACCTAGTCCATTAAACATCCATTCCTAGATCCAAGTGAAATATGCTCATCTTTTATTTTTTTCTTTCTTTTACGTCCTTCTAATCATAGACGTCATAGTTCATGTTTGTTGCATCACTGAGAAAGCTGGGTGGGGGAAACAGGGAGATGCTGGTCAAAGTGTACAAGTCTTCATTTATAAGATGAGTAAGTTCTGGGGATCTCATGTACAGCACAGTAGCTATAGTTAAAAAATACTATATTGTATACTTCAAATTGATAAGAAGAGTAGATCTTAAGCATTCTCGCCACCAAGAAAACAAGGTAACTATGTGAGATGGTAAATATGTTAATTAACCTTACTGTCATAATTATTTCACAATGTATAAATATATCAAATCATCACGTTATACACTTTAAATATATATATTTTATTTGCCAATTATACTTCAATTAAGCTGGAAAAAACTTGAAGAATAAGAAAATTTTCTCAGTCCCTTAACCTTCTGCCACATACATGGGTGTCTAATACGTAATCCTGGATTTCCTACCTATTTGTTTTCTTCATTCCTGGCCCAAGCTGTGAGTGCTAGAGAAAACTTACAGCACTACTGATGGTCAATATTACAAGTACATATATGATTTTGCTGGGCCCCTGATGCTTTTAACTCTTTTACTTAATGAATATTCTCTCTTTTACAAACCATTGCTCAAAATAATGGTCTAGATCAACCTCCACTTCCTCCATCCTGAAATTAAATTCAAATATTCAGATTTCTGCCTTACTCCTCTACTAACACTATACTCTCAAAGGCCACAAGTGAACTCTTAATTAATTCCATTACTAAAAACTTATCTGAAAGTCACTACCCATAAGAGACTTGTATTTTTATAAAATCTCAAGAAACCTGAGAACTGCATGTACATAACAGGGATAAAATCCTCAAGATGTTCTTTTTATAAAATTTATTTTAATTTTTCTTTCAATTTTATTGAGATATAACTGACATGCAGCACTATTTAAGTATAAGGTGTACAGCATAATGATTTGACCTTCCTACATAATGAAACGATTACCACAATAAGTTTAATGAACAAGTTTTTCTTCATTCTCACAATATTATATATACACTACCAAATGTAAAATAGATAACTAGTGGGAAGCAGCTGCATAGCACAGGGAGATCAGGTGGGTGCTTTGTGACCACCTAGAGGGGTGGGATAGGGAGGGTGGGAGGGAGACGCAAGAGGGAGGAGATGTGGGGATATATGTATAGCTGATTCACTTCGTTATAAAGCAGAAACTAACACACCATTGTAAAGCAATTATACTCCAATAAAGATGTTAAAAAAAATGTCTTATACAGAAAAAGGTTAATCCATCACTGAACCTCTACTTACCTAACTCTATTAATCTAAATTATTTTGGATGATGATAGCTGGATTATAAAAATGAAATATATTGCTAACATTTTTTGAGCTCTTTCCAAATACAAGGCATTGTATTTATTACTTTACAAGCTGTATCCTGTTTAATCTTTAAAACAACTCTCTGGGGACTTCCCTGGTGGTACAGTGGTTAAGAATCCGCCTGCCAATGCAGGGGACACGGGTTCGAACTCTGGTCCGGGAAGATCCCACATGCCGTGGAGCAACTAAGCCCGTGCACCACAACTACTGAGCCTGTGCTCTAGAGCCCGTGAGCCACAACTATAGAGTCCACAAGCCACAACTACTGAAGCCGGCACGCCTAGAGCCCATGCTCCGCAACAAGAGAAGCCACTGCAATGAGAAGCCCGCGAACTGCAATGAAGAGTAGCCCCTGCTCCGTAACTAGAGAAAGCCCACGCGTAGCAACGAAGACCCAACACAGCCAAAAATAAATAAAAGTAAATAAATTAAAACAACAACAACAAAAAAGCAACTCTCTGTGGTAAATATTATCTCCATTTTATTGGTATGGAAACTGAAGCACAAATAAATTACTTAATTATTCAAGGGTACACAATAAGGAGCACAGTCAGGACTTGAACCCAGGTGTTTTTTTTTTCTCTTTATTTTGAGGTAATATTGGTTTATAAAATTATATGTTTCATGTGTACAACCTTATACTTCCACTTCTGTATACACTACAGTGTGCTTACCACCAAAAATTTAGTTTCCATCTGTCACCATACAGTTGATTCCCTTTATCCATTTTGCCCTCCCTCTGTCCCCTCCCTTCTGGTAACCACTACTCTGTTCTCTGTATCTACATGTTTGTTTTGTTTAGTTCATTTATTCTGGTTTTTTGTTTCTCTGTCTTTTATATTCCACATATGAGTGAAATCATGTTGTATTTGTCTTTCTCTGACTTATTTCACTTACCATATACCCTCAAGGTCCATCCATGTTATCACAAATGGCAAGACTTCATCTTTTTATTTTATGGCTGAGTAGTATTCCATTGTATATATATATATATGCTGTGCCACATCTTCTTTATCCATTCATCCACTGATGGGCACTTAAGTTATTTCTATAGCTTGGCTACTGTAAAATAATGCTGTAATGAACATAAGGGTGCATATATTTTTTTGAACTAGTATTTTTGTATTCTTTGGTTAAATACTCAGAAATGGGATAACTGGATCCTATGGTAGTCCTATTCTTAATTTTCTGAGGAATCGCCATACTGTTTTCCAAAGTGGCTACACCAATTTACATTTCCACCAACTGTGTATTAGACAGTATACTCTTTTGACATCGGTCTTAGCAATATCTTTCCAGATATATCTTCTCTGGCAAGGGAAACAAAAGCAAAAATACATCAATGGGACTACATCAAACTAAAAAGCTTCTGCACACCAAAGGAAACCATCAACAAAATGAAAATGCAGCCTACTGAATGTGAGAAGATATTTGCAAATCATATATTCAATAAGGGGTTAATATCCAAAATATATAAAGAACGCATATAACTCAACAACAACAAAAAACTGATTAAAAAATGAGCAGAAAAAAAAAATGAGCAGAGAAGCTGAATAGACATTTTTTCAAAGAAGACACAGATGTCCAACTGGCACATGAAAAGATGCTGAACTGAGGTGTTTCTGACCTATGTTTATAATAATATTTCCCAAAGTGTAACTCACCACTGGCATCAAAATTCCTTGGTGAGACTGGTAAAGATACAACTTTTTTAAAACTAGGCTGCATTCAAGATCTACTAATCAAGAATATCACTAGATGGGGCCTAGAAATACATTTTCCAGGAGATTCTTATGCACATCAAAATTAATTAATGGCATTTTTCTCTGAAGAAAGACTGGTTAAATAAAAAATCTGGACAACATAGAAAATTGGACATTTCTTATCAAAAGAATTTTTTTTCTGTATTTAGGTCTATTTATTCCATTATATTTGCAAAAGCTTTCTCAGGAAGGTTTTCTTTAGCTGTTCCTGTAGCTGTTTTTCTCTTTTTAAATTTTATTTTGGAGTATAGTTGATTAACAATGTTGTGTTAGTTTCAGGTTTACAGCAAAGTGATTCAGTTATACATACACATGCATCTATTCTTTTTCAAATTCTTTTCCCATTTAGGTTATTACAGAATACTGAGCAGAGTTCCCTGTGCTATACAGTAGGTCCTGGTGGGTTATCTATTTTATTTTTAATTTTTAAATTTTAAAAATATTTTTATACAGCAGGTTCTTATTAGTCATCCATTTTATACACATCAGTGTATACATGTCAATCTCAATCGCCCAATTCATCACACCCACACCCCCACCCCCGCTGCTTTCCCCCCTTGGTGTCCATACGTTTGTTCTCTACATCTGTGTCTCAATTTCTGCCCTGCAAGCCAATTCACCTGTACCATTTTTCTAGTTTCCACATATATGTGCTAATATACGATATTTGTTTTTCTCTTTCTGACTTACTTCACTCTGTATGACGGTCTCTAGATCCAACCACGTCGCAACAAATGACCCAATTTCGTTCCTTTTTATGGCTGAGTAATATTCCACTGTATATATGTACCACATCATCTTTATCCATTCATCTGTCAATGGGCATTTAGGTTGCTTCCACGACCTGGCTATTGTAAACAGTGCTGCAATAAACATTGGGGTGCATGTGTCTTTTTGAATTATGGTTTTCTCTGGGTATATGCCCAGTAGTGGGATTGCTGGGTCATATGGTCATTCTATTTTTAGTTTTTTAAGGAACCTCCATACTGTTCTTCATAGTGGCTGTATCAATTTACATTCCCATCAACAGTGCAAGATGGTTCCCTTTTCTCCACACCCTCTCCAGCATTTGTTGTTTGTAGATTTTCTGATGATGCCCATTCTAACTGGCGTGAGGTGATACCTCATTGTAGTTTTGTTTGTTTGTTTTTTATAAATTTATTTAATTTATTTTTGGCTGCTTTGGGTCTTTGTTGCTGTGCATGGGTTTTCTCTAGTTGCGGCGAGCGGGGGCTACTCTTTGTTGCCATGCACAGGCTTCTCATTGTGGTGGCTTCTCTTGTTGCGGAGCACAGGCTCTAGGCGTGTGGGCTTCAGTAGCTGTGGCTCGTGGGCTCTAGAGTGCAGGCTCAGGAGTTGTGTCGCCTGGGCTTAGTTGCTCCGCGGCATGTGGGATCTTCCCAGACTAGGGCTTGAACCCATGTCCCCTGCATTGGCAGATGGATTCTTAACCATTGCACCACCAGGGAAGCCTACCTCACTGTAGATTTTTTTTTTTTTGGTGCGTGGGCCTCTCACTGCTGTGGCCTCTCCCGTTGCGGAGCACAGGTTCTGGATGCACAGGTTCAGCGGCCATGGCTCACGGGCCCAGCCGCTCTGTGGCACGTGGGATCCTCCCGGACCGGGGCACGAACCCGTGTCCCCTGCATCAGCAGGCGGACTCTCAACCACTGTGCCACCAGGGAAGCCCCTCACTGTAGTTTTGATTTGCATTTCTCTAATAATTAGTGATGTTGAGCAGCTTTTCATGTGCTGTCTTCTTTGGAGAAATGTCTATTTAGGTCTTCTGCCCATTTTTGGATTGGGTTGTTTTTTTAATATGGAGCTGCATGAGCTATTTATATATTTTGAAGATTAATCCTTTGTCCATTGATTCGATTGCAAATATTTTCTCCCATTCTGAGGGCTGTCTTTTCGTCTTGTTTATGGTTTCCTTTGCTGTGCAAAAGCTTTGAAGTTTCATTAGGTCCCATTTGTTTATTTTTGTTTTTATTTCCATTACTCTAGGAGGTGGATCCAAAAATATCTTGCTGTGATTTATGTCAAAGAGTGTTCTTCCTATATTTTCCTCTAAGAGTTTTATAGTGTCTGGTCTTACATTTAGTTCTCTAATCCATTTTGAGTTTATTTTTGTGTATGGTGTTAGGGAGTGTTCTAATTTCATTCTTTTACATGTAGCCGTCCCGTCTTTCCAGCACCACTTACTGAAGGACTGTCTTTTCTCCATTGTATATCCTTGCCTCCTCTGTCATAGATTAGCTGACCAAGGTTATCCATTTTAAATATAGCAGTGTGTACATGTCAGTCTCAAATTCCCAATGTATCCCTCCCTCCTACCCTTCTGCCCTGGTAACCATAAGTTCTCTCTCTAGGTCTGTGAGTCTGTTTTTGTTTTATAAATAAGTTCATTTGTATCATTTTTTTTTTAAGTTTCTGCATATCAGCAATTTCATATGATACTTGTCTTTCTCTGTCTGACTTACTTCACTTAGTATGATAATCTCCAGGTCCATCCACGTTGCTGCAAATGGCATTATTTCATTCTTTTTAATGGACGAGTAATATTCCATTGTATATATGTACCACACCTACTTTATCCATTCATCTGTCAATGGACATTTAGGTTGCTTCCATGTCTTGGCTATTGTAAATAGCACTGCAATGAACACTGTGGCTCATGTATCCTTTCAAGCCATGTTTTTCTCTGGATATATGCCCGGGAGTGGGATTGCTGGATCATATGGTAGCTCTATTTTTAGTTTTTTAAGGAACCTCCATACTGTTCTCCATAGCAGCTGTACCACTTTACATTCCCACCAACAGTGTAGGAGGGTCCCTTTTCTCCACACCCTCTCCAGCATTTATTATTTGTAGACTTTCTGATGATGGCCATCTGACCAGTGTGAGGTGCTTTCTCATTGTACTTTTGATGTGCATTTCTCTAGTATTTAGCGATGTTGAGCATCTTTTCATGTGTCTCTTGGTCATCTGTATGTCTTCTTTGAAGAAATGTCTATTTAGGTCTTCTGTCCATTTTTTGATTGGGTTGTTTGTTTTGTTATTGAGCCACATGAGCTCTTTGTAAATTTTGGAGACTAATCCTTTGTTGGTCGCATTGTTTGCAAATATTTTCTCCCATTCTGTGGGTTGTCTTTTCGTATTGCTTATGGTTTCCTTTGCTGTGCAAAAGCTTTTAGGTTTAATTAGGTCCCATTTGTTTATTTTAGTTTTTATTTCCATTACGCTAGGAGTCAGCTCAAAAAAGATATTGCTGCAATTTATGTCAGAGTGTTCTGCCTATGTTTTCCTCTAAGAGTTTTATAGTACCCAGTCTTACATTTAGGTCTTTAATCCATTTTGAGTTTATTTTTGTATATGGTGTTGGAGAATGTCCTAATTTCATTTTTTTATATGTTGCTGTCCAGTTTTCCCAGCACCATTTATTGAAGAGACTATCTTTCCTCCATTGTATAGTTTTGCCTCCTCTGTCATAGATTAATCGACTATAAGTGTGTGGTTTATTTCTGGGCTTTCTATCCTGTTCCATTGACCTATATTTCTGTTTTTGTGCTAGTACTATACTGCTTTGATGACTGTACCTTTGTAGTATAGTCTGAAGTCTGGGAGACTGATTCCTCCAGCTCTGTTTTTCTTTCTCACGATTGCTTTGGGGCTTCCCTGGTGGCGCAGTGGTTGAAAGTCCGCCTGCCGATGCAGGGGACGCGGGTTCGTGCCCAGGTCCGGGAAGATCCCACATGCCGTGGAGCGGCTGGGCCCATGAGCCATGGACACTGGGCCTGTGCGTCCGGAGCCTGTGCTCCGCAACAGGAGAGGCCACGACAGTGAGAGGCCCACGTACCACAGAAAAAAAAAAAAAAAGATTGCTTTGGCTATTCAGGGTCTTTTGTGTCTCCATACAAATTTTAAGATTTTTTGATTCTAGTTCTGTGAAAAATGCTATTGATAATTTGATAGGGATTGCACTGAATCTGTAGATTGCCTTGGATAGTATAATCGTTTTGACAATATCGATTCTTCCAATCCAAGTACATGGTATATATTTCCATCTGTTTATGCCACCTTTGATTTCTTTCATCAGCTTCTTATAGCTTTCAGACTACATGTCTTTTGTCTCCTTAGGTAGGTTTATTGGTTCTTGCCCTCTTGTGGGCAGGGCCGTGCTCAGGAAGACTTTAAGCAGCCTGACTGCTGGTGGGTGGGGCTACGTTCCTGCCCTGTTGGTTGTATGGCCTAGTGTGTCCCAGCACTAGAACCTATGGGCTGTTGGGTAGGGCTAGGTCTTGGGGAGGAAATGGCGACCTCCAGGAGGGCGCATGGTAATAAGTACTTGCCAGAACTGCTGCTGCCAGTGTCTTTGTCCCTGCAATGAGCTACAGCCACCCCCTGCCTTGGCGGGAGACACTCCAACACTAGCAGGTAGGTCTGGCCCAGTCTCTTATGAGGTTACTGCTTTTTTTCCCTGGCTCCTGGTGCATGAGACCTTGTGTGTGCCCTCCAAGAGTGGAATTTCTTCAAAGCCAGATTCTCCTCCCGTTGCCAGACCCCCAGGCTGGGAAGCCTGACGTGGGGCTCAGGACTTCCACTCCTGTGGGAGAACTTCTGTGGTATAATTATTTTCCAGTTTGTGGGTCGCCCACCAGGAAGGTTTAGAATTTGATTTTATCGTGATTATGCCCTTCCTACCATCTTGTTGTGGCATATTCTTTGTCTTTGGATGTATGGTATCTTTTTTGGTAGGTTCCAGCATTTTTTGTTGATGGTTGTTCAGCAGTTAGTTGTGATTTTGATGTTTTTGTAAGAAGGCGTGAGTTCACATCCTTCTACTCTGCTTTCTCGCCAGACAATGCATATTCAAGTAGTCCCTGTAGCTGGTTTTAAATGGAAAAATTTTTTTCTTATTGTGGCAAAATATATATAAGATTTGCCATTTTCACCATTTTAAAGTGTACAATTCAGTGGTACTAGTTACATTCACAACATCGTACAACCATCACTACTATCTGTTTTCAAAACTATTCTATTACCACAAACAGAAACTCTGTAACATTAAGCAATAACCCTTAGCCCCTGGTAATCTCTGATCTACTTTCTGTCTCTTTGAAGTTGTCTATTCTAGATATTGCATATAATTGGAATTGTATAATGTTTGTCCTTTTGCATTTGGCTTATTTCACTTACAATATGCTTTCAAGGTTCATTGTGTTTGTAGCATGTTATCAGAACCTCATTGCTTTTTATGACTGAATAATTTTTGTACATGGTGTAGAATTTTGATAGGCATTACACTGAATCTGTAGATCACTTTGGGTAGAGGTATTGACATCTTAACAAATTAAATCTTCTGCCCATGAACACAGGCTGTCTTTCCATTTATTTAGGTCTTCTTTAATTTCTCTCAGCAATACTTTGCAGTTTCCAGTGTACAAGTCTTTCACCTCTTTGGTTAAACTTATTCCTAGGTATTTTATTCTTTTAAATGCTACTGTAAATAGAATTGCCTCCTTCATTTCCTTTTCAAATTGTTTACTGCAGGTGTATAGAAACACAATTGATTTTTGTGTGTTGATCATATACCCTGTAATTTTGCTGAATTTGTTTATTAATACTAGCAGTTTCTTGTGCATTCTTCGGGAGTCTCTCTCTATAGGATCATGTCATCTGCAAATAGAGATAGTTTTATTTCTTCTTTTCCAGTTGGATGCCTTTTCATTCTTTTTCTTATCTAATTGCTCTGGCTAGAATTTTCAGTAAAATATTGAATACCAGTGGGGAAAGTGACCATGGTTGTCTTGTTACTGATGTTTGGAGGAAAGTTTTCATTCTTTCCTTTCAAGAATTTTAAACAGTTGAAAATAAAAGTAAATACTGGTTTCCCTCTTAGTCTTTGATCACCTACAGAATATAGGCATAACTATATCTTCATCCTAAGCTTTTGATAAACATTTTCAACTAACTTACCCCCAGAGACCCTCATTTAAGCAGAAAATGATCCATAAGTCAGTATTCTTGCTCTTTGATTAAATACTTAAAACACAGTAAAGAGAAAATTAGAATTCTGAAATGTGGTTACTTGCCACAATTAAATTGTATAGATAAAAAACAAAACCCATTTCTGGTGTAACATTACTGTTAAAAAGGTCTTATTTGGATTAGTATAGAAATAAAAGTTACTCTTCTGCCTATAAGAGAATAAACCAGTGATTAAAAATACACTTTATACAGCAGGAGGGATCCTTGTGGTGACAGGACTATTCTGTATCTTGACTGTGGTGGTGGATACGTGAACCTACATATGTGATAAAATTGCATAGAACATATACACACATATACAAATGAATATGTATTGTAAAATTTAGAAAACTGAATAAAGATTGGTGCATTGTATCAACATCAATTTCCTGGTTCTGATATTGTACTACAGCTTTGGAAGATGTTATCATGTCAGGAAAGTGGGAAAAGGGTACACATGATCTATGTTTTACTTCTCAAAATGACAAACCTACAATTATATGAAAACAAACTTTATAGAAGGACAGTCACCATTACTGCATTTTTTGTAGCAGTGCCAGCAGCAGCAAAAATTTGCAAAGAGGAAGAAAAACCAATGGCAGTGAATTCTATATTTTCCTTTTAGAGAACAAAGAATATAGACGTTCACATGAAATATTAATGTGTAGGTGTTTGTTTAATTTATAAACAAATTTTACTGACATATTGAGCTTTATTGACATGTCACTAATTGCTTGTTTTCTGGGAAAAAAAATTTACCTAAAACATGGAACTATATTTTCCTGCTGGAGAATTCTTACATTTAAAACTTGCCAAGTCGATTAACAGGCAGTGATTTCAGGACATATTTGTAAGTGGAAAGAGCGAAGTATGAAAGAGTATAAACTGTATGCCATCTTTGTATAAGAAGAGAAATGAGATAAATGAAATGGCTTAATTTTATAAAAATAAACATCTGAAAGGTAAACCAGAAACTAATTAATTTGGTTACTTATAGGGACTACACAGAAGGAATGCAGCAGGGAATAGTAACACATCTCTATGTATACTTTTTTGTAAAGTTTTGACTTTTGGAACCATATCAGTTGTTTTACACAGTCAAAAAACAAAAATAAAAAAGGATGAGAAAAAAATATCAAAATTGCATATAAACATCAACAAGCTAACCTAACTACTTCAAATGACTGACTAATTCTTCATATGGAGAACTAATCCAAGTAGTTCTGAACACAGTAATTTGACTACCTTCAAACTAAAGACAAAAAAGAATGCAAACAAAAATGCTTTTGCAGGTTTGTTTTTAGCAGTGCAGGAATTTTGAAACCATTCTGTATATACTGTAGGAATAAGCAAGTGTGCAAATGGACTGCTGCTAATAGAAGCCAGAGATCTACTGTTTGAAAAGGAGTGCAAATATGGAAAGGGGGAAGGCAAGGAAAGACACTATATCACTATGAACTCATGACTTTCAAAAAGGCCAGCTAACAGAAAGAATGATGGGATTAGAAAATCACTGCTATGCAACAGTCTTAGTAATTAATACTGGCTCAGTAAATTGCCTTCCCCAATGTGGGTGGGCATCATACAATCCACTGAGGGTTTGAATAGAAGAAAAAGCAGAGGAAGGGAGGATGGGTTCCCTGCTTGCCTGCTTTAGCTGGGATATTGCTCTTCTGCCCTTGAACTGAGATTTTACACCACTGGCTTCCCTGGTCGTCAGGCCTTTAGTCTTAGACTGAAATTATACCACTGGCTTTCCTGGACCTCCAGCTTGCTGATGGTACATGGTAGGACTTAACCTCCATAATTGTATGAGTCAATTCCTCATAATAAATCTATCTATATAGGTAATTGTATATATAATTCATTATTAATCTATTATTAATTAATAATTATTACATCAGTAATAATTTTTATTGTTATTATTATATTACTATATGTATGTACATTTGCTATTGGTTCTGTTTCTCTGGAAAACCACAACCTAATGCAATTGCCAAAACAAAACATAAAATGTTATAATCATTTAAAATTGATCTAAAAATACAAAATGTTCAGTTTAATTTCAGGTTTTAAAAAATCCAAGTCTTTGGAATGGTTTTACAAAATAATAAAACAAATCTAAACAAATGGAATAAATAAAGAGCTTATTACTAAAGCTAATAAAACAGCTCTATTGACTAGGTCTGAGTAATTTTATGATGGGTGGAAAAAAACAATCAGAAACACATAATTTTTATACATTGTAAGATATCTTGGCTTGTACTTAAATTCATTAATTCTAACACCAAGTCATGGAGTGATATACATAAATAACAGGGATCTTTAGAAACAAATATTGAGGGAAATTAAATAAATACTGGCAAATTCCTAAGTGACCCATAACAAAGTTTCTTGCTCCTCCCTTGCTACTTGAAAGCTCACTGCTATGGGAGCTACTGTGTATATGTATAACTGAATCACTCTGTTGTACTAACACAACATTGTTAATCAACTATACTCCAATATAAAATAAAAAGTTAAAAAAAAAAGTCAAGCTGTAAGCAGATTGATGGGCTCAGAAGAAAAAAGGAAAAACACTATGAAAACTTAGGATAGCTTGAGTGGAGCTGATTCAGGGGAAAGCAACAGGTAAGTCTGGTTTGCTTACATGATATCACTACTGTCCAAAAATACTTTCTCATTTCCTGTCTACTTTTACTTCTAAGTTTGTTATACTTCATACAACTGTATCAGAGATTAATTTGGTTTAGCAGGTAACTGCTTTCAAACACAAGATTATATGTGATTCAAAAATTGTTACTTGCCACTTGCTTTCTATATACCCCTTTGTACAGTTTGAGTTCTTATTATGTACATCTACTGTCTCTTTCAAAATATATTAAATGAGTTAAACAAAAAAATAATGCTTCTCACTTAATATCTAGTTGAGATTGGTTTCACCAAGGAAATTGGAACTTTGGTTAGAGGAAGGAGGAATGGTAATTGACAACAAAAATATCTGTGGGATAGGGCACATGAAAATATTTGGAACTGGGGGGAGCATGGCTAGGGAAAGCAGCTATATAAACAGATAAAGGGGTACAGGTGATAGATGAAGCTGTCAAAGAAGGACACCTCTTTGAGAAAACTCTTCCCTTTGTCCCTACTGTACTCTAAGTGGCACTCTCCATATCTTTTTATCTAGACTACTACTGATTAATACTATACTTCACCTACATTATGAAAAAAATAGACTTGTAGCCCTGACTTGAGGTTATAACCACAAATAACAACACAATTTGTATGGAAAATGCATTCTAAGGTTCACTCAAATGATTTAAAAAACACTCAGACCCAAGATTGAACCAGAAAGAAATAGAAAATATGAACAGACCAATCACAACTACTGAAATTGAAACAGTAATTTAAAAACTACCAAAAAACAAAAATCCAGGATCAGATGGCTTCATAGGCAAATTCTACCAAACATCTGGACAAGAGTTAAAACTGACCCTTTTGAAACCATTCAAAAAATTGCAGAGGAAGGAACACTTCTGAACTCATTCTATGAAGTCAATGTAACTCTGATACCAAAACCAGACAAACATATCACAAAAAAAGAAAATTACATGCCAATACACACATGTAAATATCTTCAACAAAATATGAGCAAACCAAATCCAATGATACATTAAAAGGATCATACATCATGATCAAGTGGAATTTATCCCAGGGATGCAAGGATTTTTCAATATCAGCAAATCAATCAACATGAAACACCACATTAACAAATGAATAATAAAAAGCATGTGATCATCTCAATAGATGCAGAAAAAGCTTTTGATAAAATTCAACATCCATTTATGATAAAAACTCTCCAGAAAGTGGGCGTAGAGGGAATATACCTCAACATAATACAGGCCACATATGACAAACCCACAGCTAATATCATACTCAACAGTGAAAAGCTGGAAGCATTTCCTCTAAGATCAGGAACAAGACAAGGATGCCCTCTCTTGCCACTTTTATTCAACATAATTTTGGAAGTCCTAGCCACAGCAATCAGAGAAGAAAAACAAATAAAAGTAATCCAAATTGGAAATGAAGTAAAAGAAGTAAAACTGTCACTGTTTACAGATGACATGATACTATACCTAGAAAATCCTAAAGATGCCACAATAAAACTACTAGAGTTCATCAATAATTTGGTAAAGTTGCAGGATACAAAATTAATATACAGAAATTTGTTGCATTTCTATATACTAACAATGAAAGAGAAATTAAACAATCCCATTTACCAGCATATCCAACAGAATAAAATACCTAGGAATAAACCTACCAAAGGAGGAAAAAGACCTGTACTCCAAAAACAATAAGACCCTGATGAAAGAAACTGAAGATGACACAAACAGAAACACATACCGTACACCTGGATTGGAAGACTCAATATTGCTAAAATGACCATACTACCCAAGGAAATCTACAGATTCAGAGCAATCCCTATCAAATTACCAATAGCATTTTTCACAGAACTAGAACAAGTAATTTAAAAATTTGTATGGAAACACAAAAGACCCTGAAGAGCCAAAACAATCCTGAGAAAGAATGGAGCTGGAGGAAGCAGGCTCCCTGACTTCAGGCTATACTGTAAAGCTACAGTCATCAAAACAGTATAGTACTGGCACAAAAACAGCCACATAGATCAATGGAACAGAAGAGACCAGAAATAAACCCACGCACTTATGATCAATTAATCTACAACAAAGGAGGCAAGAATATACAATGGAGAAAAGACAGTCTCTTCAATGAGTGGTGATGAGAAAACTGAACAACTACATGTAAAAAGATGAAATTAGGACATTCTCTAACACCATATACAAAACTAAGATGTATTAAAGATCTAAATGTAAGACTGGATACTATAAAACTCACAGAGGAAAACACAGGCAGAACACTCTTTGACATAAATCGCAGCAGTATCTTTTTCCAGCTGACTCCTAGTGTAATGGTAATAAAAACTAAATTAAACAAATGGGACCTAATTAAACCTAAAAGCTTTTGCACAGCAAAGGAAACCATAAGCAATACGAAAAGACAACCCACAGAATGGGAGAAAATATTTGCAAACAATGTGACCAACAAGGGATTAGTCTCCAAAATTTACAAAGAGCTCATGTGGCTCAATAACAAAAAAACAAACAACCCAATCAAAAAATGGGCAGAAGACTTAAATAGACATTTCTCCAAAGAAGACATACAGATGACGAAGAGGCACATGAAAAGATGCTCAACATCGCTAATTACTAGAGAAATGCACATCAAAAGTACAAAGAGAAAGCACCTCACACTGGTCAGATGGCCATCATCAGAAAGTCTACAAATAATAAATGCTGGAGAGGGTGTGGAGAAAAGGGAACCCTCCTACACTGTTGGTGGGAATGTAAAGTGGTACAGCTGCTATGGAGAACAGTATGGAGGTTCCTTAAAAAACTAAAAATGGAGCTACCATATGATCTAGCAATCCCACTCCTGGACATATATACAGATAAAAACATGGTTTGAAAGGATACATGCACCCCAATGTTCATTGCAGTGCTATTTACAATAGCCAAGACACCAAAGCAACCTAAATGTCCATTGACAGATGAATGGATAAACAAGGTGTGGTGTATATACACAATGGGACATTACTCAGCCATAAAAAGAATGAAATAATGCCATTTGCAGCAACATGAAAGGACCTAGAGATGATACTAAGTAAGTCAGACAGAGAAATACAAATATCATATGATATGACTTATATGTGGAATCTAAAAAAACATGATACAAATGAACTTGCTTACAAAGCAGAAACAGACTCACAGACACAGAAAACAAACTTATGGATACCAAGGGAAAAGTGGGGGGAAGGGAGGGATAAATTAGCAGTTTGGGATTAACAGATTCACATTACTCAATATAAAATAAACAACAAGGGCCTACTGTATAGCACAGGGAACTATATTCAATATCTTGTAATAACCTATAGGTTGTAATAACATACACACACACACACACACACACACACACACACACATATATGTATATAAAATTGAATTGCTTTGCTGTACACCTGAAACTAACACAACATTGTAAATCAACTATATTTCAATTTAAATAAATAAATAAATAACATTTCGAAACATAACCCATAACCCATTTCTAAGTTAGAGCAGATATATTAACTTACAACATGAGACCATAAGCTCCCAATGGGTAGATGTTTCATTTTCCTCATCTTTACCCATCCATCCATCATATTGTATGGCACACAGAAGATACAGCTGGAAAGGTAAATGAGCTGAACATATGAAGTACTTTAAAACTTGAACCCCCTGTTCTGCTTATTTCAATTTTTCCAGCCTCAGTGGACAGATATAAATATTCTTCCCAGAATACATAGGCAGTAGCTTTTTACACATAATGACTTCATTCAAGGCACCCTTGACAGGCCAATATGAAAATAACTGATGGCCGATAAGCCTTCTAGGTTCCTCTAGATTCCTTACTCTGCTGGCTTCACTGTGTTCCTAGCTCTTGAACCAGCAATTATGTTCCAAGACAATGTATTACTTGTCCATCCATGTAAATCCAAAGAGGGTGTTTCCCTCAGTTTTACCCTAAGCTAGTCTCTTAAGCATAGGCTGGGGAAACTGGGCTAAATGGGTATTAAAATAAAGGTATCATATATCACCATCATATGAACATGGCAAAACACATCATAAATAAAGAATTTTACTTCTTTAAGAAAAAATACTTCTACTCAGGTATAAACTATTCATTTCTGCAAGGAAATGATTTATCTTAAATCATCACTTTAACAAATATGACCTTTTTCTTTTAAGACACATGAGTATATTATTTCAGCAACAACGAACTTACTCATCATTGTCTTCTGTAGTAGATTCCTTTCTTTTGGTTATACTGAGGTGATTCCAGTTTTTCCTCTTTCCTATATGTGTGCAATAAAAAGAACGTAAAGTTAAGGCAAGAACTGTCAAATTTTAAATAGAATTTAAATCACCAACTTTTCAATAGAAAATAAAAGGGTTGACAAATGAAAGAAGAGTAGGTAAAGAAAAAGTATCCTGAAATTTGTTACAAGAAAATTTTTTCACTATTGTGGATAACTTTTCAATAGGTAGTTTTTTTTTTAATTTGCCAGTCTCCTAATGTTTTATTCATGATTACATCATATAGAAGAAATAATCTTTTGAATAAAATTTCCACTGGGGCTTGGTATATTAAAAAGAAAAACTAGATAAACCCACTTTGATAATACAATTAATTTAAAATACATTAGTTTTTCATCAAATATTTTCATGAGGAGGGACCTTCAAGATGGTAGAGGAGTAAGACATGGAGATCATCTTTCTACCCACAAATACATCAGAAATACATCTACACGTGGAACAACTCCTACAGAACACCTACTGAACGCTGGCAGAAGACCTCAGACTTCCCAAAAGGCAAGAAATTCCCCACATACCTGGGTAGGGCAAAAGAAAAAAGAAAAAACAGAGACAAAAGAATAGGGACGGGACCTGCACCTCTGGGAGGGAGCTGTGAAAGAGGAAAAGTTTCCACACACTACGAAGTACCTTCACTGGTGGAGACAGGGCGTGCCAGGGGTAAGCTTCGGAGCCACGGAGGAGAGCACAGCAACAGGGGTGCAGAGGGCAAAGCAGAGAGATTCCCGCACAGAGGGTCAATGCCGACAGCACTCACCAGCCCAAGAGGCTTGTCTGCTCACCCACCAGGGCAGGTGGGGCTGGGAGCTTCGGCTTCGGCTTCGGCTTCAGAGGTCAGATCCCAGGGAGAGGACTGGGGTTGGCTGTGTGAACACAGCCTGAGGGGGGCTAGTGCAACACAGTTAGCTGCGAGTCAGGAAAAGTCTGGAACTGCCTAAGAGTCAAAAGACCATTGTTTCGGGGTGCGCAAGGAGAGGAGATTCAGAGCACTGACTAAATGAACTTCAGAGACAGGTGCAAGCCACGGCTATCAGCCCGGACACCAGGGACAGGCATGAAACACTAACGCTGCTGCTGCAGTCACCAAGAATCCTGTGTGCAAGCACAGGTCAATATCCACACCCATGCCCCAGGGAGCCTGTGCAGCCCACCACTGCCAGGGTCCCATGCTCCAGGGACAACTTCCCCAGGAGAACACATGGCATGCCTCGGGCTGTTGCAGCGTCATGCTGGCCTCTGCCACCCCAGGCTCACCACACATTCTGTACCCTTCCCTCCCCACAGCCTGAGTGAGCCAGAGCCCCCAAATCAGCTGCTCCTTTAACCCCCTCCTTTCTGGGCAAAGAACAGATGCCAGAGGGCGACATACATGCAGAGGCAGGGCCAAATCCAAAGCTGAACCCTAGGAGCTGTGCGAACAAAGAAGAGAAAGGGAAATTTCTCTGTTCAGCCTCAGGAGTAGCGGATTAAATCTCCACAATCAACTTGATGTACCCTGCATCTGTGGAATACCTGAATAGACAACAAATCATCCCAAAATTGAGGCAGTGGACTTTGGAAGCAACTACAGACTTGGGGTTTGCTGTATGTGACTGATTAGTTTCTGATTTTTATGTTTATCTTAGTTTTCAGCACTTGTTATCTTTGGTAGATTTGTTTACTGATTTTGCTGCTCTCTTCTTTTTTCTTAATTACCTTTCTTATTTTAATAATTAAAAAAATTTTTAATTTTAGTAACTTTATTTTATTTCATTAAAAAAATTATTTTTTCTTACTTTCTTTTTTTTCCTCCCCTTTCTTCTGAGCTATGTAGCTGACAGGGTCTTGGTGCTCCGGCCGGGTGTCAGGCCCGAGCCCTGAGGTGGGAGAGCTGAGTTCACGACATTGGACCACCAGAGACCTCACAGCCACACATAATATCAATCGGCGAGAGCTCTCCCAGAGATCTCCATCTCAACACTAAGACCCAGCTCCACTCAATGACCAGCAAGCTACAGTGCTGGACACCCCATGCCAAACAACTAGCAAGACAGGAACACAACCCCACCCATTAGCAGAGAGGCTGCCTAAACTCATAATAAGTTCACAGATACTCCAAAACATACCACTGGATGCAGTCCTGCTCACCAGAAAGACAAGATCCAGCCTCATCCACCAGAACCAGTCCCCTCCACCAGGAAGCCTACACAACCCACTGAACCAACCTTACCCACTGGGGGCAGACACCAAAAACAATGGGAACTAAGAACCTGAAGCCTGCAAAATGGAGACCCCAAACACAGTAAGTTAAGCAAAATGAGAAGACAGAGAAATAAATACACAGATGAAGGAGCAAGGTAAAAATCCACCAGACCAAACAAATGAAGAGGAAACAGGCAGTCTACCTGAAAAAGAATCCAGAGTAATGATAGTAAAGATGATCCAAAATCTTGGAAATAGAATGGAGAAAATACAAGAAACGTTTAACAAGGACCTAGAAGAACTAAAGAGCAAACAAACAATGATGAACAACAAAATAAATGAAATTAAAAATTCTCTAGAAGGAATCAATAACAGAATAACTGAGGCAAAAGAATGGATAAGTGACCAGGAAGATAAAATAGTAGAAATAACTACTGCAGAGCAGAATAAAGAAAAAAAATGAAAAGATTGAGGGCAGTGTCAGAGACCTCTGGGACAACATTAAACGCACAAACATTCGAATTCTAGGGGTCCCAGAAGAAGAAGGGAAAAAGAAAGGGACTGAGAGAGATTATAGTTGAAAACAGAGAGTCCCATACAGGATAAATCCAAGGAGAAACACACCAAAACACCTATTAATCAAGTTATCAAAAATTAAATACAGGGCTTCCCTGGTGGCGCAGTGGTTGATAGTCCGCCTGCTGATGCAGGGGACACGGGTTCGTGCCCCAGTCCGGGAAGATCCCACATGCCATGGAGCGGCTAGGACCGTGAGCCATGGGCGCTGAGTCTGCGCGTCCGGAGCCTGTGCTCTGCAATGGGAGAGGCCACAACAGTGACAGGCCCGCATACCGCATAAACAAAACAAAACAAAAATTAAATACAAAGAAAAACTATTAAGAGCAGCAAGGGAAAAGCAACAAATAACATACAAGGGAATCCCCATAAGGTTAACAGCTGATCTTCCAGCAGAAACTCTACAAGCCAGAAGGGAGTGGCAGGACATATTTAAAGTGATGGAAGGGAAAAACCTACAACCAAGATTACTCTACCCAGCAAGGATCTCAGATTTGACGGAGAAATTAAAACTTTACAGACAAGCAAAAGCTAAGAGAATTCAGCACCAGCAACCAGCTTTACAACAAATGCTAAAAGAACTTCTCTAGGCAGGAAACACAACAGAAGGAAAAGACCTACAATAACAAACCCCAAACAATTAAGAAAATGGTAATAGGAACATACTTATTGATAATTACCATAAATGTATATGGATTAAATGCTCTAACCAAAAAGACACAGACTGGCTGAATGGATACAAAAACAAGACCTGTATACATGCTGTCTACAAGAGACCCACTTCAGACCTAGGGACACATACAGACTGAAAGTGAGGGAATGGAAAAAGATATTCCATGCAAATGGAAATCAAAAGAAAGCTGGAGCAGCAATTCTCATATCAGACAAAATAGACTTTAAAATAAAGACTATTAGAAGAGACAAAGAAGGACACTACATAATGATCAAGGGATCAATCCAAGAAGATGATATAACAATTGTAAATACTTATGCACCCAACATAGGAGCACCTCAATACATAAGGCAAATGCTAATAGCTACAGAAGGGGAAATCGACAGTAACACAATCATACTGGGGGACTATAACACCCCACTTTCACCAATGGACAGATCATCCAAAATGAAAATAAATACGGAAACACAAACTTTAAATAACACAGTAAACAAGATGGACTTTATTTATATTTATAGGACATTCCATCCAAAACCAACAGAATACACTTTCTTCTCAAGTGCTCATGGAACATTCTCCAGGATAGATGATATCTTGGGTCACAAATCAAGCCTTGGTAAATTTAAGAAAATTGAAATCATATCAAGTATCTTTTCCAACCACAATGCTATGAGACTAGATATCAAGTACAGGAAAAAAAATGGTAAAAAATACAAACACATGGAGGCTAAACAAAACACTACTAAATAACCAAGAGATCACTGAAGAAATCAAAGAGGAAATAAAAAAATACCCAGAAACAGGGCTTCCCTGGTGGTGCAGTGGTTAAGAATCCACCTGCCAATGCAGGGGACATGGGTTCAAGCCCTGGTCTGGGAAGATCCCACATGCTGTGGAGCAACTAAGCCTGTGCTGTGTTCCACAACTACTGAGCCTGTGCTCTATAGCCCACGAGCCACAACTACTGAGCCCATGAGCCACAGCTACTGATGCCTGTGCAACTAGAGCCTGTGCTCCGCAACAAGAGAAGCCACCGCAGTGAGAAGCCCATACACCACAACGAAGAGTAGGTCCTGCTTGTCGCAACCAGAGAAAGCCCGCGTGTAGCAACGGAGACCCAACACAGCCTAAAATAAATAAAATAAAATAAATTTTTTAAAAAAAGGTTTTAACAACCATGAAGTTCTGAACAAAAAAACCTAGAAACAAATGACAATGAAAACACAATGATCCAAAACCTATGGGATGCAGCAAAAGCAGTTCTAATAGGGAAGTTTAGAGCAGCACAATCCTCCCTCAAGAAACAAGAAAAATCTCAAATAAACAATATAACCTTACACCTAAAGCAATGAGAGAAACAAGAACAATAAAACCCCAAAGTTATTAGAAGGAAAGAAATCATAAAGATCAGATCCGAAATAAATGAAAAAGAAATGAAGGAAACAATGGCAAAGATAAATAAAACTAAGAGCTGGTTCTTTGAGAAGGTAAACAAAATTGATAAACCATTAGCCAGACTCATCAAAAAGAAAAGTGCGAAGACTCAAATCAACAGAATTAGAAATGAAAAAGGAGAAGTAACAACTGACTGCAGAAATACAAAGGATCATGAGAGATTACTACAAGCAACTATATGCCAATAAAAGGGACGACCTGGAAGAAATGGACAATTTCTTACAAAAGCACAACCTTCTGAGACTGAATCAGGAAGAAACAGAAAGTATAAACAGACCAGTCACAATCACTGAAATTGAAACTGTGATTAAAAATCTTCCAACAAACAAAAGCCCAGGACCAGATGGCTTCACAGGCAAATTCTATCAAACGTTTAGAGAAGAGCTAACACCTATCCTTCTCAAACTCTTCCAAAATATAGCAAAGGGAGGAACACTCCCCAACAAATTCTACCAGGCCACCATCACCCTGATACCAAAACCAGACAAAGATCTCACAAACAAAGAAAACTACAGGCCAATATCACTGATAAACATAGATGCAAAAATCCTCAATAAAATACTAGCAAAGAGAATCCAACAGCACATTATAAGGATCATACACCATGATCAAGTGGGGTTTATCCCAGGAATGCAAGGATTCTTCAATACAGGCCAATCAATCAATGTGATACACAATATTAACAAATTGAAGGATAAAACCATATGATAATCTCAATAGATATAGAAAAAGCTTTCTACAAAATTCATCACCCATTTATGATAAAAACTCTCCAGGAAGTAAGCATAGCGGGAACTTACCTCAACAAAACAAAGGCCATATATGACAAATCCATGGCCAACATCATTCTCAGTGGTGTAAATCTGAAACCACTTCCACTAAGATCAGGAACAAGACAAGGTTGCCCAATCTTACCTCTATTATACAACACAGTTTTGGAAGTTTTAGCCACAGCAATCAGAGAAGAAAAAGAAATAAAAGGAATCCAAATTGGAAAGGAAGAAGTAAAACTGTCACTGTTTGCAGATGACATGATACTATACATGGAGAATCCTAAAGATGCTACCAGAAAACTACTAGAGTTAATCAATCATTTGGTAAAGGAGCGGGATACAAAATTAATGCACAGAAATCTCTTGCATTCCTATACACTAATGATGAAAAATATGAAAGAGAAATTAAGGAAACACTCCCATTTACCATTGCAACAAAAAGAATAAAATAACTAGGAATAAACCTACCTAAGAAGGTAAAAGACCTATACTCAGAAAACTGTAAGACACTGATGAAATAAGTTAAAGATGATACAAACAGATGAAGAGATATACCACTTGACTGGAAGAATCAACATTGTGAAAATGACTATACTACCCAAAGCAATCTACAGTTTCAATGGAATCCCTATCAAACTACCAAAACCATTTTTCACAGAACTAGAATAAAAAATTTCACAATTTGTATGGAAACACAAAAGACCCCAAATAGCCAAAGCAATCTTGAGAAAGAAAATCAGAGCTGGAGGAATCAGGCTCCCTGACTTCAGACTATACTACAAAGCACAGTAATCAAGACAGTATGGTAATGGCACAAAAAACAGAAATATAGATCAATGGAACAGGACAGAAAGCCCAGAGATAAACCCATGCACACATGGTCACCTTATCTTTGATAAAGGAGGCAAGAATATACAATGGAGAAAAGACAGCCTCTTCAGTCAGTGGTGCTGGGAAAACTGGACAGCTACATGTAAAAGAATAAAATTAGAACACTCCCTAACACCATACACAAAAATAAACTCAAAATGGATTGAAGACCTAAATGTAAGGCCAGACACTATCAAACTCTTAGAGGAAAATATAGGCAGAACACTCTATGACATAAATCACAGCAAGATCCTATTTGACCCAACTCCTAGAGAAATGGAAATAAAAATAAACAAATGCGACCTAATGAAACTTCAAAGCTTTTGCACAGCAAAGGAAACCATAAACAAGATGAAAAGACAACCCTCAGAATGGGAGAAAATATTTGCAAATGAAGCAACTGACAAAGGATTAATCTCCAAAATATACAAGCAGCTTATGCAGCTCAATATCAAAAATAGAAACAACCCAATCCAAAAATGGGCAGAAGACCTAAACAGACACTTCTCCAAAGAAGATATCAGATTGTCAACAAACACATGAAAGGATGCTCAACATCACTAATCATTAGAGAAATGCAAATTAAAACTACAATGAGGTATCACCTCACACTAGTCAGAATGGCTGTCATCAAAAAATCTACAAACAATAAATGCTGGAGAGGGTGTGGAGAAAAGGGAACCCTCTTGCACTGTTGGTGGGAATGTAAATTGATACAGTCACTATGGAGAACAGTATGGAGGTTCCTTAAAAAACTATAAATAGAACTACCATATGACCCAGCAATCCCACTACTGGGCATATACCTGGAGAAAACCATAATTCAAAAAGAGTCATGGGAGAAGCAGCTTCTCAACTCCTCGAGTCTCTGTCTGCTTCGGCCTCCTCGCCTCCTCTCCAGCCTCCACCATGTCCATCAGGGTGACCCAGAAGTTCTACAAGGTGTCCACCTCCAGCCCCTGGTCCTTCAGCCGCCGCTCCTATACCAGTGGGTCGGTGCCCACATCAGCTCCTCGGCCTTCTCCCGGGTGGGCAGCAGCAGCAACTTCCGGGGTGGTCTGGGCACCAGCATGAGTCTGGCTCGAGGTTATGGCGGGGCCCTGGGTTTGGGGGGCATCACAGCTGTCACAGTGAACCAGGGCCTGCTGAGCCCCCTCAAGCTGGAGGTGGACCCTAACATCTAGGCCATGCGCACCCAGGAGAAGGAGCAGATCAAGACTCTGAACAACAAATCTGCCTCCTTCATCGACAAGGTGTGACACCTGGAGCAGCAGAATAAGATTTTGGAGACCAAATGGAACCTCCTGCAGCAGCAGAAGACAGCCCGGAGCAACACAGACAACGTGTTTGAAAGCTACATCAACAACCTCTGGCATCAGTTGGAAACCGTGGCCCAGGTGAAGCTGAAGCTGGAGGTGGAGCTTGGCAAAATGCAGGGGCTGGTGGAGGACTTCAAGACCAAGTACAAGGAAGAGATCCAAAAGCACACAGACATGGAGAATGAATGTGTCATCACCAAGAAGGATGTGGATGAAGCTTACATGAACAAGGTAGAGCTGGAGTCCCACCTGGAAGGGCTGACTGAATAGATCAACTTCTACAGGCAACTGTATGGAGAGGAGATGCAGCCGCAGATTTCTGACACCTCCGTGGTGCTGTCCATGGACAACAGCCACTCTCTGGACCTGGACGGCATCATCGCCGAGGTCAAGACCCAGTATGAGGATATCACCAACCGCAGCCAGGCCGAGGCTGAGACCATGTACCAGATCAAGTATGAGGAGCTGCAGACATTGGCTGGGAAGCACGGGGATGACCTCCGTCACACGAAGACAGAGATGTCTGAGATGAACCGGAACATCAACCGACTCCAGGCTGAGATTGAGGGCCTCAAAGGCCAGAGGGCTTCCCTGCAGGCTGCCATTGCTGATGCTGAGCAGTGTGGTGAGCCGGCCATCAAGGATGCTCAGGCCAAGCTGGCTGAGCTGGAGGCTGCTGTGAGAACTGCCACGCAGGACATGGCACAGCAGCCGCGTGAGTACCAGGAGCTGATGAACATCAAGCTGGCCCTGGACGTGGAGATTGCCACCTACCACAAGCTGCTGGAGGGCAAGGAGAGCCGGCTGGAGTCTGGGATGCAGAACATGAGTATCCACACCAAGACCACCAGTGGGTATTCAGGTGGACTGACCTCAGCCTACGGGACCCCTCGCCTCAACTACAGCCTGAGCTCCTACCAGTCCAGCTTGGGCTCTGGAGGGGGCTCTGGCTCCTTCAGCTGTACCAGTTCTAAGACTGTGGTTGTGAAGAAGATTGAGACCCATGATGGGAAGCTGGTGTCTGAGTCCTCTGACGTCCTGACCAAGTGAAAGCCTCCTGTGATCCCTCCCAGCCTCCCCACTCACTTGCTCCTGCAAGAAGGAGCTGTGCGGGGGAGTGTCAGAAGCAGAGACCTGAGGCTCAACCCCCTCCTTAGCCCACCCCGGGGGAAGTCAACTGCCTGGGGCTCCCTATCTTGCTCACGCCCCCAACTAAAAGCCAATCCAAGAGTAAAGCTTCAGCTGGCTCTGCCAACATACACACACACACCCAAAAGAGTCATGTACCACAATGTATATTGCAGCACTATTTACAACAGCCAGGACATGGAAGCAAGCTAAGTGTCCAACGACAGATGAATGGATAAAGAAGATGTGGCACATATACACAATGGAATGTTACTCAGTCATAAAAAGAAACAAAATTGAGTTATTTGTAGTGGGGTGGATGGACCTAGAGTCTGTCATACAGTGAAGTAAGTCAGAAAGAGAAAAACAAATATTGTATGCTAACACATATATATGGAATCTAAAAAAAAAAAAAAGGTTCTAACGAACCTAGGGGCAGGACAGGAATAAAGACGCAGACGTAGAAAATGGACTTGAGGACGTGGGGAGGGGGAAGGGTAAGCTGGGACGAAGTGAGAGAGTAGCATGGACATATATACACTACCAAATGTAAAACGGACAGCTAGTGGGAAGCAGCCGCATAGCACAGGAAGATCAGCTCCGTGCTTTGTGACCACCTAGTGGGGTGGAATAGGGAGGGTGGGAGGGAGATGCAAGAGGGAGGGGATATGGGGATATATGTATATGTATAACTGATTCACTTTGTTATACAGCAGAAACTAACACAATTGTAAAGCAATTATACTCCAATAAAGATGCTGAAAAAAAAAAAGGGATTTCACAAGAGCAACCAACTGGTTCCTTAAAAAAAAAAAAAAATATATATATATATATATATATATGTATATATATTTAAAATCAAAGTATATTAAAGTTTCCAGCTTGCATTATTTAACCCCTATTTTTTTGTCTCAGAGTTGACAACAAGGGATTGTTGATACTAATATCTAGAAAATAGTGAGTTCCTCAGGATATCACAGTAAAATAAATACGATTTTAGAGGTAAAAGTACCTGACTGTTTAAATGCATATTGATTTAGTAAATTCTTGGAAAGATCTTTAGTGCCTATGAAAATATTTCAAATACTGTATGGTATCACTTATAAGTCAAATCTAAAAAAATAATACAAATGAATGTATATGCAAAACAAAACCAAAAAAAGTAATATTTTTTTTGATATTGTCTCCTCAGGCAAGGAAAACAAAAGCAAAAATAAACAGGACTACATCAAACCAAAAAAGTTTTGCATAGCGAAGCAAACTATCAACACAACAAAAAGGCCACCTACTGAATGGGAGAAGATATTTACAAATGATATGCCTGGTAAGGAGTTAATATCCAAAATATATAAAGAACTTATACAACTCAACATCAAAAAACCAAACAACCTGAATTAAAAAATGGGCAGAGGATCTCAACAGACATTTTTCCAAAGAAGACATACAGATGGCCAGCAGGCACATGAAAAGATGCTCAACATGACTAATCATCAGGGAAATGCAAATCAAAATCACCTCATACATGTCAGAATGGCTATTATCAAAAAGACAAGAAATAACAAGTGTTGGCAAGGATGTAGAGAAAAGAGAATCCTTGTGCACTGTTAGTGGGAATGTAAATTGGTGCAGCCACTATGGAATACAGTGTGAAGGTTCCTCAAAAATGTAAAAATAGAACTACCATATGACCCAGCAATTCCACTCCTGGGTATTTATCCAAAGAAAATGAAAACACTAATTAAAAAGGATATATGCATCCCTACGTTCACTGCAGCATTATTTATGATAGCCAAGATATGAAAAGCAACATAAGTGCTCATCAACAGATAATGTGGTATATATATATATATATATACAATGGAATATTACTCAGTCATTAAAAAAGAATGAAACTGCCACTTCTGACAACATTAATGGACCTAGAGGGTATTATGCTAAGTGAATTAAGTCAGAGAAAGAAAGACAAGTGTCATGATTTCTTTTATATGTGGGATCTAAAAAACCAAATAAATGAACAAATGTAACAAAACAGAAACTGTCATAGATACAGAGAACAAACAGGTGGTTGCCAGAGGGGAGGGAAATGGAGGGATGAGAGAAAATGGTGAGGGAGATTAAGAGTAAAAACTTCCAGTTATAAAATAAGTAAGTCCCAGGCATGAAATGTACATTTTGGGAATATAATCAATAGTAATGTGATATTTTTTTATGGTGATAGATCGTAACTAGACTCATGGTGGTGATCATTATGTGATGTATAGAAATATCGAATCTCTATGTTGTACACCAGGAACTAACATAGTGTTGTATGTCAATTATACCTCCAAACCGAACAAACACATAGAAAAAGAGATCAGATTTGTGGTTACTAGAGGCACAGGGTAGCGGGGAGGAGGAATGAGATGAAGGTAGTCAAAAGGTACAAACTTCAGTTATAAGATAAATAAATGCTAGGGATGTAATGTACAACACAATAAATATAATTAATACTGTGATATGTTATATATGAAAATTGTTAAGAGAGAAATCCTAAGAGTTCCCATCACAGGGAAAAAAATTTTTTCCTTTTTCTTTTATTTTGCTTCCATATGAAATGATGGATGTTCACTAAACTTATTGTGGTAATCATTTCATGATGTATGTAAGTCAAATCATTATGCTGCATACCTTAAACTTAAACAGTGCTATATGTCAATTATAGCTCAATAAAACTAGAAGAAAAGAAATTGGTTGAATGACAATAAAAAACAAACTGTCTGTATCTTTCCTAATTTTTTTTTATCCATTTTATCAGTTTCTGAAAGAGGTAGTTTAAAATCTCCTATGATGATTAGGGATTTGTGAGTTTCTCCTTGCAATCCTGTCTTATTTCGTCATGTTTTGAGTTTTTATTTTTGATGCACAAAGGTCAGGATCCTTTTTCTGGTAGTGAATCTTTCCTTCTCTCATTATGTAAAAATTCGTATTATCTTCAATAAAGCCTTTTTGTCTTAAAGTCTATTTTGGTCTATATTAATATTAATATTCTTGTAACAACTCTTAGCTTTTTTAAAAAGCTAATATTCACTGTTTTTTTATCCTTTTACATTAAATCATCTGACGTCTTTTCTTAAAGTATAATAATAATATTTTAAAGTATAGCTAAAATATGTATTGAACACTTACTATATGCCAGGCACTGTTCTAAGTCTTTTTTGTACATTAATTCTTTTAATTCTCACAACAATCCTGAGGTAGATATTATTATTTTTCCCATTTTACAGGCAAGTAAACAAAAATACCATTAAAAAGTCAAGTGACAGATATTCTATCTGCTCCCTGAAAATTATAAGGACCTTAAAATTTTTAATTCCTTTCTGCTTCCTCATATATCTCCCATGCTATTATGGTCTATTAGTATTTGTTTTCAACCCCCTATCAAGTTGTTTTTGTTTTGCTTTATAGTCAGCAAGATTTGTAATCACAGTTTTATAACTAGATTTATAGATCTACCAACATGTTTGCTAATTTACTTTTTTTTACCATTGCTCTTTGCATTTCATTCCTTTATTTGAGGCTCAATTATGAGCATGTACTTACAGAAGTACATTCTTTAGTAATCCTTTCAGGGAATATCTGTGAATGGTAAATTCTCTCAGACTGTCTGAAAATACCTTTACTTCATTCTTACTTCCTGAATAAAAAGTTCAGCTGTGACTTTCAGTTGGTATTATTACTCCATTTCCTGCTGCAGCCCATAGATACTGATGAGAAGTCTACTGTCAAGCTGTCATTAAAATTTTCTCTTTGTCTTTGATGTTCTGCATTTTTACCATGATACGATTAGGTGTGAATTTGTTTTAATTTGTTTTATTTCATCCTGCTCAGATGAAGCATGCCAGTCTGATCTGGAAATTCCTGTCTTTCCTCAATTATGAAAAGCCGATAGTCCATATATCTTAGCTATTGCCTCTGCTCCATTCTATTTCCTCCTTGTAGAACTCCTATTTGACATATGTTGGATCTTACTCTATCCATTATTTCTCTTTACTGTTTTATCATATACTCCATCTCTTTATCTCTCTGTGCTGTTACATTGCTACAGTCTGGGTGATCTTTACAGATCTATTGTCTAATTTACAAGTACTCTCTTTGACTATGCAAATTTGTTGTTTATCCTTCTACCCCAACTATTAAAAAATAAGTCTGATGCAATCTTGGGAGTAAAAGAACAGAAAATTTTACCATCTTTCCTCTCCTCTGAAAAGGATACTAGTTTGGAAAAATTTGCTAAGGGGTAGGGGAGGGGATAGCAATATAATGATACACACACACAAACATACATAAATGTAATCAATATATATGATGATAAATAAATAAGAGTGTGTGTGTGTGTGTATCTTTTTTTTTTTTTTTTTTTTAAGCAGGATTTCAGGCACCTTTATTCACGGCAGGTATTTTTGGTCAGGGGAGCTTTCTCTGAAACCTTCCTGTTACTTAAGGAAGACAACTGCTTACATCCTGATGGTCCACTTGCCATTTCCCAGGCTTGGAAGCATCTTGCACGCAGTTCCACCCAGTCCCTGAGTCCAGCTGGCTCTGGGCTTTCAGGGCCACACCTCGCAGCACAACCTACCAGCCCAGTGAGGGAGTTTCTGCAGCTTGGTGATAACAGTGGGGAATTCATTTTATCCCAGAAGAAATCGACTCCTCTGTGTTCCCCATATAATTTATAAATAGGACAAATTATTCCTTAATATTATTATATATTTGCAGTACAAACAATTAAGACTAGTGACATAGGAAACTTTGAAAAAATCATGCTGTGTTGACTACGGGTTTCCCTCTCCAAAGCACTCTTCCATTCCTCAGCTTCTACCATATTCTCTATACAAAATCATCCTGCTGTGACAGTTGCATGGGTCTCCTTCCCATCAACACTGCCTCTGGGCTCAGCACTCCTGACACTGTACGGCTGAGCCGTAGGAGTTATTTTCCCTGTCTTCCATCATCAATTATAAAGCCACTACTCTCCTCGAATTTAGGTAAGAAACAGTTTAAAGAAACAGTATTTCTTAAAAACCCAAGCCTACTGCTAGTTATTTAGTAGGCATGGATTTAACATGGTCTGTTTTCTTTTTGTGTTTCTTTTCCCAGCCACTAGCTCAAAAGATGGAGTAGCTTAGTTGTAAAGTCCTGCCAGATTTCCTACGGTAACTGCTGTAGATGGACAAGGTAAGGTCCTACTGAAGGTTCAAACCTCATGCAAAACTCTAACTGCTGAAAACCTCATCACATCAGACAACTCTGTCATTGTATTTAAAAATGCTAACCGTAAAGTGGCTTGTGGTCACTCTTTGTTACTGTAGCATCTGACCTCAGGGACTCAGACATAAAATCGTGGTTCCATTCCGAGTTTTGGCGACAGAGTAGTGCCAGATATTTCTGAATACACAATGTTAAGTGTTTTTAACCACTTGGAAAGTATCACCAACACACTATTTGGTGTTTACTCAGTCACTCTGAGGATCAAAGAACCTTAACTATCAATGCCTTACTTCACAAAATCTTATTATAACCAAGGATCTACCCTATGTCCAATAAAAGAATTACACAGCAACTTTTATCAAACAGCAACTACTACAAAGGGAATGATAGAAAAAAAATGACTTCACAAAAATACACTAAAAAATTTGACAATTGTATGCAGGAACTGCCAAAGTTTTAGTGTTTAATAGCACAACTGACCAAGGTCCAAGACGTGAAGTTACCATGTTCAGGAAACATGGGGGGCAGGGGAGGGAAATTACTCTATAAACCAACTCTATAGTATGTGGTAAGAAGAATGCACACTTTATAATATAAAACCTGTCTACACAGAGTAGTTAGTTGCAAAAAGCTATCCGGCTTCTCTTGGTTTGTAAAAAGGGTGTTCCAGATTCCAGAGCAGATGAGCAACCTTCAAGTCTTCTGTGTGGCAGCAATCCTGCTTTACCCGTCCAGCTTTTCCATCCCGGCCTGTGTCATGAGGTCTGCGATGTTTTTCTCCAGGCCATCAATGTGACTGCTCATGTCATCAATGCTTCCAATGATCTGGTCAGACATGGTCTGAAATTTATCTTGCATCTGTTGCAGGAGTGTCTGCACCACCGAGGTGAGATCCTGCATGGTCTTGGGCTCAGCCTCTGCCATCTCCCGGGTTCCCAGCTTGGCGGTGCTGTCTCAGACCGTCACCTACACTTCCATTTGTCTGCGCAGATGCCCCGTATGTGTGTATATTAAATGTATAAACTGGAAGCATTCACGCCATTTGTGGGCCATGTAGAGTCTAAGTAGAGGGAAGACTTAGAACCACATTTTCTTCCTTTTATAATTATAAATAGATTTAAAGTTAATATTGTCACCTGTTCACATAGTATGTGATTCAAATGAATATAGAAAGTACATATAAATACCTGGAGGAAGAATATTCGAGATTGAGAAAAGTGCAAGTGCAGTTCTTGTGAAGGCAACAGGCTCAGCACGATTGACAAATAGCCAGAAAGTAAGAGTGGCTAAAGTACTGTAAACATCGGAAGGGCAGCAGAAAATGAGGCAGGTGAGGTAGTCAGGTATTAGATGACATATAGCCCTGAAAGTCATGATAAAGTTTTGACTTATATATCCTAAGTGTGATGGGAAGTGAGTAGCACCTAAAATGTCCTTGAAAATGCTATTTAAGTAAAAGTGCTTATTTAAATTGTACCTTATGTTTTGTACAATATTCAAAAAGTGAGAATTGTTAACAGAAGTTATGACTTCATTTGGAACTTAAATTACTTTATAAGACCCAGGCTTTCCTATTTCTAAAACATATATAAGATGACATATTAGGAAAAGCAATGTAATGATTACAAATGACATAATCCGATATAAGATTCTACACAGAATTCTATTTTGAGATTTCTGTATGTGTGATCTATATATCAAAGAGTACATAAAACACGTATGTGCAGTTTAATGAATAATTATAGCGTGAACTCGCATAACCATCACATAGAAATAGAATATTACCAGCACCCCAGGAACCCTTGCTATATGACTTTTTAAAAAAGAGCTTACCTAGTACTATAATCTGTGATAATTATCCACTTAAATGTCAACCGAGATCATGTGACCAATCTTTTTATGGGCAAAAGAAATGTTCCCTTAAGTCCATATTTAATTTCAATATGGAAATTGAGTATGTATCCACTTGAAATCTGTTCACATTCCAGGATAGAGATGTTCTATCTCTAAGACACTAATTTTTAATTTTAAACAAAAGATATATCAAGCAAATGAAAAAACCCCCAGAACTATATAGAGCTTGAAGAAAACACATAAATCTTCATATATTTTTGTGAAAGCAAACCTAGTAGTGATAGCTTTAAGATTAAAAGCACCTGATTAAAGTAAAATAAAAGTCATTCAAAAGTTTAAGATCTCATTATAGGTTTCATTACAACAAATTAGGTAAAATGAGGAGATTTCTTTGTTTCTCTGTAGTTTCTAGTACATGCTTAGCACTCAAATATTAAATAGTAAATATGAATCAGGCTAATCACAGCATATCTAAAATATATTTTATTAAATTTAAACCTATTTAATATTTTATATTATAAAAACTTGACATGTCACTGATTCATGACCTTTTACAATATTAAAAATTAAACCTATGAAATCTAGATTTCTATATCTTTATTTTTCTCAGCTCAAGTTTAATAAAACTACAGAAGACCAAAAGTGATACCCTACTACTATACACATCAGTTTGCCTGCCCCATAATACAGCTCAGGCCATTCCCTCCAGAGGAAGAAAGGCTGGCCTCCCCAACCGCTGCAGGAAAGGCCTGTCCTGTCCCACACCACATCTGGGCTGAGTGTAAGATCTTGTGTTTTAAGCATGACAATAGTACAAAAAAGGTTTTGTTCTCATGGCCATCTACTTCAGCCTGGCCCTAAAATGGCCCAGTGCTCACTTCTGCTTAGAGAAATATCCTTTGCTTTTCTGGACATCAGGCTGGATGGTATCACTGCCAGGCTTCCAGCCAGCTGGGCACACTTTCCCATGTTTGTCAGTAAACTGGAAAGCCTGATCTAGTCTCAGTGTCTCATCCACAGAAAGGCCAACAGGAAGGTCATTTATGGTGATCTGTCGAAGGATACCTTTATCATCAATAATAAAAAGGCCCCTGAATGAGATGCCTCTATCGGCCTTTAAGACCCCATAGTCCTGAGCAATGGTGCGCTTGGGGTCTGGTATCAAGGGAATGTTCATGGGTCCTAGTCCTCCTTGTTTCTTGGGTGTGTTGATCCATGCCAGGTTTCAGAAGTGCGAATCCACAGAAGCACGAATCGCTTGGCAGTTGAGTTTCTTAAATTCTTCTGCCCTATCATTGAAAGCAATGATCTCCGTGGGGCACACAAAGGTGAGGTCAAGAGGGTAAAAGAAGAACACAGCATATTTTCCTTTGTAGTCAGATAGGCTGATATCTTTGAACTGACCATCTGGCATTACAGAAGTTGCTTTGAACTGGGGGGCACGGTGCCCAATTTTGGCATTTCCTGAAGACATATTGCTATCAGCAGTTCTCACAGACAAACTACAGAGGACAGTCAGGAAGGAGACATGCCTAGATTTCTATCTTTTAAATGAATATTTTAGAAATAAACTACCAGAGAATAAGAAATATGTGTGGTCAAAATTAAACTAACAATATTTTAGAATAAAGAATTTCATATTAAAATTAGGTTACTCTCTAATGGAAAATTCTAAAAACCTTTTGCAAATGCATTTAAAATAGTAAAGAGGATGAAATATAATAAATAAAAGCAAGCTATAAAGACACAGGAAATGTGGAAAAACTAAACGGATAACATGGATAAAAATAACATTCAGAAGTATCATTCTTAAATTGTAGTGTAGCATTACCTGAATTATGTGCCCTTTAATTTATGCACATGATGGATAGCTTGTTAAGGGGCTATACCATTATAATTGATAGTGGCTGAAGGCAGTCAGGCCATAATTTCTATTTAATGGATGGGATAGTAAGAGAACAAAGTCTGCAGTAGCATTTTAAAATAACTGCCTATAAAGTTTACATTTATGTCCCAAGTGTTACCTATATTCTAGTCTTTTCTATGTTGAATTCTTTAAGAAAAAAGAGAAAAATCAGCTGCAGCAAGATCCACCTATTATTAAATCAAAATTCTGATTTAACCAATAACTAGAAAAATCTCACAATAAATGGAAAAGAATTTTCAACTAACCATCTGATGGTCCATTTTTGTTCTCTTGTTCTTTAGAGCTTGTGGGAGAAGCAAATGGGCTAATTTGACAGGTTCCAGTTGTTGGAGAATAGGCTGTAACACTTATCTTCCTTGTGATTTTTGAAGAATCAAATGACTAGAAATAAATATTAATTTGGGACAAAAATACTTATGTTTAGTTACAGATCTTTGGAAATACATTTGAAAAACTCGCAAAATTCAAACTAATACTCTTTTCCTTGATCTTTCTTTTCGGATTTTAAATATACACAATTATTATCTTCAAAGTGAACACTGTTATTTCAAGGTATGTACATTTTCCTGGTCTCCATACTGATTAGGGCATCTCAATTTGATTTTATGAAATTTTAACATTAAATGGTTACTACATTCTGAGATGGTATTTCCAAACAAGTAGAGATAGCTGACTCTCCCAATTACATCCTGACATTTGTTGTTAGCTGAACGTGAAGTATAATTATGGGCCTAGACCAGAGAAAATCTCAGAAGTGTCTCTTAGTAAGACCCACAGGGAAACCCTAGGAAGGATTAGTGGTGTCCTTAACCTTCACAAAGTTGCTCTGACACAGTATCTTAATGATAAAACAAAAAGAATGTTCAAACAATTGAGTATGGCATTTAAGGCCTTTGAGAATTTGATCTATTCTACACAATCCTCTCTGCAGCTTCCTCCTCTGTGTTCCCATAGACCTTGTTCATACCTCTTACTGGAGTTAGTAAATTCTAATAATTTATTACATTTCTGTATACCCCATTAGTATTTAAGTTTCTGAAAATACATATTACTTCATCCTTGTACTATAGAACTCAAAAATGTATGATGAATGAATGATTTAAAAGAAACAGCCCAGTAAACTTAGCCAGGCCACTCTATTCAGAGTACACTCATTTGGGGCTTCCTTGGTGGCGCAGTGGTTGAGGGTCCACCTGCCGATGCAGGGGACATGGGTTCGTGCCCCGGTCCGGGAAGATCCCACATGCCGTGAAGCGGCTGGGCCCGTGAGCCATGGCCACTGAGCCTGCACATTCAGAGCCTGTGCTCCGCAACAGGAGAGGCCTGATACCGCAAAAAAAAAAAAAAAAAAAAAAAAGAATATACTCATTTGTTCACTGGTTCATTCATCTATTATTAACTGACGCCTTTAGTCCCAGTCACTTAGGTTATGCACATTTGGGTCTCAGCTAGTCTTTCTTTGGTTTGGGGCCTCATTCATAATCCACTTCCTCCAAACACCCATTATCACACTATTAATTGCTTGCTCTTCTGAATTCTTTTTAAACGTATTTTCTATAATGCTTACTAATCACCCAGCATTTGCTAACTAATGTGTATACAGGAAGAGAACAAATTGCTCTGGCCTCATAAACAGCAGAGGACAGGTCTAAAGGTAGTATGCTTGTTACAGAAATTCAGAGAAGAGGGAAAACCAAAGTGGGCTGCAGTAATCTCACAGAAGGATTCTTGTGAAGAGGAAGGGTGAGGCTTAGATAACTGAAAATAAAAGGTATGAAAAACCTGAAATCTAGAGGTGAAACAGACAGCACAGGGTGGATTTAGGGATAAAGGAAAGGTCTGAAGGTTCAGGATATGTTGCCAACACTGTAGAATTAAACTTTAGCTTGGCTGCTGACTTGAAATAGTTATATAATTCTCCATTGTCACCTATTCTTTATTTTCAAGACACCATGGCAGAAATAGTGGCTATGTCACCTTTTTCAATAATCTTGGTATTAGTTCCAGAATCTATAGCATCAATTTTTTTTTTTTTTACAGGTAAGATTTTAAATGATAGATACTTCTTTGTATTGGGGGAAAAAAGGCATTATATTTTTTATTTTATGTATCCACAGTAGCCACAAATATAACCAATATTTAAAAAAAATCAAACTACAATATCAAGTTATATCTTCAAAGTAATCTTTTTTGTAAGGTGAAAGAGTTTTAAGTCTCTTTAACAGGTGGTTATTATTACCTCTCCATGTTGAGTTTTCAGCTGCTTATAAGTATTCAGTCATAAACTATGACATTTATCCAATCCAACCCCACTTTTCTAAGAATTTATTGCCCAGAAATATTTCACTGTGTATGTACAAGAAATGAAAGTCACTACCCTAATGTACATTTATGTCAATCTGTTTTCCTATTTTCACCAAAAATTATTTTTCCAATTGCCAAGTATCTAAATATTGCAACTGCAGATCATACATTTCTCCTTGAAAACAATTTTCTAGCTTTTGTAAAATAAGTCTTGGTGTGTGTGTGCGCATGCATGTGTGTGTGTGTGTATATATATATATATATGTGTGTGTATATATATATATATATATATATAAATTTTTCCCCCTCACCTTAAAAATACTGTCTTCTCTTTTGCTTTCTTTCTTTCTTTTTTTTTTTTGGTTATCTGTGTTGATTAAAAAGGAAAATATATGTCTACAATCGTAATGTACTTAGAGGGAAAAAAGAAAATCTACCTTTCCCTACTATCCCACTAAATATTCTTCAGTAAATAATGCATTTTTATATGTCTGCCTACTGATACACACAAATGCATAGTCTTACTTCTTTAAGTTCTTTTTCTCTCAAAGTTTAACCAAGGTCCTCTAATTTTTAAACTCTGAAGATGCTTAAAAGTGATCCTAGAATCCTAAGAATTTCCATTCTGCCAACGCCCAAACGTTGAAGGACTTGGTCTTCTTATTAGTCTCCTACAAAAGGAAGAGTTAAGAAGACTGGGATTTGAGAGAAGACTGAGCTACTAATTGAGAAGTCTGGAACTCTTTCCATTCAGCAATGATGAGTGCTACCTACCAGGTCCTTTAGAAAAATAGAGGAAGAAAAAGTGAGAAGAACAGATTTGGCTAGAGAAAGGAAAGAATTCAGGATGCAAACAAAATATAAGGATATAGAAATCAGATAAGTCACAACTACTTTCTATAATAATTTACAACTGCTTGTAATATTTATTGACAACATTATTTAATACCACACTAAAAAAAAAAAAAGATTCTGTCTAGGATCAGTCCAAATGCCACTGTACTTTCTGTAAGGTCAAACCTTGTACATTAGCAAAACTAAAATTTGGTCATTGATTTTTCTGCCCAGAAAAAAAGAAATCAATGTTCTCTCCAGAATTTCAAATATATATGACATTCTCCTTCAATATGTTTCACAAATTGTAGCTTGCTTCATCACCTTGTTTAAAGCATATTCTACCAAAAAGGTACCTGTATTTTATATATTTTTACCTATTATAGTCTAGAAAGTACTAACTAAGGGTTCTTTCAGGATGAAATGTGGGATATAATGGATCTGCTATTATTATTATGAACTACTAGACTATGCTAACACTGAAATATTTAAAAATACAGGTACTGTAGGTATTTGGACAACCAGAAGCAAAAGAAAAATTAGGGTAGCTAAAGGGAGACAATTCTTTATAATCTTATACTGGTTAATTAGGTTATTGGAATGTTTCACCTAAGGCAGTATTATACATCACTAGTACTTATTATAGAATTTACATTAGAAAATTTTAAATACTAGCTGTCTCAGGGATTTGTCACGATTTGGGCCTAGGGTTCCTAGAAGAGTCCTAAATATCAACTAACTTTTTATCAGTTGCCACAATTATCACCCTTAATGACTCTAATAATATTTAGGTTTTGTTATTTCTAATGGTAGTTATAGAGAACAAAAGCATTTTGCACTTACCCCGTGATCTTACAGGGACATCAGGGAAAGGATATAACCAATATATTAGATCTGTGCTGATGACAATGTTCTATTTCTTGATTGGGTGTTTGATACCCAGGGATATACATTTGTTAAAACTCATTGAACTGTACACTCAAGATCTGTGAATTTCACAATCTATAAATTTTACTTTGATAAAAATATTTTAACAGGAAAAATAAAACATTGGCTAAAAAGTTGATACACTGGTGTTTCTATTTGTGCACACTACTGTTCCACAATTTTAAGACATTAAAATATTAATTTTAATATTAAAGACATGACCATTTTGTTACTCTCTTGCACTGTAGTCTTCAATAAGTTTTTAAAGATATATTTTCATGGCTATTATCATTCCTTCATATGTCCTCCTATTTTTTCAGAATAGAAAGTGAATCCTACCTCAAATATATTTTTGTTTATTGAAGTATGATTTACTTACAATAAAATACACAGATCTTAAGTTGTCTGGCTTGCTGAGTTCTGATAACTGTATATATACACTGATGCCACCACCACCCAAGATGAAGAACATTTCTGTCATCCCAGAAGATTCCCTTGTACCCATTTCCACTCAATTCCCACTCTGCAGCCCAGAAGCAACCACTTTCTAATTCCTATAACCATAGCTATTTTTGCCTATTCTTGAACTTCATATAAATTAAATACATAACTCTTGTGTTTGGCTTCTTCTTTTCAATGTGTTTTTGAGATCATCTATGTTGTTGTGAGTGGTAAGATTGTGTTCCTTTTAATTTTACTATTCCTTTGTATAAATGTACCAGAATTTGTTTTTCTAATCTCCTGTTGAAGGACATTTGGGTTATTTCCAGTTTGGGGCTATTACGAATTAAGGGGCTAAAGAACATTTTTGTATATGTCTTTTGTGGATATATGATTTTATTTATTTAGGAAGCCCAGGAATGGAATTGCCAGACTATAGGATGGATATAGATTTATTTTCTATATATAAAATAAAGGCTAAATAGTTCTCTCAAGTGTTTGTATCATTTTAAATTACAATCAATAAATGAGAGAGTTCCAAATGCTGCACATCCTCACCAACCCTTAGGTTGTTTTAGACATTCCAGGGTTGATTTTTAAAGCCATTCTGTTTTGTTGTTGTTATTTAGCTATTCAAGTGAGTGGGAATGGTATTCCTTTGTGGTTTTAATTTGTATTTCCAATGACTAATGATGTTGAACATTTTTTCATGTGCTAATTTTCCATTTAAACATTTTATTTGTCTTAGATTTATAAAGCTGGACAGTTGCTGATTTGGTGATCGTTAGGTCACTCAGACTATGTAAATACAATGTATTGATCTTTCTAAATGTTCTTCTGGGTTTTTAATTGTTTACAAATTTCTTTTTGTATTGAAAGCAAAAAAGACAAAGTATCTTTCAGAGGACTGTATACCAGCCAAAGGGATCTGGAATATCATCTTAGGGCCACTCTTCTTAAAGTGGGAAATCCTGTTATTAGTGACAACATGGATGAACCTGGAGGACATTATGCTGAGTGAAATAAGACAGAGACAGAAAGACAAACACTGCATGGTATCACTTAATAGGGGAAAAAAATAAAGTCCAACTCACAGAAATAGAGAGTAAAAAAGTGGTTGTTAGTGGCTGGGGGATGGGGGAAATAAAAAGAGGTTGATAAAGGGTACAAACTTTCAGTTATAAGATGAATACATCTGAGAATCTAATGTATAACATGGTGACTATAACTGATAACACTGTATCATACAGTAACTGAAATTTGCTAAAAGGGTAGAACTTAAACGTTCTCACCAAAAAAGAAAAAGAAAAAAAGAAAAATTTGAAGTGATGGATGCATTAATTAATTTGATGGGAGGAATCCTTTTACGATGTGTGTGTGTGTGTGTGTGTGTGTGTGTGTGTGTGTGTATTCACAATATATACATCAAATCATCACATTGTACATTTTAAATATCTTATATTTTGGTCAATTATAACTCAATAAAGCTGAAAAAAAGGGAAAGACTTAGATCATCCTTTTTTTTTTTTTTGTTCTCCTTTCCCTATTTCCTATTTTAGACCAGATCTTCTGTCCTAAAAACTTGACTCCTACACTACACAGACATACTCATTAGATTCTTGAGTGTCTCCACAACTCCTGAATGATTTGTATAAAAAAACCTGAAGAAGTTAGGAAGATGTCATCCCTTGTGCCAAACCTTGTGAGTCAAGACTATTCCTTGATAAGATTCATGCAAAACACTTACACTGGCATATGGATGGACCAAACCTACTTAATCTCCTATTACAGATTGAGAGAAGCAATGGGGGGCTTTCATGTAGAAAGATGGGGTAGGAAACCAAGAGAGGGAAGATGAATGTATATATCCAAGTCACTCGGGAGCTTTCATGCAGATGCAAAAAAATTAAGTCAAAACTTATGTTTAATAAGAGATGGACAAATGTAACTCTATGTTTACTACTAGAAACCAAAGCTTTGTGCTAACTGTTGAATTTATAAGGAGGGAAAGATAGCATGAACCTGTTTGTTCTTTCCCTGATACCCTCCTCTCATTCCTGAACTACAGAAGACTGAGCTCCCTTGGGCTTTGGTGAATCTATCACCAGTGTGTGTTTATGGTTTTAATGGATACTTGCTTCCCTTTCTGCTATACTTTTGCTATATACTTCTGCTATATGCTGATCCTTTCCCCTTCCTCTTCTTTTCTCCAAGAAAACACAATGAATAAAGACTTACTGATACTGAAAAAAAGAAGATATAACAATTATAAACACACACACACATACACATCTAACAAGACAGCCCCAAAATACAAGGAGCAAAAACAGGCAGAATTGAGGGAAAAAATAGAAAATTCAACCATAATAGTTGGAAACTTCAGTATCCCACTTTCAACAATGGATAGACCAACTAGACAGAAAATCAGCAAGGAAACAGAAGACTTGAACAACACTATATACCAATAAGACCTAATAGACATCTATCGAACCCTCCACCCAACGAAAGCAGAATACACATTCTTTTCAAGTACATATGTAACATTAGCCAGGATAGAAGGTATGTTAGGCCATAAAACAAATCTCAGTAAATTTAAAAAGATTTGGATCATGTAAAGAATGTTTTCTAATCACAATGGAATAAAATCAGAAATTAAAGAAAGAAGGACATTTGGAAAATACAAAAATACATGGAAATTAACAAACTCCTAGATAACCAATCAAAAGGGAAATTAGAAATACACTGAGGAGAATGAAAATGAAACACAACACATGTAAAAACTTACGGGATGAAGAGAAAGCAGTACTCAGAGAGAAAGTTAAACACTTACATTAAGAAAGAAGAAAGCTCTCAAATCAATAACTTATCCTTCCACCTTAAGAAACAAGAGCAAACTAAAACCAAAGGAAGCAGAAGGAAAGAAATAATAAATACTAATATTAAAGAGAAAACAAATGAAATGTAAAATAAGAAAATAGAGAAGATCAATGAATCTAAAAGTTGCTTCTTTGAAAAGAAAATTGACAAACCTTTATCTAGACTGACTAAGAAAGAAATGAGAATCAAATTACTAAAATCAGGAATGGGGGGCGGATATTACAGCTGACCTTGGAGAAATAAAAGGTATTATAAGGGGATACTATGAACAACTGTATACCAACAAATTAGATAATCTAGATGAAATGGACAAATTCCCCAAAATACACAGCCTACCAGGACTGAATCATGAAGAAATGGAAAATTGGAATCCATCAATAGCAAGTAAAGAGATTAGATCAATTCAGAAAGCTTGTCAAAAAGAAAAGCGTGGGACTGGAGAGCTTCACTGGTGAATCCTACCAACATTTAAAGAAGAATTGACACCAATTCTTCTCAGACTCTATCAAAAACAGGGAACACTTCCTAACGCATTCTATGAGACCACATTACTCTGATACCAGAACCAGACAAACACCTTAAAAGAAAACTACAGACTAATCTCCCTTATGAATACAGATGCAAAAATCCTCAACATTCCTGCAAACTGAAACCAGAGAAAAATAAGAATTATATATTGCAACCAAGTGGGATTTATCCTGTGAAAGCAAGGTTGGTTCAATATATAAAAACCAATCAATATAATACATCATATTAATAGAATAAAGGAAAAAAACCCACACAATCATCTCAATAGATGCAAAAAAGCATTTGACAAAAATACAATTCTTTCATAATAAAAAATAATCATCAAACTAGGAATAGAAGGGAAGTGTCTCAATCTGACAGAGGGCATTTTGGAAAAACTCACAGCTAACATCATATTTAATGGTAAAAGACTGGATGCTTTCCCCCTAAGATCAGGAACAAGGCAATGATATCTGTTCTTGCCACTCTACTCAACATTGTTCTGGAGGTTCAAGCCAGGGCAATAAGCAAGAATAAGAAAAAAATGCATCTGATGGGAAAGAAAAATGACATGATCTGATATATAGAATACCCTAAAAAATCTATAAGAAAGTATTAGAGCTAATACACGAGTTCAGCAAAGTTACACAATACATGATCAATATACAAAAATTAGCTGTGTATCTATACACTAGCAATGACTGATCTAAAGGGAAATTATAAAAACATTTACAGGGCTTCCCTGGTGGCACAGTGGTTGAGAGTCCGCCTGCCAATGCAGGGGACACGGGTTTGTGCCCCGGTCCGGGAAGATCCCACATGCCGCGGAGCGGCTAGGCCCGTGAGCCATAGCTGCTGAGCCTGTGCGTCCGGAGCTTGTGCTCCGCAATGGGAGAGGCCACAAGAGTGAGAGGCCCACGTACCACACACAAAAAAACAAAAAACCATTTACATTATCACCAAAAAGAATAAAACACTGAGGAATAAATATAACCCAAAAGTATAAGACTTGTATACTGAAAACTACAAAACATTGTTGAAAAAAATTAAAGAAAATCAAAATAAATAGAAATAGATCCTGTGTTCATGGTTCAGAAGAATTACTAATTTTAAAATGGCAGATTCAGTGTAATTCCTATCAAAAGTATAAATTTTTCTTTTTCAGAAATGAGAAGGTGACCCTAAAATTCACCAGGAATTGCAAGGCATATGGAACAACAGAAGCAATCTTGAAAAAGAACAAAGTTGGAGGACTCACACTTCCTAATTTCAAATTTATAGTAATTAAAAACTTTCTTTTTGAAAACTTATAGTAATCAACACAGCATGGTAGTGGCAAAAGTTCAGATCTACAACCAAATGGAATAGATTTGACAGTCCAGAAATAAATCCATGAATTTATAATCAACTGATCTTCAACAAGGGTTCTAAGGCCATTCAATGGGGGAAATAATAGCTTTTCAACAATGCTAGGACAAATGAATATCCACATGCCCCTAACCTCATACCATGTTCAAAAATGAACTCAATAAGGTCTTAAATGTAATGTAAGTGCTAAAACTATAAAACTCTTAGAAAGAAACATAGTGAATGTTTGCATTACCATAGACTGCACAACAGTTTCTTAGATATGACACCAAAAGCACAAGCAATCAAAGAAAAAGTAAATTGGACTTCATCAAAATTTAAAACTTTTGTGTATCAAAGGATACTATCAAGAAAGTGAAAAGACAACACACAGAATTGATGAAAGTATATGCAAATCATATATCTGACAAGGTAACAGTATAAAGAATTCTTACAATTCAACAGTAAAAAGACAACCCAATTAAAATATGGGCAAAAGTTGTGAACAGATATTTCTCCAAAAAAAATACACAGATGGCCAATAAGTACATGGAAAGATGTTCAACATCATCAGGGAAATGCAAATTAAAACCACAATAAGATAGCACTTCACATCCAGTAGGGTGGCTAGAATCAAAAATTCAGAAAATAACAAGTGTTGTTGAGGATGTGGAGAAAGTGGAACTCTCATACACTGATAGTGGGAATGTAAAATGGTGTAGCTGCTGTAGAAAAGAGTTTGGCAATTTTGCAAAAAGTTAGAATTACCGTATGACCCACCAATTCCACCCCTAGGTATGTAATCAAGAAAACTGAAAACATGTTCATACAAAACATTGTACAAGAATGTTATATACAACATTATTCATAATAGTTAAAAAGTGGAAACAACCCAAATGTCCTTCAGCTGAGGAATGGATAAACAGAAGGTGATATACCCATACAAAAGAATATGATTCAGCCATAAAAAGGAATAAAGTACTGTTACATGTGACAACATGGATAAACCCTGAAAATGTTATGCTAAATGAAAGTCAGTCACATATTGTACCGTTCCATTTATATAATATGTACAGAATAGGCAAATCCATAAGGACAGCAAATAAATTATTAGTTGCCAGGGACTGGGGGGGTAGGGAGGAGGAAATTGAGACTAACTGCTAATAGGAATGGATTTCTTTTTGGGGTGATGGAAATGTTCTAAAATCAGATAGTGGTGATGGCTGCACAATGTAATGAGTATATAATAAACCACGGGTGTATACTTTAAAATTATGAATTTTATATTACATGAATTATATCTCAATAAAAAACGCTAAAATTAAAAAAAGAGAACTGAACTGTCACAAAGTGTATGAGATAATTGCGAATTTGAACAAAGATGTCCATTTGATGATTAAGGAATTCATTCTGAGAGATATAATACTTTTTTTTAAAAAAAATTTATTTATTTATTTATTTATTTTTGGCTGTGTTGGGTCTTCGTTTCCGTGTGTGGGCTTTCTCTCGTTGAGGCGAGCGGGGGCCACTCTTCATCACGGTGTGCAGGACTCTCACTGTTGCGGCCTCTCTTGTTGCGGAGCACAAACTCCAGATGCACAGGCTCAGTAGTTGTGGCTCACGGGCCTAGTTGCTCCGCGGCATGTGGGATCTTCCCAGACCAGGGCTCAAACCCATGTCCCCTGCATTGGCAGGCAGATTCTCAACCACTGCGCCACCAGGGAAGCCCTGATAATACTATTATAGTTTTTTTAAAGTCTATCTTTTAGAAATAATTACTGAAGTATTTAGGATGATATGGATGATGTTTGAGATTTGCTTCAAATCATCTAGTATGGGGGATACTGAAGTATGCGTGGGAATATAAATGAAATAAGATTAGACTTGTGTTGATAATTACTGAAGCTGGGTAATGGGCAGTGCATTCTCCATAATCAAAATTCTCCAAAATCAAAAGGTAAAAAAAAAAGGAATCAATATTTGATAACTGTAGTGAAATAAGGAATCTATAAAATAATCATCAAGGCATTTAAAAAAAATTAGGAGAAAAGATTGACGGAGAATTTTATTATGGGTGGATCAGGCTGGTAAAACCAAGACCATTTTGTGCCTCCTGAGGTGATGAGACAGGAACTACACAGACTACCTATGAGGCATTCTTATCAAAATATGAACCACAATCTAACCAAGCCTCTAGTTTTAACTATGAGTTTTATAGGAAATATGAAGATTAGAGAAATCACTTAAAGGACACCACAAGAAAACAATCAACCAAATCTAGAATGTGAAATATGGAAAAAATATTTCAGTTTTTTCCAAAAAATAAATTACAAGAAAAAGAGTGAGATTTTAAAAGATTTAAAAGGAGTTGGGGGAAAAAAAATCTCAAGGTTCTTAAGAACCACTACAATGTGTAAACCTTGTTTGGATCCTGATTTTAATAAGCCAACTGTAAAAGGACATTTTGAAGCAACTATAGAAATGTGAATATAAACTGGGTGAAAGATATTATTGGGACTTCCCTGCTGGTGCAGTGGTAAAGACTCTGTGCTCCCAATGCAGGGGGCCCGGGTTCGATCCTGGCCGGGGAACTAGATCCCACACGTATGTCGCAACTAAGAGTTTGCATGCCACAACTAAGGAGCCCATGCACTGCAACTAAGGAGCCCATGAGCCACAACTAAGACCTGGCACAACCAAATAAATAAATAATAATTTTAAAAAGATTTTATTAAGGAATTACTTCTTATTTTGTAAGGTATGATAATGGCTCTATAGTTATGAAAGAAGTCATTATCTGTTAGAAATGCATACTGAAGAATATTCTGATGAAATAACATGTCTGGGATTTGCTAAATTCCAGGAAAAAAAATACAGATACATACACACATATATACATTAATATGTGTGTACATATATATATATAAATAGATGAAGCAAAATGTTAATAATTTTTGAAGCTGGGTGATGGTTACATGGTAGTTCACTGTATTATTGTCTCTACTTTTGTGTATGTTTGAAAGTTTCCATAATAAAAAGGTAAGGAAGGAAGGGAAGAAGAGGGAGGGAGGGGGAGAAAAAGGAGCAGATGAGCCAAATCAATAAGTAAGCCTACAGAATATGAGCTATAATATTTCCTAATGCCCTGAAGTCCCAAGTTCTTTCTAATTTCAGGAGTCAGTAAAAGCCTTATCTCAGAGAGATAAGGTTAGGCCATGGGAATAATCAGACTTAGAACTATCCTACTAACGGTAAGGGAATAATTTCGACTGGGTATGTATGTCCAAATCAGCAAACCTCCCCCAAACCTGCACTGCATTCATTCTAGCAGCATGCCTATTGAGTTGGCCTTGGTAGGAAGTATGCGCCTTCCCTTCCCAATCTGCAGCATCTGCTTCTCCCATTCCTTCTCTGAAGTAGCCTGAAAGAGATTAGGTCAAGCTGGCTAGGTATATAACCAGGTAGCCAGCTGTCCCTATAAATTCATCTGGACTGCCATTGGCAACAGTTTGTAATAAATAATTCCACTTTGTTTCTGAAAATTCATCTAGAAACAGTGCTTGGAGGGCAATAACTTCAGCAACCCCAATATTGCAGGTAATGATAAATCAAAACCTTCATCACTCATTACCCCCCAACAATTTGAGAGGTTCAGCAAGTAGTAGTACTCATAGTATATACTCTATATATATTAAAGGAAGATAACAGGGAATGATCCATACCTCTGTTTTCCCTATTAGGGGAATCATAAGGAAAATTACTTTTGCAGACTTGCCCTAACATCATGGAGCATTAATCTCCATGAAGGTCTGTAGCCACATTGGGAACACTGGTATTTGGTAGTTCTAATTATTGCTGGGAGAGAAAACACCAGTTGTTTAGAATGAACAGGCTCCACTTCAACCAACTGGCATATAAAAGCCATCTCCTTTCCTTGGACACCAGAGCCTTCTTCCTTCAGCATCATATGGGTAAGGCAAAATGACCACAAAGTTACTACTAGTTCCTCTATAGCTTCACAGCAATTAGGTGCTCTTAGAGTTATAGGTAATTTTCCTTTGTACGGACTAAGGCAGCCTCAGTGGGATCACTGGCATGTAGGCAGATTCTTGGGAACCAGGCTGCTTCAGGGCTTAGCTGTTACTGGGAATGGATAGAAGCATAAATGTAGCTAAAGAGAGAAGCCTAGATTTAGCACCAGAGCCAAAGCTGTCAGATCTAAGAGCTGCAAACAAATTATGAGGCAAGATACAAAAGCTGAAAATATCAGAAATAATAATAAATATTAGAAATAGGTTAGAAAACAGAAATGTTGAAGGCCCAGGCTAGGATGCTAGGAACCTGCATTTAGCAGTTGGTGGCCATGTGGTACCAAGCTAAGTCAACTGGTTTAAAGGTACAGAATTGGGCCAAACATAACAATGTATTTTTCTAATACAGGATATTAGCTGTGTCACTGGCTACCTTGACACATCCTAATCTGGAGAAAAAATGGATAGAAAGCTTGCCATGACGACAACTGTACTTTATGAAAAGGATGAATTCCTAAATGGCCATTCTCTTCCATTCAAATGATGTTACCACCTCCCAAAGAACAGTTTTGGGGCAGGAAAGAACAGTATTTCATTTCAAGCTGGACTACTCATCTACCAAAATACCATTCTGACCAAAGAAACAGATGCAAAATTACAGTCACAGCTGCATTCTGTACAGAACAAGTTGGATAATAGTGTTCTAAATTGCTAATTACACTGCTAATGATTTTTTTAGTGGCATTGCAGTATTCTGCCACCTTTGTTTAAATTTTTAAAAAAAGCATCTAGGAATTTTTAAAAATGGTAAATTGTTAAATACCAGTGAGTCTTCTGAAGAGAAATTCCATATAAAACCCATTTCTTGAAATGGCATTCTCATATGGGATCTCACATAGGAGCCCATTTACTGACTAGCTATTTGTTTTAATTTACTTTCTCACCAATTTACTTGCATTTAAGATTACTAAGGCCATAAGTATCCCAGTATTAGTGTCTGTATCTAGATCCAATATTGGTAATGAAAAGATAATAAACTAGCATATGTCATGATATGCTGGTATTGGTAATGTGCTATGATGAGATTTACAAAAAGTAATAGCAACAGTACAATTTTATTCTTGTTGTGACAACCACAGTGAAATTTATTACAGTGTTAGTATTTAATTGTTTATTCATGCCAGCGTAGCTGAGGGGGTAATTATCTTTTTGATATAAAAATGTTGTTAATGCTTTTATTTCATTTTAGCAGATTAGAGAATGCAGATTAAAGCACTGCCACTGTTCCATCTTTATTTATCTGCATTTAAGTGGCAGAGCATTTTTTTTCTACAAATAGTGAATTAATTTCTACTAAATTATTTCATTAAGGCTTCAAATAATTTGCCCTTTAAATAAAAACCTCAAGCTGGCCAGGAATTTCCATATATTAGATTACAAATTTTATATGTAGAAAATGGTGTACCAATAACAATTATGTCACAGTGGGTTTTTTTGATACTTTTTACATTTAGTATAAGGGTAAATTAGCTGTCAAAAAATTAAAAACACAATCTTATTATGAAATTACAAACTCATAAGTAAATACTTACATTTGCTTTTAACAGATCATCCAATTTCAGTGATCTTTTAACACTGCAAACAAAATAGTTAAAGACATCTTAGATTTAATATGCTTTAAGTAGCCAAGTATTTAAGAGTAATCTATATAAACAAAGATTCTAAGTTACTTTCACCAACTAAAGTAGAATACCTATGAAGAAAGCAATTTTCACAATGATGAAACTGATTTTTTGATAGCATATATCAAGATGAAATCATAATTAAATATTTAGATGGATTTTTATATATGTAGTTTTATATATATGCACCATTATACAATTCAAACACTAAAGTTATATTATAAAATAATCTTAGTAAAAAATTAATATATTTGTGTGTTTTAAAATACCACTAACAAAAATTATACATAAAAGGAAAATAATTTACATACCTTCAATGGAGATGTTGAAAGTATATTATTTGCAGAAATAATACACTAGCTATTAAAATAAAAGTATGAGCAAGGTGAAAAAGTTTTGCACCTTATTCTAGCTTTAAACATGATTCAGTGCTACCAGACTATGACTTAACTGAGGAACAGATGCTCTATGTCTTTATAAGTCCCCAATCCATAAGAAACTATTTTTTGTCTCCTTCACTAAACTGATTCAGGAACATGCCAGGCTCTCTCTGTGCAAAATCTGTTCTGCTAAACTGGATGCCCAGCTGTTGGTGACAATGCTTAGAAAGGAAAGCTGAATATTTATAATACTTTATTTCGTACAGCTGTCTTCTAAAGAGCAGTCATCAACATTTTATTGAACACAGACTAAATGCTCAAAGGAGAAAAAGGTCAATATAAATTAAAACTAGTTTTCCCAGTGACAAATGCAACGTTAAAAGTACTTTCTCGATCTCTGAGAAAAAGAAATTAAGTTATTTAAAATATTAGAAAATTTGAGCATAAAGCAAACAAATTTTATTATAAAGGTTGTACTACAAAAAACAAAACAAAATTTATAGATCCTAGAAAATGACTATACATAAATAAGTGACTACTGACTTTCAAACAAGTGACAGAAGCAGGAATAGAAGAGATGGACAATTTATAAAAATTACTCAGCAATAAATATTAAATACAAAAATTTAATCTATCTAAAATAGTTCACTTAATTTTGCTATTATATCTACATTAGCCTATCACATAACATTATTTCTTAAAATTAACTAAATTGGTTTAAAGAATTACTCATATCTTTTAGAAGTCCACTTGAAATCAATTTAATGTGAATTCTCAATGAAGCAAGAAGAGAACAGAGGTTATGAACAAAAATGGCAGCTAATCAAAAAAAGTACTATATTTAGCTTTGGAATATATATTACCCTATTCAGGTGTGTGAGATGTTTTTTGTATTTATAAAACTTCAAAAGTAGAAATCAAAAACTAAAAGTACACAGTACAGCATTTTTCAGCCTTTGTTTTTAAATGCTGTTAAGATGCAATACTACTTTTTAGAAGTAAATAACCCCCACCCCCGATATTAACCATTCAAAATATTCTTGCTTTATTAGTGATGGCTAATTCGTAGAGAAACTAAATATTTGTATTTAAAAGGTTTCCAGTTTAGGTCCTAGGTTGATCTAAGAAGCCCAAGGAGATATGTAAAAGTAAATAAGAAAGTGATCTGAGTTAGACTGTTATCTCTCACTCTAACAGTTTAGTGAGAATCTAAAAACATGATTTATTGTGGGTAATGTGGTTCTCAGATAATTCAGGCATCTAATATCCAAAAGCTGGTAATAGTTACAAGAATCATAAAGACATTTACTAGACAAGACTAGGAGAAACCTAAGAGATTACTTAGGTCATCCAATAGAGAAGAGTTTAGTGTGATTTGCCCCCTATCACACAGTTTGAGTGAGAGAAACTCAGATTTTACACCCTGTTCATAATAAATCCTTGTTGAATTGAGGGGGAGGAGCTAAAGAGGTAAAGAAAAACAAACCTACTAGAAATTTATGACCATCTATTCTTACCATTCTGGTAGAACTGGGCCCAGTGTCAAGATATCAGTTATTAAATTAAGCACCTACTAAATGCTTTTACCCTTTTTTTTTTTTTTTTTTTTGTTTTGTTTTGTTTTGGCGGTACGCGGGCCTCTCACTGTTGTGGCCTCTCCCGTTGCAGAGCACAGGCTCCGGACGCGCAGGCTCAGTGGCCATGGCTCACGGGCCCAGCCGCTCCGCGGCATGTGGGATCTTCCCGGACCAGGGCACAAACCCGCGTCCCCTGCATCGGCAGGCGGACTCTCAACCACTGCGCCACCAGGGAAGCCCGCTTTTACCCTTTTTAAAAAACTCACAAACAACTGTAGCATAGATGATGCTAAGTGGATTAGGATGATGTTAACAGAAACAGAGAGAAAGAGACGGATGAAACACACAAAGGAAGGACAGGCAAAACTTGATTAGATATGTGGGACAAATATTTTCCTAAAGTTCTTACTTATTTGCTACCAGTATTAGTTAGCAATTAAAAGTGATATATCTCTGGTAGTTCTGTAAAGTAATAGCAGCTCTTGTGGTTACTACCTTGATTTTAAAAAAATGGGCACCCCCAAATAGGCAAAGAACTCAAATTGACAGTTCTCCAAAGAAGATATACAAATGGCTGGTAAACACAAGGAACGATGCTCAACATCGCTAGTATTAGGGAAATGCAAATCAGAACCACAGACACACAAATCAGAACCACAAGATACCACTTTACAACCATCAGGATGGCTACTATCAAAAAATCCAGAAAATAAGTGTTGGCCAGGATAGAGAAACTGGAACTCTTGTCCTGTGGGACTGTAAAATGGTACAGCTGCTATGGAAATAGTTTGGCAGTTCCTCAAAAAATTAAACCTAGAATGAACATATAATCCAGTAATCCCGCTTATGAATATATATATACCCAAAAGAACTGAAAGTAGGGACACAAACAGATATTTGTACACCCATGTTCATAACAGCAGTATTCCCAATAGCCAAAAGGTGAAAGCAATGCAAGTGTCTGTGGACAGAGGAATAAGTAATAAATTTGGTATATACACATACAAGAGAATATTATTCAGCCTTCAAAGGAAAGAAAGTCCACATGCTACAACATGGATAAACCTTGAAGACATTATGCTAAGTGAAATAAGCCAAGCAAAAAAGGACAAATACTATATAATTCCACTCAAATGAGGTGCTTAAAGCAGTCATGCACCCCAGTGTTCATTGCAGTACTATTTACAATAGCCAGGACATGGAAGCAACCTGTCCATCAACAAAGGAATGGATAAAGAAGATGTGGTACACATATACAGTGGAATATTACTCAGCCATAAAAGGAACGAAATTGGGTCATTTGTAGAGACATGGATGGACCTAGGGACTGTCATACAGAGTGAAGTAAGTCAGAAAGGGAAAAACAAATATTGTATATTAACGCGTATACATGGAATCTGAATAAACTGGTATAGATGATCTTATTTACAAAGCAGAAATAGAGACACAGACATTTATGTATGGATACCAAGGGGGAAGCGGGGGTGGTGGTGGAATGAATTGGGAGATTGGGACTGACATATATACACTACTGATACTATGTATAAAATAGATAACTAATGAGAACCTACTGTATAGCACAGGGAACTCAGTGCTCTGTGGTGACCTAAATGAGAAGGAAATCCAAAAAAGAGGGGATATATGTATACGTATAGCTGATTCACTTTGCTGTACAGTATAAACTAACACATTGTAAAGCAACTATACTCCAATAAAAATTAAAAGTATATATATATTATAGAAAAGAAAAAAGAAAATAGAAAGATAGTTGCCAGGGGCTAGGAGGAGGGGTGAATAGGGAGTTACTGTTCAATGGATAGGAAGTTTCAGTTTTGCAAGATGAAAAAAGTTTTGGAGTTGGACGATGGTAATTGTTGTACAACGATGTGAATGTACAGTTGACCCTTGAACAACACGAATTTGAACTGCAAGGGTCCACCTATTCTCGAGTTTTTTTTTTTCAAGAAATACATACTACAGTACTACACAACCTGTAGTTGGTTGGATCCGTGGATGCGGTACCAGGGATACAGAATGCTGACTGTAAAGTTATAGGGGGACTATAACTAGAGTAAATCCCCAATTTACTCAAGGGTTACCTGAACTTAAGTGCCACAGAACTGTATACTTTAAAATGGTAAATTTTATGCTATGTATATTTCACAATTAAAAATAAATAAATAAATTTTAAATGGGCACCTACCTATTATAACCTAATTACCTCCCTCTTATGGGTAACCTTATAATCTCTATGGCAGGGGTCTCCAACCCCCAGGCCATGGACCGGTACCAGTCTGAGGCCTGTTAGGAACTGGGCTGCACAAGTGGGCAGTGGCGGGCAAGTGAGTGAAGCTTCATCTGCCGCTCCCCATCGCTTGCATTACTGCCTGAACCATCATATCCCCCCACACACACCCTCACCCTGGTCCGTGGAAAAACTGTCTTCCACGAAACCGGTTCCTGGTGCCAAAAAGGTTGGGGACCGCTGCTCTACAGGTTACTTCTCACTTTCAACTTAACCCAAATTTACACCAGTGCCCACAATTTGAATACTACAGTACCCCTAGTACACTTAGGTGTACTAGGTTTAGCTTCACTGGGATCAAAATTCTGGTTGCTACCAGCATTATTGCTAGTGAGAATTTAAGAAAGATAAAGATATGTAGTTTTATATCAACAGGAAAAGAAAAGAAAGTAACCATGTAGAATTAGCCACATTACTCTCTAAGACCATCTTCCACTATTTTATTTAGCTTACCACATGGTAGTATCCTGAATAGGATTCTCTAACTCATCAGAACAGAACAAGTGCATGAGTTTTAGTATGTAACATTAATAACAGCAGTTACAATATTAAAAAAAATAAACTATCATTTGATTCCTAATTAAGAACCAGGAATGACACCTCCAAGACTCATGAAGCAACATGATTTGAGGTTCCCTTAGAGGACTTTTTTTTTTTTTACATTAAAAAATATATTGCTTAATGGATTATTATAAGGCAACCACCCTTGTAACCATCACCCAGGATCAAGAAATAGAAGTTTGCCAGCTCTCCCCCAAAACCTTCCATTTGTCCCATCTTGTTCACCCCTCCTTTCTCCCACATAAGTAACCACAATCATGACTAATAGTAATACCTCATCCCTTACAGGACTTTTAAAACATTGGATTAAATATGATTTTCAATAGAGCTGAGGGTAAGAGTGTATGTGTGTGGGGAGGAGATAAAATTAGTAAGGCATATAAGACTCAGGAGCCTTGATGTTATGCCAAAATCTTCCCCTAAGGTTGGGCAAATCACATAATCTCACTAAGTTTCATAAAGGTGATAAATAATACTGGCCTGTAAACCAGTGGTAAATTTCTGAATGGAAGATAAAAATATCACTTAGTATATCAGTGCTTCCATTTACTTCTCTCTATAATGGAGATAATAATATTGCCAGCTACAACTACACAAACAGTTTTTAGAGGATTATGGAATATGCTTATGAGATGCTTAGAAATCCTTTGATGAAAGGCAATGGCCAAATTCACATCCCATGTGACTCTTTAGGTACAAATTGAGAAATCTAAAATGATACATTTTCCATTCCATGTATGGGAATGAGCAAAGAAGGGAGAAGAATCTCCTATATCCTTTTGCATTCTCCCTTTCATTCAAGCCTATGCTTTTTTGTGTTCAACACTGACAGAGGTCACATAATAATTCACTAACACAGCATGGGTAAGTGGGATTATCACTCCACTGCATGGAGAAATATGGTCACCACGTGAAAGCAACTAAATAAAAGATTAATCTTGTTATTCTTCATGATAAAACTAGCCAAAACCTTAACCAGTTATTGGGCAACACGTTTATGGTGTCAAAAGTTGCTTTATCAAAAGATTAATAAAGAATTAGCTAAAGAATTTTTACAGACCTAAAGGGATATATTTGGGAATACTGAACCCAAAAGATATATGGATGGAGGTGAGATGTTCTTTGGGTTGAATAAAATGAGAAATGCCATAAGATCATTTCATTCTTAAATGGGTACTCTCAAAAATGAACATTAATAAAACACTCATTACTATTACCTTCTGTGAGAAACATATACATATGTGTATCATCACACATACATATATAAAGGACATGAATAAGTCTTTTAAAAGATTCTATTAAAAGGGGCTAAACAGGTTTATCAGAATTAAATGTGGTAGACTGGTGATATTTTATATACCTTTTTGTATGTATAATATTTTACAACATAAAAATTAACAATAATAAACTAACACTGATGTCGACCTTTTCTCTGAGATTCCAGCAGAGTCATATTTAATTTTTCCCTGACACTGTCCAGATTGCACTAAGGGTTTTTCCATTCCACACCTATAATACTTGTACATGTTCTTCTCATTAAACTTATCAAGTTGCAATAGTATATTTCCTCCCTAGACTAATGTATTTATATCATTAGCATCTTGTCTGTTAACTGGTAAATTATTAGTTCTAAAAATACTTGTTGAACTATCTCTCCCACTAAAATGCAAACTAGAGAGTGTAACATCTGTTCATATTTGAATCCCCAAAGCCCGACACAGTGATTGGCACAAAGGTGTTATATTATATAAATTAATAATTAATTTAATTTTTTTTTACCTAAAACATCAGTCTTAAATTCAAGAACATATTTGAACTCTTGAATTCAAGAACTTGAACTCTTAAATTCAAGAACATATTTAATTCCTTACATTTTTTATAATCCTTCAATTCTATTTAAGGTGCTTTAAATGCAAGTTCCCAAAGGATGTCATATTAACACTGTCTTATCTCTAAGGCAGTCTCTTATATGGATTTGTGTTTTATCAGTTCTGGAAAAATCTAAGCCATAATTTCTCCAAATATTGGCTGTCCTTGATTCTACCTTTCTGAGACTCCCTCTAGAAGAAATTTTAGATTTTCTATTCCATTTTCCACATCTCTAAACATCTATTTCTTATCATTGATCTCTATGCTGTCAGGCAATTTCTTCAGGTCTATCTTTAGTTGTGTAATTCTTTCTTTAATTGTGTGTAATTTACTGTTTAATCCATCCATTAGCATTTTTTAAAACAACTTGATGGGTATTTTGGGGGAACTTTTAATTTTTACATATTTTTAAAGTTAAAAAATATTCTAGGAATAACAGTTTTTGATAACCTTTACCCAGACTTAATACCTGTTTACATTTTGTCCCAGTTGCTCTATCATTCTCTATAGAAACATACACACACACATACATATACAATGCAAAATCTTTTTTATGATCCATTGAAAATAAGTTGGAGACACTGTATACCTTTACCCACAAATATTTGTGTGTTTTTCTAAGAACAAGGATATTCTCTTACATAATCACAATACAATCATCAAAATCAGGAAAAGTTTTTGAAATATAATATTAATTTCAGATGTACTACATGATTCAATATATGTATATATTGTGAAATGATCATCATAGTAAGTCTAGGTAAAATCCATCAATCACCACACATAGTTATGATTTTTTCTCTTGTGATAAGAACTTTTGAGATCTAATCTCTTAGCAACTTTCAAACATACAATATAGTATTATTAACTATAGTAACCCTGCTGTACATTACATCCCCAGGACTTAATTTATTACATAACTAGAAGTTTGTACCTTTTGGCCACCTTCCTCCAATTCCTCCTTCCCTATCCCCCATCACTGGTAAACACAAGTCTGATCTCCTTTTCTATGAGTTTGTTCTTTTTAAAGATTCCAAATATAAGTGAGATCATATGGTATTCACCTTTTTCTTTCTGACTTATTTCATTTAGCATAATACCCTCAAGGTCCATCCATATTGCAAATGGAAGGATTTTCTTCTTTGTTATAGCTGAATAATATTCCATATGTATGTATACATATATATATATATATATATATTTCTTTATCCATTCATCCATTGGTGGATATTTGGCTATTGTAAATAATACTGTAATGAACATGGGAGTGCATGTATCTTTTGTTAATGTTTTGATTTCCTTCAGATAAATACCCAGAAGTGGAGTTTCTGGATCATATAGAAGTTCTGTATTTTGAGGAACCTCCTTATTGTTTTCCATAGTGGCTGCACCCGTTTACATTCCCACCAACACTGCACAGGCTTCCCCTTTCTCCATATCCTTACCAGAACTTGCTATCTCTTGTTTTTTTGATAAGAGCCATTCTAACAGGGGTGAGGTGACATCTCATTGTGGTTTTGATTTGCATTTCCTTGCTGATTAGTGACGTTGAGCACCTTTTCACGTACCTGTTAGCCATCTGTATGTCTTCTCTGGAAAAAATGTCTATTCAGGTCCTCTGCCCAGTTTTTTGGGGTTTTTTTAACACTCTTATTGGAGTATAATTGCTTTACAATGGTGTGTTAGTCTCTGCTTTATAACAAACTGAATCAGCTATACATATACATATATCCTCATATCTCTTCCCTCTTGCATCTCCCTCCCTCCCACCCTCCCTATCCTACCCCTCTAGGTGGTCACAAAGCACCGAGCTGATCTCCCTGTGCTATGTGGCTGCTTTCCACCAGCTATTTTACATTTGGTAGTGTATATATGTCCATGCCACTCTCTGCGTCTTTTTTCCCGTCTTGCCCCTAGGTTCTTCATGACTATTTTTTTTTTTTTAGATTCCATATATATGCGTTACCATACGGTATTTGTTTTTCTCTTTCTGACTTACTTCACTCTGTATGACAGACTCTAGCTCCATCCACCTCACTACAAATAACTCAATTTCATTTCTTTTTATGGCTGAGTAATATTCCACTCTATATATGTGCCACATCTTCTTTATCCATTCATCTGTCTATGGACACTTAGGTTGCTTCCATGTCCTGATTATTGTAAATAGAGCTGCAATGAACATTGTGGTACATGACTGTTTTTGAATTACGGTTTTCTCAGGGTATATGCCCAGTAGTGGGATTGCTGGGTCGTATGGTATCTCTATTTTTAGTTTTTTAAGAAACCTCCATACTGTTCTCCACAGTGGCTGTATCAATTTACACTCCCACCAACAGTGCAAGAGGGTTCCCTTTCCACACCCTCGCCAGCATTTATTGTTTGTAGATTTTTTGATGATGGCCATTCTGACCGGTGTGAGATGATATCTCATTGTAGTTTTGATTTGCATTTCTCTAATGATTAATGATGTTGAGCATTCTTTCATGTGTTTGTTGGCAATCTGTATATCCTCTTTGGAGAACTGTCTATTTAGGTCTTCTGCCCATTTTTGGATTGGGTTGTTTGTTTTTTTGATATTGAGCTGCATGAGCTGCTTGTAAATTTTGCAGATTAAATTGACAAAGGATTAATCTCCAAAATTTACAAGCAGCTCTGCCCAGTTTTTAAATTGGATTGTTTGGGGGTTTTTTTTGCTATTGAGTTGTATGAGTTCTTTGTGTATTAATCCCTTATCAGATACACGATTTGCAATTACTTTCTCCCATTCTGTAGACTGCCTTTTCATTTTGTTGATTTCCTTTGCTGTGCAGAAGCTTTTTGCTTTGATGTAGTCCCACTTATTTTTGCTGCTATGGCCTTTGTTTTTGGTGTCAGATCCAAAAAATCATTGCCAAGACCAGTGTTAAGGAGCTTATGGCTTATGTTTTCTTCAAGAGGTTTATGATCTTAGGTATTACCTTCAAGTCTTTAATCCATTTTGAGTTGATTTTTTGTGTATGGTGTAAGATAGGGGTCCAGTTTCATTCTTTTACATTGGCCTGTCAGTTTTCCCAACACCATTTATTGAAGAGACTGTCCTTCATATTGTATTGTATATTCTTGGCTCCTTTGTTGTAAATTAATTGACAAATATGTGTGGGTTTATTTTTGGAGTCACTATTCTGTTCCATTGATCTATGTGCCTGTTTTTATGCGAATACCATACTGTTTTGATTTTTTATACTTTGTAATATAGTGTGAAATCAGCACGATGCTTTCAAACTTTGCTTTGCTCTTTCTCAAGACTGCTTTGGCTATTCAGGGTCTTTTGTGGTTTCATACAAATTTTAGGATTGTTTGTTCTATTTCTGTGAAAAATACTGTTGGAATTTTGATAAGGACTGCATTGAATCTATAGACTGCTTTGGGTAGTATGGACATTTTAACAATGTTAATCCTTCCAATCCATAAAAATGGAATATCTTTGTGTTTATTTCTGTCTTCTTCATTTTCTTTTATCAATGTCTTATAGTCTTCAGTGTACAGATCTTTTGCCTCCTTGGTTAAATTTATTCCTAGGAATGTTATTCTTTTTTGATGCAATTGTAAACAGAATTGTTTTCTTAATTTGTTTTTCTGGTAGTTGGTTACTAAAGAAATGCAACTGATTTCTGCATATTGATCGAAATCAGGAAATTTATCATTGATACAATACTACTATCAAGAGACCATATTCAAATTTTACAACTTGCTCCAAAAATGCCCCTTATAGCCAATCCCCCCACCCCTGCCGCCAAGTCTAGGATCCAATCCTGGATCACTCATTGCATTTTATTGTCCCATCTCTTTAGTCTCCCTTACCTAGAACAGCTCCTCCTCAACCTTTCTTTTGTTTGACCTTGACATTTTTCAAGAGCACAGGCTAGTTATCTTTGTAGAAATATCTGTCAATTTGGGTTTATCTGACATTTTCTCATGATGAGGCTATGTGGGTTTTTTGCCATAAGTATTACAAAAATGATGCTGTATCCTTTTGAGAGCATGATAACTTGAGGCACATGATGTTGGTTTCTCACAATATCAGTGATATGTATTTTGATCATTGATTAAGATGTTATCTGCCAGTTTTCTCCAATGTAATATATAAGAAATCTTATATGTAAATATCTTGTTTCCTATCAAACTTTGTCCTAATACTTTTAAAGAACCATTGATGATTTTCTAATCCTATCACTTATATTTATTAATTAGCATTCCACTCCAAGGAATAGCTTTCCTTTCTCTCCTCTTTATTCATTTATTTATATCACTATAGAATCATGGAATTTTATTTAATCCAATGGATTATAATCAATTCCTACCATTTATGTTGATCTTAATTGTCCCAGATTTGGCAATTGGATCATTCCCCTTTCACACTGCCTCCAATGTACCTTATGTACCTGTAATTCTTTGAGCACTTCATTATATTTCCTTATTTGCACATGCACACTCACTCACACAAAATGTTCTCTGCTCCAGCACTGGAATTAGCTTTTGCTTTAAAGAAACTTGGTTCTTTTTAGTGGACAATGGCATTTATAAATCAAAATCTCAGCACTAGGTGTGTTCATTGATACTTATGTCATTGCTTAAAGGCAAGGGACAGAGCTAGAACAGAAAACACACACACATACTTTTCTATCTACCTGGAGTTTAATACATATATTTAAAAATCCATGATTTCATATTGATACCTCCAATGCAAAGGCAACATATTTTAAATTCCTCAGCCTACAGTGAAAGCCTAGCTCACGTTATCTGCAATAAACTTATTCTCTCAAGCCTAGAGCACACAGAAACTAGTTGAAGAAGTGCTAACCCATACTTCTGTGCAAAGCAAATCTATTTACTAAGATTCATTATTCACCTAGTATTCTCAAAATGTATAATGAATACACAGTTGACTCTTGAACAATGTGGAGGGTTAGGGGTGCTGAACCCCCTGCAGTCAAAAATCCACGTATAGGGACTTCCCTGGCGGTCGAGTGGTTAGGACTTTGCCTTCCGGTGTGGGGCTGGGGTGGGGGTGGGGGTGGGCGGAGGGCAGCGGGGTGGGTTCGATCCCCGGTTGGGAAGCTAGGATCCCTCATGCCTTGTGGCCAAAAGGCCAAAACATAAAACAGAAGCAATATTGTAACAAATTCAAGAAAGACTTTAAAAATGGTCCACATCAAAAAAAAAAAAAATCCATGCACAACTTTATACTCGGTCTTCTATATCTTTGGTTCCACATCCACAGATTCAATCAACCACAGATTATGCAGTACTGTAGGACACATTTACTGAAAAGAGTGGGCATGTAAGTGAACACTCACAGTTCAAATCCATGTTGTTCAAGGGTCAACTGTACAGCTATTTTACTGGGTGTTATATAGTATTTCAATTTAATTTTAACTTGTATTTCCCTGATGTCTAACAAAATGCTTATGTGCCATTCACGTAACTTCTTTTATTAAGTATTGGATCAAGTCTTTGGACCACTATTTTAATAAGGTTTTAATCTTTTTACTGTTGAGTTGTAAGAGTTCTTCATATATTCTTTTTTTTTTTTTTGGCTACTCCACGCGGCATGTGGGATCTTAGTTCCCTGACCAGAGATCGAACCTGTGCCCCATGCAGTGGAAGCACAGAGTCTTAATCACTGGACCACCAGGAAAGTCCCAAGTGTTCTTTATATATTCTAAACTTATATTTAGAATATATAAATTAGATGTAGTCTGATTTATCAATTTTATTCCTTTATGGTTGCTTTATGTACCTTGCCTGAAATTTTATCTACCCCATGTTGTAACAATATTCTCATGTATTTCCTTCCAGAAATTTTACTGGTTACATTTAAGACTATGCTACATCTCAAATTAAGTTTTGTATATGGTATAAGGTGGAAGTCAAGGTTGTTTGGTTTGTTTTTCCACATGGTGTTCCAGAACCAGTTGGAAAGATTTCTCTTTCCCCAACTGAATTACTTTGGTACTTGGTTTGGTTCTACTTCTGGGCTTTTTATTCTTTTCCATTTTGTCTATTTGCCATTAGGCCCAAACCACATTGATTTCATTGCCACTTTACATAGTATAGTTAAGTCTAGGTAGTGTACATACTTTGTACATACACTAAGTCTAGTTAGTCTATGTACTCCAACTTCATTCTTCTTTTTTAAGATTGTTTGGACTACTGTAAGTCCTCAGCCTTTCTATAAAATTTTTGAAATCAGTTTTTCTATTCCTTTAAAATGTTTGCCAGGATTGACAGGAATTGCATTGAATCTAAAGATCAATTGGAGGGCTTCCCTGGTGGCGCAGTGGTTTAGAATCTGCCTGCCATTGCAGGGGACACAGGTTCAAGCCCTGGTCCAGGAAGATCCCACATGCTGCAGAGCAACTAAGCCCGTGCACTACAACTACTGAGCCTGCGCTCTAGAGCTTGCAAGCCACAACTACTGAGCCCACGTTCCACAACTACTGAAACCCGTGTGCCTAGAGCCCATGCTCTGCAACAAGAGAAGCCATTCCAATCAGAAGCCTGCGCACTGCAATGAAGAGTAGCCCCCACTCGCGGCAAGTAGAGAAAGCCCACAAGCAGCAACAAAGACCCAATGCAGCCAAAAATAAATAAATAAATAAATTTATTAAAAAAATAAATATCAATTGGAGAGAACCAACATTTTAATATAGAGTCTTCCAATCCATACATGTCCATATTTATTTAAATCTTTATGTTCTCTAAGCAACATTTTGTAATTTTCACAGTAGAAATCTTCCATGTCTTCTGTTAAACTTATTATATTTTTTTTTACATAATTATAAATGGAAAAACTTAAGCTTCATTTTCCAGGTGTTCATTGCTAACATGTAGAAATAGAATTGATTTTTGTACACTGACTTTGTGCTCTGCATCTTTGCTAAATAGTTCTAATAACTGTTTTGCAGCTTCCTTAGGATATTCTATGTTCATGATCATATCATCAGCAGATCATCAATTTTACTTTCTCCTTTCCAACATTTATGCATTTCCTTTTTTTTTAGTGCTTTGTTGAATAGAAGTTGTGAGTGGGCGCATTCTTGCCTTGTTCCTAATCTTAGAAAAAGTGTTCAATACTGAGTATGATATTTGTAGGTTTTTCATAGGAAGGAGTTCCCTTCTATCCTAGTTTGCTAAGTTTTTATTTTATCATAAATGGGTGTGTTCTTCATAGAACTATTAATATGATCTTCTTTAGTATGTACCTATCTATCCACCTATCTATCTATCAATCCACCCAACCAGGAGTCTTTTATTGGTCATTTATATGTCAAGTACCAATATTAGCAAAAAAACCCCAACAAAGGTCAATGTTTCCATCTAACAGAGCCTGTACTCTCCTAGCTTGCCTCTTCCCATAGCGATTCTTTCCCAACTCTGTAGAGCCACAATCACAGTTTAAGACAAATCTTATTCTAAAGCACGGCTCCAGCAACAAGCTGGTATCTTCAAGATTCTTCAGTTCAGACACTGCCAGGAAAACTTTGGGGCAACCAGGTCCTGAGGCTGTTGTGTTCCATCACTGTCATGATCCCAGAGTCCTCACTCACCAGAAAGCTCAATCTTCAGCTGGCACAGCTGAGAAATGACAGGTACAATGGGAACTGTCTTTTCCTGAAATGCTGTAGATCAGTTACAGCAAACAGAACAGTGATCATCAAGGGAAACTGTCACTTTGGAATCCTTTTTGACCAGAGCAGTTATGTAGAAGCAGCTGCATCTTCGATTAGGACCATCTTTTATTCTTTTAAAAACAATAATTGATTTTCAAATATTGAAAAAACTGCATTCTTGGGATAAATCCTACTTGGACATGATGTATTGTCTCTTTTACAACTGCTGAATTAGATTTGCTAATCTTCTGCTGAGGATTTTTGATTCTATGTTCATGAAATACATTGGTCAGCAATGTTCTTATAATTCTTTTATTGTATTTTGGTATCCAGTTAGGGTGGTATCAGTGTTATGAGGATTAAATGAGTTGGGATATATACATATATACATATAAACATATATATATGTCAATCTATATATATTTAAATCCAGTCTGATATTCTGTACCTTTTCGTTGGTGTCTTTATTGCACTTAAACTTAATGTAATCATTATACAGTTGGGTCTACATTTTGCTACTTGTTTTCTATCTGTCTCATTTGTTTTTTAGTCCTCTGATCTTCCTTTCCTGCTTTCTTTTGATTAAACATTTTTTAGTATAGCACTTCAATTCTTCTGTTGTTTTTTATGTATTTTGGGGGTTATGTATTATTTTTCTTTGTATTTTTTATTAGTTACTCTGGGGCATTACAATATGCCTTTTTAACCCATCACAGTTCATTTAGAGTTAATACAATACTACTTTACATAAATATAAGAATCTTACAATGTTACTGTCCATTTCCTCTGTCCTTTGTGCTATACTGTTATACATATACATGTTATAAAACCCACAATAAGTGTTATAAGTTTTGCTTTAAACACTCACATCTATTCAAGAAGTTACAAGCAAAAAATATACACAGTTGATCCTTGAACAACATGCGTTTGAACTGTGCTGGTCTACTTACACACAGATTTTTTTTTCGATAAATATACAGTCAACCCTCCATATTCATGGGTTTCACATCTGTGGATCAAGATTTCCATCCATGGTTGGTTGACTCTGTGGAGAGAAAACCCTCGGATACGGAGGACCAACTGTTTTCATTGTACTATACCATTTTATATAAGGGACTTGAGCATAAAATCTGTGTGATTTTAGTATAAGTGGGGCCTCCTGGAACCAATCCTCCACAGATACTGATGGACAACTATAGTCTTTTATATCTTATCACACATCTACCATTCCCAGTATTCTTCAAATAGATGTAAATTTGTACTTGATATCATTTCCCTTCAGCTCAAAGAATTTTTTTTTTAGCATTTCTTCTATGCAGGTCTGCTGGTGACAAATATTGTTTTTATCTGATAATATCTTTATTTTACCTTCATTTTGAAGGATAAGTGTCTACATATAGAATTCTGGGTTGAGGTTTTTTTCCTTTTAGCACCTTAAAATGTCATTCTACTGTCTTCTGACCTCCATGGTTTCTGATGAGAAGTCAGCTTTCATTTGAATAGTTTCCCCTACAGGTAAAGCATCAATTTTCTCTGGCTGCTTTGAAGATTTTCACTTCATTTTTAATTTTTATCAGTTTGACTATGGCATGTATATGTACATGTGCATAGACAAACACATATTTTTTATCTCGACTGGAGTTTGCTGAGCTTCTTGGATCTGTACTTTATGTTTTTCAGCAAAAGTGAGAAATTTAGGAGCCATTATTTCTTAAAATACATATATTTTTTCATTCCCATTCTCTTCTATTTCTAGGACTCACTTACATATATTAGACCACTTGATATTGTCCCAAAAGTCACTAAGGCTCTGTATTTTATTTTTTCAATTAGATCATTTCTATTATTCTATCTTCAAGTTCTTTTCTTGCACTATAAAGCCCACACAGTAAATATTTTCATTCTACATATTGTACTTTTCAAATACAGAATTTCCATTGCGTCTTTTTCTCTTCTGAGATTCCCCATGTGTCCTTTCATTATGACCATTTTTTTCCCTTTAAGTTCTTGAACATATTTATAGTGGGTGCTTTAAAGTCTTTGTCTGCTAATTCTAAAATCTAGGTCATCTTGGGGTCAATTTCAATTGACTCTCTCTCAACGAGTCATATTTTGTTTCTTTGCTTGTCTGGTATTATTTTATTGCATCTTGCACATTGTAGATGATGTGACATCGAGACTCTGAATTCTGCTTTCTTACTCTTAACAGTGTTGTTTTGTTCTAGCAGGCATTTAACTTGAATAAACTCAGACTCTAAAATCTGTCTCCCCAGTGATGGACAGCAGCTGAAATCACTGTTCAATTCTTTCAGCATCCCAGCTGTTGCTTCTTGCCAGGCTTCATGGAGAATCCCTAATCCATGTGCAGTTAAGGAATCCATCAAGGATTCTGGCAGTTTATAACCAGATTTTGGGGCTACCCTCTTTTTAGGATTTTCCCTTTACTTGCCAGCAATTCTGGTAATCCCAAGCTCTTAACCCAGCTCTTCAAACAAGTAAAACTGGAGCTTTCTCGTTGAGTTTAGCTGTACTACATCATATGGACTGCCCTTGGATAAAACAATATAAATGCAAACTTTGCACATTGTAGTTCCCTTCTTTCAAGGGTCAACTCCCCTCCAATTTCTGCCTAGTATGGTTGCTTTCCAGTGCCTTCAAGAAGTTACTTTTAATATATTAGCCAGAGTTTAAAATTGTTATCTATGGAAGGTTCAGTTCAACACAATCTACTATGACATGTAAGTCCATCTACTGAGCTTTTATTTCAACAATTATATATTTTTTGTTTCTAAACATTTTAATCATCCTAGTTTAAAATTTGCCTGGTCATTTTGGGTAGTCTCATTACTTGCTAATTTTTGTGATTCAACTTTTTATTTAAGTATTCTGTTCAATTATTTCATATTGTATCTCAGATAATTCCATTTTGTAAAGTCTTTGGGATCTAAATCCATTGATTACTATGTGTTTTAACTTTCACTCATGGTAGTTTGTTTCCTTTTATGCTTGTTTATCTAGATTTTGGATATTCGGTTGATCTTAACCTGTGAAAAAGTAGGGGCCTAAACAGAAGATGCTTCCTCCAAAGATGTACATTTAATTTCACTACTAGCCAAGGGATCCATACCAACTAGAGATCATTTCAGCTCCCTTCCCAGCTTAAATGTAGTCTCAAGTTTAACTTCCTTACCTTGCCTATAGCCCAAGGCTTAGTCTATCAAGCACAACATGGATATCAGTATTTATATTCAGGGTACTCTGCCTTTCATCTGTGCTTACTGATTACGGATCTGGTTTTGGCTATTTTTGTTTCACCTCTTGAGATTTAACTTCCTCCAAGTCCAAGGAGGCAATAAAAAATATGATTTATGCAGGCTCAAGTTGCTTTTTTTTTTTTTTTTTTTTTTGCAGTACGGGGGCCTCTCACTTTTGTGGCCTCTCCCATTGGCTCCGGACGCGCAGGCTCACCGGCCATGGCTCACGGGTCCAGCCGCTCCGCGGCATGTGGGATCTTCCCGGACCAGGGCACGAACCCGCGTCCCCTGCATCGGCAGGCGTACTCTCAACCACTGCGCCACCAGGGAAGCCCTCAAGTTGCTTTTGACTGATAGAGTCTGAGAGATTCTTGTCTGCCATATGCGGGGAGTCCTTCATGTCACTATTACAAGGCTGTATTATAGCTTCCTCATTTCTGTCCTTACATTTTCGGCTGACTTTTACAAGCAGGAAAGAATTGTATTTAAAATTCATGTTTTTCATACTTATAGCAAGTACTAACAACTTCAATCTTCTTTTAAAATGTACTTATAATTTTAAAGTAAATGAATTAATAGAACTTTGAATATCTACTATGATTCAAAGGGTGTTTATTAAATGGTTAACTTTTACTTAACCTGACACATCACTTCACCCCCCACAACAATAAAAATCATTGTACTTGGCGCTATCATCAGCATGACTACAAACCCAAATAGGTGCAATAAAATAGCTTATCAGACCCAGAATATTCTTATATTCATTTTCCTTTATCAAGGAAAATAAAACGTATTTTAAAGTTCTCTCAGAAAACTCCCAGATTTTTATGAATACATCATCAGAATGGACCCCACAGGAATACTGTTAACCGTTTCCTCCAACACTAAAGCTATTCCAACTTTATAACCTTAACTCAGTCTATAGCTTGGAACAGAATAAAATTAACTCTTACAGGAATAGATGGAATGTCCTTGGCTGAATTAGCATGATAATTCACACTAATTAGAAAGATTAAGCAAGTGATACTAGGAATCTTTATAAAGGAAAAAATATAAGAGGGGAAAAAGCACTAGAAGGGGATTTGATTATTTACAGAAACAGCTATCACAAAAGTATGTTTCACTTTAGTATTATGCAAATATAAACATGGTGTGAAATTTGTCTATAAAGATGAAATCTCTTACAAGCAGCAAATTTATAATTCAATTACTATTTAATGAGTAACTACACTAATCCACGAACTCACTGAGTAACAATCTAAGGGTCACACAGCTGGTAAAGTAGCAGAACCAAGATTCAAACCCTGGTTTGTCTCATTTCAAAGTCTTCAAATGCAAAAAATAAATAAAAAAATTTTTAATTAAGGTTTCAACCTAGATAGAGAAATGATGATGCCACTAATTTTATAATGTACACAGAGGAGGAGCAAATTTGAAAGGGATGATGATTAGCCTAATGAAACCAGGAAGAGCATTTATCCAATTCATTTGTTTTCTCAGTTCCAAGATAGCATCTGCCTTACAGAACCAAAGAGAAGGCAGAGAAAACTATACTTATTGAGAATTTAATTCAAGATAAGTAATCTCTAAATCCTTTAAAAACATTTTAGGTAGTATTTGATGCATACTAAAGAATACATGTATAATGATCAAGTTATGAAGCATAATAAGAAAATAAACACCCATAAACTCACCACACAATTTAAGAACTAGATCATTACCAATATGGATGGGTACACCTGTATGCTCCTTCTCTATTATGTCTGCTTTCCCGAGAAGGCAACCATTAAACAAAATTTTGTATTTATCATTTCCCTGTTTTTCTGCCCTTAATAATCTTATCATATACATACAGAATCCCAAATTAAAGTTTTTCTTGCTTGTTCTTAAGCTTTATAAAGATAATATGCTATATATAGTTTTCTACAAATTGGTTCTTTCACCCAGTATATTTTTAAGATTCATCCATCCACTCTATTGGTATTGGACATTTGTTGTTTATTATTCATTTTAGATTAATTTAGGCCATGTATATTTTCACAGTTACTTATTATATTTTTTTCCTGTCAAGGTTTAAAGAAATTAGAAAAGAGATATATCACACAATCCAATACCCAAAATACCAAGTACCAAAAAGTCAACATCTCAACATCACTTAAAAACCATACGACTTTCACATGTAACTTGCCAAGATGACTTTTTGCACCACCATTTGTGACCCTGCAGTTTAACCACATTGAAAAATAAAAGTTTACTAACAATTGTGGAGATCCTCTACTAAAATACTTTTGCATTATTTAACCATTAATTTGGTCTTATATCACTTTGCCAAAATAAACTCAGTGAAGTTGCTATATATTTAAGATGTCAACCTCAACTTTAAAGTTATGTATTTATTGCCAAAATTACTGCAGACACTCCTAATATAACATGTGTCTGTTAATATGTTAAGAAAACAGTTGTCCAAAAGGTCCCCATTTAACAGTTTTTTTGGGGTTCCCTACTATCTACAGCAGAACAGGAGCATAGTTCAGAAAGTATCACTACTTGTTAAGCAAACACACATGAGTTTCCATTGTATTCCTATTTGGCAGGGACTTTGTTACACTTTCCTCACAGCTTTGTATAAGTGCTAACTGGGTTACTTTTCTAGTGCAAGAGTAGTGAGGCAAGTCTTTTAGCTTCATTTTGGGGAAAGGAAAACCTCTTTAATAATCCATACCTTTTAAGGGTATAAGTGAAACATATATTTATTGATACCTATGTGTAGGACAGGTTATTAGGTGCTGAGTTCCCTAATCTGGAAAGTAGAGATAACAGCAGCGCCTACCTCCCAAGGTCCTTTTTAGGATTCAATGAGAAAATGTAGGGAAATTGCTAAACACAGTACCCAAATCATAATTAAACATTCAACAAATGTAGGTTATTATTTCTGCAAATCTTTCCACTTTCATGTCAATTCCTATTTGATACAGATGTCCCTCCTCCCACCCTGTGTTACTTTGCATTTGCTCAAACCTGAATGTAACGGAGAAATAAGTTACTCTAGAAGCACGCAAGAGAGGGTACCTAAATCAGCCTGGGGACAAGAGGCAGCCAGAGAATTTCATGTGTTATATATTATCCCCACCCCCACCCCAAAGAAAAAGTTCTTTACAGAGCTTAAAAAAAAAAAAAAGTCTCTATTGGGCAGTGATAAGCAAGAAAACTGAAGCCCGGAGGTAATTAAGCGATTCGCTCAACGTTGGATAGCTCTTTACAGAATGGGCTATGCTTCCTCATTTGAGAGCTGGAGTTCAGGTCTCTTGGGACCCGGTCCATGAGTTCTGCCACAAGTTTATATGAGCTCACGACACTAATCTAGGCATTAAATGGCTTTATCAAATTATACGGCGTGATGCAGTCTACCCTGTCCTATTCTCGGTATGTTAACCATATTTGAAATTATTTCAAGCAATACATCACTAAATATAACTCACAGCCTATAAAATCTGTCAGAAGCCTTGTGGAATCAGAATTAAAGTGGAGAAATACTACCGGATAAGTAAGGCTGGAAGGGAAGCAGACGTAGGTTGAGGGAACCAAGCACTAGGAACTGTCGGAGGAAAAGATAAAGAAAAAGTACAAAAACTAGGAAAAGAGAAAAGGTTATTGGGCTACATAATATCTATTCTTCTTGCTCACAGAGGGGCCCAAACACAGCAACACCCGGGGAGGAGATACTTACGGCATTTCGACATTCAGGGACGCACCCCTGTCGCTGGATAAAACCACTGAGCAACCTCTTACGAAAACAGAGAACCTTCGCAGAGAAACACTGAAGCCTGAAAAGCGCGGGCGAATGGTCACTCGACGCTGTGCCACACTCCACGCGGCCCGCCGGAAACACTCCCCCAGCTACAAGGGATCCCAGTGTATGCCGGGAAGGGGGGAGGAGAGTCTACGCCTAGGACAGCTCTCAGCCCTGCCAGGGCAATGCAGGACACTCTCTCACGACTCTGACCAGAAGGCCCCCGATAGATGAGAGGCAGAGCCATCTCCGTTAGCTCTGGAGTAACTATCCCTAGGTTTCTAGCCGGACCATTTGGGTAGGTACTCCGTATCTTGTTTCCGGTAGCGGAGAGGTGCAGTTGCCATGGTAATTAAAAGAAGGCCAAGGACCTTCCGGCCGCTGTGAGAGGGTTGCGGAATCCGTGAGGAGAATTGGCTGCGCTTCCTCGTTTGTGACCTGCAGTTAGGTAGCAAGCAGCTCGCTGTCTGTCTCTTCGCCCGCTCCGTTCGTCACTGTTCGGCTTCCCTTTCGCCACCTGCATCTTTTATCTCTCTGTCATACGTACACTTGCTCCATGTCTGTACTTAAAAATGTAAATATAAATGCAGTTTTATTCCCAGAGGAATACAAAAAAATAGATGTTGCCGGAGATCAGCTGTGAAGGTATTTTACTATGTAGGGACGGTGACTGGATGGCTGTTTTCCCTTGGCCCTTTAGAAGCCTTAGGTGCTTGTAAACAGTTTATTTTTCTTGCTATTGTGCGACTGCTTATTTATGGAGCGGTTCGCTGCAATGTACTCTCTAGGCCCTTGTCTTGGTCTTGGGCTGGAGTTTTAGATGCAGGAGGTTTCCAAGCCTGAGGGGCGCAATTATATATTTAATTATATATTTAAGCTTCAGTTTAGTCTCTCGTTACAGAGAGGGAAAAAATAGCATTCTGGAACATTTCAACCATGGGATTTCCACGTGAGGGAGTCACCTTATTTGGAAAGAGCATTTGAGGACACTCTTAAAAAAAATATTTACATTTTTAAACTGCTGGCTGCAAAACGAACGTTCATTCTCCCTTACTTATTGGAACAGTTTTCTTTCACATTTGTGAGGAGATGTGTGCATGCGTATGTGTTTAAAACTGTGATGCTTAATTATAGTGATACCAATTTGCAGTAACCAGACTGTGACACCACATCCCTTCGGGGTCCTTCTAAATGTGGTGTAAGATGAAAGTGTCAGGCAGGCCGTCTGTGTATTATAAATAGGGTACTTCATCCATGATAAGCGATTATTATCTTTCTTTCCCAAGTGTAAAAGACCTATATAATTCAAGAAGGTGCAAGTGATTTAGGCCTCCTGAGTAAGAATCCAATGAGTCCTGAAGGGGACCCTACCTGTGTCGTCTTATTGTTAAACTTGAAATATTCAATTTATTAGGTTGGAATGTATTTTTGGAAATCAGAGCTGGGTAAAATAATGTTGGAAGCTGTTAGACCTCCAGCACAATTTAGGGCCTCATAGTAACTGTTGTACAAGAAGCCTTCATTCACATTAAAAAACGAAGAAACTGTTATCGAAATTTGCTGCCTTTTGCTACTTACTATTAGCTGGATGACTCTCTGTCTCTCAATTTCCTTATCTGTAAAATGGGCAAAAAATATCTGACCACTGTAGTAGGTATAAATCAAGATGTATGACAGTTTTTTAAGCTCTTATGAGCAGAGGTGCTATATAAACCCCCCAAATTATTATTATTAACATTATTATTGGTAGTAATGGAACACAGTAAAACCTCAGGATAATGCTATAAATGACTGGATTTTTTAAATTCAGTCATTTAAAATGTGGGGCTGAATTACTGAGATGTTAGTGAAATGACCTGGTTGATGCTGCTGTGGAGATGGATGCCAACTGCCAATCACATTATAGTCAAATTCTCATTATGGTGGCGATTCACTCTATCTACAGTTTATTTAGCACTTATTATGTGCCAGGCACTGTTCTATATGCTTCATATGTGTTAATTTACTTAATCCTCATTACAATCCTATGAAGAGTCTTAACTGACTGTCCTCTAATTTTGAGAAAATAGATGAATGCTTTTCCTTTGCCCTGTGATTCTTCTTTTGTATTTATGTTACACCTTTGTTTTGGCTTTGTTCTTTTGGCTCTCTTATATATATATTTAGAAAGCAACTGCCAAAGGCTTATTCTAGCTTAACATATGATAATATAACTGTATGCATATTATAATGTACATCTTTTTTCCACATATAAAAACCTTGATGTCTTGATTCCCCCTCGCCCCAGTTTGAAAGGTAAAGTGACACTTGAATTTTAGGATTAACACTGACTAAAATAAAATTTTAAATTATTTTCTAATAGAATGGCCATCAGTCCAGGAAGTGATGCAGCTTTCTCCAGTCAGAAATCAACGCTTTCAGAGAGTCCTCGATCAAAGAAATTTCCACTAACTGAAGAGGAGATATTTTATATGAATTGTAGAGCTGCCTACTTAACTGTTTTCAAAAGCAGCTTAGATAACATTATTTCTAAAGATCAACTTTGCTTAGGTAATTTTTTTTAACTTAAGTAGCTTGCCTTATTTGTTGAAAGTTAATAGATCAGAAAGACTGCAATTAGAATTACATTGTTGAATCATTCCAATTTCTTAGTTAAGCTTGAGCAGTGGAACTACCTTATGCTATTGTGCCATTTTATATAGCTACATAGTCTAAGAGGTTCAAAATAAAACTTTCAGTGTTCAAATAGACTAGATTAGTATTTTTAAAGCTTCCATCAATTACTTGCTTAAAATTATTTTTAAAATTCTTATCTTGGTACTTTAAGATTCATAAATTCTTATGTTGGTACTTTAAGATTTATAATGATAGAATTAAAACACTTCTGGCAACTGAATTACTAGTCTGAATTTGACCTACACTGGGGAAAATGTAAAGGGAATATATATATATATATATATATATATATATATATGGTTGAATGATTATAAAAGAGTAGTATTAGAAAATAAGTGAAACTTTAAAAGAAAATTAAGAATTTTGGGTTTTGTCCTGTTCTTTAGGGGTGAGGGCTCGAGAGAGTTGATCTTTTTTTGCTTCTTTCCATTATATTTTTTTATTTTATTTTTTATTGAGGTAGAGTTGAATTACAATGTTGTGTTTATTACTGCTGTACAGCTAAGTGACTCAGTTATATATGTACATTCTTTTTCATATTCTTTTCCATTATGGTTTATCACAGGATATTGAATATAGTTCCCTGCCCTATACAGTAGGACCTTGTTGTCTATCTATTCTATATATACCAGTTTGCAACTGCTAATCTCAAACTCCCAATCCAACCCTCTCCCACCCTCCTCCCCCTTAGCAAGCACCAGTCTATTCTCTATGTCTGTGATTCTGTTTCTGTTTCATAAGTAGGTTCATTTGTATCATATTTTAGATTCATATAATGATATATAAGTGATATAATATATTTGTCTTTCTCATTTAGTATGATAATCTCTAGTTGCATCCATGTTGCTGCAAATGGCATTATTTTGTTCTTTTTATGGTTGAGTAGTATTCCATTGTTTATATGTACCACATCTTCTTTATCCATTCATCTTTCGATGAACATTTAGGTTGTTTCATATCTTGGCTGCTGTGAATAGTGCTGCTATGAACATAGGCGTGCATGTATCTTTTTGAATTATAGTTTTTGTCTAGATATATGCCCAGAAGTGGGATTACTGGATCACATGGTAATTCTATTTTTAGTTTTCTTTTTTTTTTTTTTTTTGGCTGTACGTGGGCCTCTCACTGTTGTGGCCTCTCCCGTTGCAGAGCACAGGCTCCGGACGCACAGGCTCAGTGGCCATGGCTCGCTCGCCCAGCCGCTCCGCGGCATGTGGGATCTTCCCAGACCGGGGCACGAACCCGGGTCCCCTGCATCAGCAGGCGGACTCTCAACCACTGCACCACCAGGGAAGCCCAGTTTTCTTTTTTTAAAATAAATTTATTTATTTTATTTATTTATTTTTGTCTGCGTTGGGTCTTTGTTGCTGCACACAGGCTTTGTCTGGTTGCAGTGAGTGGGAGCTACTCTTCGTTGCACTGTGCGTGCATCTCATTGCAGTGGCTTCTCTTGTTGCGGAGTATGGGCTCTAGGTGCGCAGGCTTCAGTAGTTGTGGCACGTGGGCTCAGTAGTTGTGGCTTGCAGGCTCTAGAGCACAGGCCCAGTAGTTAGGCGCACGGGCTTAGTTGGTCTGTGGCATGTGGGATCTTCCTGGACCAGGGCTTGAACCCATGTTTCGTGCATTGGCAGGTTGATTCTTAACCACTGCACCACCAGGGAAGCCCTATTTTTAGTTCTCTGAGGAACCTCCATACTGTTTTCCACAGTGGCTGCACAAACTTTACACTGCCACCAACAGTGTAGGAGGGTTCCCTTTTCTCCACACCCTCTCCAACATTTATTATTTGTTTAATGATGGCCATTCTGACCAGCCTGAGGTGGTACCTCATTGTAGTTTTGATTTGAAGTTCTCTAATAATTAGTGATGTGAAGCATCTTTTCATGTGCCTATTGGCCATTTGTATTTCTTCTTTGTAGAAATGTCTCTTTAGGTCTTCTTCCCATTTCTCAATTGGGTGGTTTGTTTTGTTTTGTTTTGTTTTGCGGTACGCGGGCCTCTCACTGTTGTGGCCTCTCCCGTTGCGGAGCACAGGCTCTGGACGCGCAGGCTCAGCAGCCATGGCTCACGGGCCCAGCCGATCAGTGGCATGTGGGATCTTCCTGGACTGGGTCACGAACCTGTGTCCCCTGCATCGGCAGGCGGACTCTCAACCACTGCGCCACCAGGGAAGCCTGGGTGGTTTGTTTTTTCGTTGTTGAGTTGTATGAGCTGTTTGTATATTTTGGAAATTAAGCCCTTGTCAGTCGCATCATTTGCAAATATTTTCTCCTATTCTGTGAGTTGTCTTTTCATTTTGTTTGTGGTTTCCTTTGCTGTGCAAAAGCTTGTAAATTTGATTAGGTCCCATTTGTTTATTTTTGTTTTTATTTCTATTGCCTTGGGAGACTGACCTAAGGAAACATTGGTACAATTTATGTCAGAGAATGTTTTGCCTGTGTTCTCTTCTAGGAGTTTTATGGAGTCATGTCTTATGTTTAAGTCTTTAAGCCATTTTGAGTTTATTTTTGTGTATGGTGAGAGGGTGTGTTAACTTCATTGATTTACATGCAGCTGTCCAACTTTCCCAACACCACTTGCTGAAGAGACTATCTTTTTCCTATTGTGTATTCTTGCCTCCTTTGCCAAAGATTCATTGACCATAGGTGTGTGGGTTTATTTTTGGGCTCTCCATTCTGTTCCATTGGTCTATATGTCTGTTTCTGTACCAGTACCACATTGTTTTGATTACTGTAGCTTTGTATTCTGTCTGAGGTCTGGGATGGCTATGTCTCCTGCTTTGTTTTTTTTCTTCAGCATTGCTTTGGCAATTCTGGGTCTTTTATGGTTCCATATGAATTTTAGGATTATTTTTTCTAGTTCTGTGGAAAAGGTCATGGGAATTTGATAGGGATCACATTAAATCTGTAGATTGCTTTGGGTAGTATAGCCATTTTAACAATGTTAATTCTTGCAATCTGAGAGCATGGGATATCTTCCATTTCTTTGAATCATCTTCAATTTCCTTCATTAATGCTTTATACTTATCACATATAAATCTTTCACCTCCTTGGTGAGGTTTATTCCTAATATTTTATTTTTTGAGTTGTGATTTTAAAAGGTATTGTTTTTTACATTCCCTTTCTGATATTTCATTGTTGGTGTAAAGAAATGCAACCAGTTTCTGTATGTTAAACTTGTATCCTGCTATCTTGCTGAATTTGTTTATCAGTTCTAGTAGTTTTTGTGTGGAGTCTTTAGGGTGTTCTATCTATAGTGTCATATCATCTGCGTATAATGACAATTTTACCTCTTCCCTTCCAACTTGGATACCTTTTGTTTCTTTTTCTTGTCTGATTGCTGTGGCTAGGACTCCCAATACTATGTTGAGAGAAATTGTGAGAGTGGGCATCCTTGTCTTGTTCCAGATTTTAGCAGAAAGCCTTTTAATTTTTTACCATTGAGTATTATATTGGCTGTGGGTTTGTCATATATAGCTTTTACTATTTTGAGATATGTTCCCTCTATACCCACTTTGGTAAGAGTTTTTATCATGAATGGATGTTGGATTTTGTCAAGTGCTTTTTTTGCATCTATTGAGATGATGATGTGGTTTTTGAGTTTTCTTTTGTTTATGTGGTGTATCATAAACAAAATTGATTGATTTGCATATGTTGAGCCATCCTTGTGAAGTTGGGATGAATCCCACTTGGTTGTGGTGTATGATCTTTTTTATGCATTGTTGGATTCGGTTTGCTAATATTTTGTTGAGAATTTTTGCATCTATATTCATCAAAGGTATTGGCCTGCAATTTTCTTATTTCGTGGTGTCTTTGTCTGGTTTTGGTATCAGGGTGATGGTGGCTTCATTGAATGACCTTGGGAGTGTTCCCTCCTCTTCAACGTTTTGAAAGAGTTTGAGAAGGATCAGTATAAGTTCTTCTTTGTATGTTTGGTAGAATTTGCCTGTGAAACCATCTGGTCCTGGACTTTTGTTGGTAGGGAGTTTTTAAATTACAGATTCTATTTCAGTTCTAGTGATCCATCTGTTCAAATTATCTATTTCTTCTTGATTTAATTTTGGTGGGCTGTATGTTTCTAGAAACTTGTCCATTTCTTCTAGGTTGTCAAATTTGTTGGCATATGATTTTTCATACTATTCCCGTGTGGTATTTTTGTTTTTCTGTGGCATTAGTTCTTATGTCTCCTTTTTCATTTCTTACTTTGTTTATTTGTGTTCTCTCTTCTTGGTGAGCCTGGCCAGAGGTTTGTCAGTCTTGTTTATCCTTTCAAAAACCAGCTTTTGGTTTTATCAACTTTTTCTATTGTTTTTTTTTTAAGCTCTGTTTTATTTATTTCCTGTCTGATCTTTCTTCCTTCCTTCCTTCTGCTGACTTTAGGTTTTGTTTGTTCTTTTTCTAATCCTTTTAAGTGGTAGTTTAGGTTGTTTATTTGAGATTTTTCTTTTTTTTTGAGGAAGGCCTGTATCGCTATGAACTTTACTCTAATAACTGCTTTTTCTGCATCCCATAGATTTTGTATGGTTGTGTTTTCCATTATATTTTAAACCTTCTGGTGCAAATATCCCCCAAACCAGTGAATTTGGTCCTTACTAGGTGTGTCAAATGACTTAGAGGTCTTTAGTCTTAAGAAAGTGGGAAACAACAATACCAGATAATACTATACTCATGTCGGTTTCATCAAGGCTAATAACTTTATGAGTAGAAAAACTGAGTTTTTTTGCCAACTTTAGAAGCAGTTTCCTGAAATAAAAAATCTGACATATTCTTGCAACAGTGTCTTGGATTTGTATGCAATAAGATATCTATTTGAGGAAACCCATTTTGGGAAATATAAAAATTGAAAAGATTAAAATTTATATTTTATTATAAACTATAATTTTAGTTTTTTCTCTCTATTCTTTTGGATATTCGTTGAGATCATGAATCTACTAAGTGTAAAAGTTTAACATGTTTTCTGCTACTATGGCATTTAGTTTAAATCAATGAGTATGTATTACTAAGGTGTTATCAGTCGTATAGAATTATCTGGGAAGACAATAATGCAGTGTTCATCTCTTCAACTTTTGATTTTATGGTGGAATATTCTTTGTAAAATTGTAATGATTGATTTCAGATAATCTAGATTTTAAAAAACTGGTTGTGTGAACCAGTGATTCTCTTTCTTAAACTTTTATGCCTTTCATCTATAACCTTCTGCCACTTATGCACATACATGTGCTTTGACATTCCATTTTGAAATAGGATAAAGCAGTACTTTAGCTTATTTGGAAATGGAAAGTCAAAGAGAACTTTAGAGTTCCTTTTTTTCCCAGCTTACAAATAATACAGGTATTATAAACTCATGTCAAAGCTTAAAGTAAACCCTGGCAGAAGATCAGTATTTTGGTGTAAACCTTTAAACATCTACAATTACATTGTGTTTTCACTGTTATTGGACTTAATAATGGGCTCCAACTAATTCTAAAACTAAAGATTAAAGTTTGGTTAGTATTGTACCTATTTCTTAGATATGGGAATGTTTAGTTAATACCATGTTTTGGGGAAAATAATTTTATTCTGAGAAAGTTGTTCTTTTAGACAACAGTAATTTAAAAAATAGTTTAAAAAATTTTGTTATTGAAGATAGCAACAAGCATTTGAGCTGCCACTTGTGGGAAAGAGTTACATATCTGTTTTTCCAGAGCTGGACAGAAAATACCATTTTTTTCACATGGACTTTTGACTTTAAATCACAACTTCATTTAGGTCCTACTTGTATTCCCAGATTTTAAAGGGAGGAGGCTGATTGGGGATGGAATCCTAAAACACATATGCTCTTTTTGTGATTATCTTGATAGATGAATTAAGGAATTGTCCACTTATACACTAGGCAGAGTACTTATCTTTTATTCCTGGGCAACATGGTAATTAAGGCTTTTGTTTACTTCCAAAATAAACGTGTGGAAATTTAAGAAACCATGTTATCTCCACTGTTACAAATTTCCACAAAGGCTTTCTAGGTGAATGGAAGATGGCAATTGCTATAGCTGTAACTTTTGGTAACTCTGAGAGTCACCTCTAGTTGATGATCTTGTTTCTGTTTCTTTGCCAAAGTTTATGTTATCTAGGTACAATGCACTGGCATAATGTGGAAGATGGGAACATTCATCTTAGTCAGTTAACTTCTAATATGTTATTAACCATAAATCTTGACCACCAGTAGCAACTTTACACTTAAGGTGTGGACTTACTATTTAGATTATAAAACTTCTTAGGAACCAAGAAGCTTATATCTTTAAAAATAAAAAATCACCTCATATTATTCTTGTGTACAATGAATGTTCAATATAATGGACTCACAAATGTCTGCATTTTATTGCCTTGATCTGGTTTCTATTTCCTTGAGGATATTTCTTTAGTTAAATTGTTTTTTATATATTATTCCTTATTACATTAAATTGTAGAATATCTAGTTTATCAGTTTTTAATGGTGATTGACAATGCATAGATCTTGTGAAATCTCACCTAAGATAGTTGGAAATATCCAACATAAAGTTTTATAATAGAAGTTTGTAGTATAATTCAGGACAGTTACACCTTTTAAAATTCTGTTAATTTTGTCTGTGGTGCTTAGGAAACTTACTATTGCATCATTTTAGATAGTGTTAAGATATTAAAGCCTTAATATGAAGAGATTAGTCTATTTGCAAATTACCAAGTTACTCCTATTCAACTGTACAGAATATCTACAATTGTTTAAAACCATTATATTTTAGTGTGATATGACCTGCAAATATACAAAGCCTTTCTCACATTGTAATTCTTTGCTTCTCATAGTTATAAGGGCATAGCTTTTAAAATAGGAATGTCTTATAAATAACTGGTTATAGGACTATTTTTAAATGTTCTGGTTAAAAATGAAAAGTAATTTGAGCATTGCATCTCTATAATAGAGTTCTCTCAAAGTTTGTTGACATTCTTGATTTTTAGCAGGGCTGTAACTGCAAGTAGGATACATTTTGTGCATGTATTTGACATTTGGGACATGATTCATGTTCTTGAAACTAATAGCTGGCAGTGATGAACATTTTAAATATCATGACTTGTTGTCAGTGATATTCTCAAACTAATGATTTACTCATTTCATTAAGATATTTGTTGAGCCAGAAAAAGTAATAATTTATGCTTTTTTTTATTCCTATGTCCTCAAAACAATTAAGTGAATGGTTGTTATTAGATCTTTTTTTTTCTCCAGGCACTCTTATGAAGTAACTCAGATATTGTCAGTTAATTAAACTATGTAAGTTGAGAACCAACTATCAGAATAGGAAAAATCTATTTAATTCTGGCATTTTAATATATTTGAGAATCTTTAGCTGGTAACATATATGTATATTGTCATTTTTGAAAGTTAGGCATACATTGATAGCACTAGATTATCAACATCAAAGGTAATGTATTGGTATGTGTGTACTTTCGTATAATATTGTAGTACATAATGATTTTTTTAAAAATGCACTTAAATACCAATTCCAAATGTTACTGTAACAAATAATACTTGTTTTATTGGGCAGCTCTTCAGCATGCAGGAAGAAATCCATCCCAAAAGACCATTAATAAGTATTGGACTCCTCAAACTGCCAAACTGAATTTTGATGATTTTTGTTTAATTTTAAGAAAGGAAAAACCTACTTCAAAAGCAGAATTGCTAAAATCATTTAAGCAATTAGATGTAAATGATGATGGCTCTATTTTACACACTGATCTTTATAAACTTCTAACAAAGGTAAGATCTGTGAAACAGTTTTGTAATATGCATGTTTTGCAGAACAACTTGGAATCGAGCTTTGGCTACCAAAGTCCACATCAGAAATAACTATTTCACTGGCAGGTGAAATGAATCACATATATGTTGTTTGTAAAGTACTTAAGGATCCTTCTGGATGAAAGGTGCTTTATAAATAAAAGATAAAGTATAAAATTGAGCCTGTGTTGTAATCCTCTTGTGCTCCTTTGCAATTCTTTCCTGCCAGAACTCTTTGTAAATCAGTGATAGGTTCATATGTGATAAGTAAAAGAGAACTAAAGTATAAATGAGATTCAGAAACCATTCTGTTTCTTGGTACAGCATGAGAAAGTATTGTTACTCTGAATTTAATAGTAGTTATTACTGAATCTATGATATATATTGTTGAAATTTAGTAAACTGAAATTCAGCACACTTTTATACAATTTAATTGTGAAAATTGTGAAATTTTATTTCATATAATAGGTTCATTTTTGCTTGACATAATACTCATTCTGAGATTTTTAATGAAATCATATATTCAAATTTACTTGTAGAAAAGATTAAAATTAATTTCCACTCTCCCCGTGCATAACAAAGTGATAGACATGTTGCTTTAAAATAAATCTTTTTTTTCCAGAGAGGTGAGAAGATGACTCGAGAAGAGGTAAATGCCATAATAAATTTGGCTGACGTAAATGCTGATGGCAAATTTGACTACACCAAGGTACATAAGCTCATACTGATGTAAATTTGTTTACTGTATAAAAGTATTTTTAAACGCACACATCTTTTAAATATTGACAATGATATATTTATATATTAAGTACTAATTGTACTTGAAATTTAATCTCTCCAGTCCCACAATTGTAATCTGAATGACTACCTGAAAAATAATGTAACCAAGTTAAAATACATGCATGTGCTCACACATACACACACACACACACACACACACTCCTCTTTGAATATGCCTCTTCTGGAGTGGAAGAATCATAAAAATTATTTAGAACAAACGCAAGTCTACACATGTCTTGTAAAAAAATAATAATAAATCACCTTTCTTTGTGTAACATTTTATTTTCACTCAGGGTATGGCCTCCTTATTGAATCATGGCTGCATTTCACTAGGTCACTTGAGGGTGGTCAATCTGATTCAAGAAAATAAAATGAGTAACCTAGTTCAATAGGAAATATATTTCATCTATCAGTCTATCCCTTGCCTACTAATGTGCATTTTCTTTCTCCTCCCAAATGTATGATTGAATGTTTTACCCACTGGAGTACTTGTTTCCTATAGTTTTGTAAATTATATATGACAACCAATGAACAATGTCTCAAAACTACGCTAGAAAAATTGGAGGTTGACAGTAAACTGAGGCGTCAACAGTTTGGAAGCCACATGGAAGGGTCCCCTGAAAGGGACCCATCACCAGTACCAAAACCATCACCCAACATCATAAGAAAAACTGATCAGGAATCATTCTCAAATAAAGGTATTTACTTTTCTTGTTCAAGAATTAAGGATCATATTCAGATAAATTTTTCTTTCCATCTTAGCTTATCAGTGATAAAACAAACTTTTGTTAGCTACTGTTTCTAGACTCACTTAGCTATAAAAATCTATTGAAGTAAAATTTTATTATGGAACTTGACTTGGCTTTGCTCATTATATTTTATTAAAAGTAAAATTTCAGGCTAAAAGATGACAGATTGAAATAAAGAATCTTATTAGTAGATCAGAAATTAGGAGCCATTAAAGTCTGATAAATATAAAACTTTTGAGTTTATTTCAATAGGAAGAACAAAGAGAATGAAATTAATACATAGTCCTTTCATACTACGCTGTGTTCAGAAACAGACTTCTTATTGACAGCTTTTCATAATGTGAGACTGAATAACTATTACTTGTTACAGGAGACACCAGGAGTTCTTTACTGACAACAACTAGAGAGTTCAGAACATCTGTTTCTTTCACAATTACCATGGGCGCTAGTAGTAAGCAAAACTCAAAGTTAACTGAGCCAAACTCAATAAAGGTATAGTATTTTAAATGAATAGGTATGACTTTTTCTGAAAACAAATTTGACATTAAGTTTATTAATAACTTTTTGGTGTTTACAGAGAACAAGTAAAGTTTATGAAGTAATTCTTTGAGGTTTTCTGTGGATTGTAGCATTTCTACCTATAAGCCAGTTTTAATAAATTTAAAGTGAAAATGATGGATAAGAATATTATTAAATGGTCTTCAGTTTAAAAATGATGACTCTTCAGTTTTTGAACTTGATGAATAGATTATGCAATTATGTACTTTGCCAAGCAATTTTTTGGTTTTGTTTAACAAATACTTTTCATAGGTGTTTCTTATAAATAAATCATTCATTCAATATCAGTTCCTTTGAGAGAAAGACAACAAAGTCACTTTGCTAAGTCAATATTTGTAGAGTGTTAATATTGATCTTCCTTTGTTTTCCCTTTCTAGACTCAACCTTTACTAGTTTTCTTTCAACAGAAAATAATAGCTACAGACATATAAAACATCAACTGGAAACTGCTAGGATACATTAAAAATGTGTACCTAGGGGGAAAAATGGTTATGACCACATACTATAACTGCTGTTAGAAAACTGAACTGATTTTTCTCAAGAGCTACATTTTTGTTTCAAATAACAACTCTGTATTTGATATTGAACTCTGAAGTCCCTTATATCTTTAAATTGCTAGACAGTGACATTTGTTCTATATTAAAATTTTAAAACATTATCTCCAAGGAATTTTGTTCAGACTGTTTAGGAATCTATACACCCTAAGCAATTTGGTGTGCATGTCTAACATGTTCACACACAATATTTAGTGTTCCAACAATATTATTTTCCACCAGTGGAAACTTTCTGTATTTTGCAACTAAATTAAATGCTAACTAATAAAATCAACTTAAATAATTGTTGCTTACCCGATTCAAAAGTGTAAATAAATATAATTTTATAAAATATAAATGAATATTAATATGGGTTTTATTAAAGCCATAATAAAACTTTTTCTCTGTTTCATGCTCTTATTAATTGGGTACATACCAGTACAGTTCCTTTAATTTAGTTCAGCTCAACAAATATTCATTAAAAAGGTAACATATGCGAGCTATTTTGCTTAGTGTAATGGGCCCTGAATTAAAAAAATAAAAATTTTCATTTCATTATTAACAATATACCAAGTTAGTATAGCATTTCATTTATTCAACAAATATTTATTTATTTATTTAGGCTGCACCAAGCAGTGTGGCTTGTGGGATCTTAGTTCCCCGACCAGGAATTGAACTCGGGCCCTCAGCAGTGAAAACGTGAAGTCCTAACCACTGGACCACCAGGGAATTCCCACACCAACAAATATTTATTGAATGACTACTTTGTGCAAAGCACTGTTCTAAGGTGCTGATTAAAACCTTTGAATAGACAGACCTGTGTTTAACTTTTAGCTTTATCACTTAATAACTGTGTGACCTTTGGTAAGTTAGTCAGCAGCCCCTCTGAGTTTTAGTTTCCTTATCTATAAATTGGGAATAATTATATTTAGTGTGTTTTTGAAAGATTTAAATCATCTAACATATATAAATAATTTAGCACAATGCCAGGGACATAGTTTTACTTTAATAAATAATATTGTTATTAATATTATTATGGAACTAAGAAATTACTGTAGATCTTTATGTGGGAATAACATGATGAAAGTATAGTTTAAGAAAAGTTATTATACTGTTGTGTATTGTATATGGAGACTTCAAATTAGGGAGACTATAGAGAGGCTGATAGAGTTATTCAGATATAAAGTAAGTACAGCTAGGCCAAGGGTAGTACCTGAACATAGTAAGGAAGGGACAACTCTAATAGACAACACCAAAATTAATCTGTAGGCCATAGTGATTGTATAACAAAAGACTAAAGTTTTGCATCTAAGACATCAAGAGCAAGGAAAGGTACTGATGATAATTAGGAATTAGGTAAAAGATAGTAGGAGAATTTAATGATTAAAAGAAGATGGTGTACTGTCAACTCGTAAATTCTGTGACTTTCATATAAAATTTAACGTCTTTTAGAAATACTTCATAGCTTTCGTATTACTTACCTTTTTATGTCCTTTTTCTGATCTTGATATTGCCCACTGTTTGTACTCGCTGATATTTCTTAGATGAGCTGAAATGATTTTTTTTAAAAATCTGTGATCCTTTTGCTATTCAGCAGGGTTCAGTTCTTTGTTTGCATTTTACCTTGAAGTTATTTTTTAAAATTTCTTAAATTTTATATATTTCTTAAATTTCACAACAACTCTAAGAAGTATTTGGTTAGGAATACAATTATTGTATAATTTGTTTTAATTGAGATTGATAGAATAAGTTACTAAAAGAATTATTAAATTAATTTTCTTCAAATACTTTATATCTATTTTAAACAAGTTTGGGTACCTCAGTTTCATGTGGAGTGGAGAAGTATGGAATTGGGACAGAAAAGAAAGGTCTTTTCAGAAATTAGAAAATTATTGTAATGGGGTACACATAAGCCAGATTTTAAATCATAAATCTATACAAATGGTAAAAGACCTGAATTATGAGAGGAAAGTACGACCTTCACAGGGATTATACATGTGTTACTTTCTGTATACCATATGTAGGTACTGTATCACTATTCTTTTTTTAATCCTGAATTTTCTCTATTTACTTAGGTTTCATAATGTACAAGGAGTGTCAGAAATTTTTCTTTGAGAGAAATATAGCTTCAGTTGCCAGTCATGACTAAAATTAGAGAAAGCCATGAGTTGTAAGCTCCAGAGATGCAATACTATATCCAGATTCCTAGTTAGAGTATGTCTACATATATTTTACATATATATGTGTTGTGTAACATATATATAATACAACATATGTGTTATATGTGAATATGTTGTGTAACATGTAGGTTATATATGTCTATATATGTAAAACAATACAAATATAAACATTTTAGACTTGAGATGGTTGTCTAACTTAATTTTTGTGAAGGCTCCAAATAGTAATTTTCTTATAAAAGTCTCTCATTTTCAAAATGTTGATCAATTCAAATTGTCAATTAGGTGAGCAATCTATATCAAATTTTCCCCTTATAAATCATCTATTTTACCTCCTGTTTTTAAGTATGTACAGTTTTTAAGTATGTACAGTTTATAATTCTTTAATAACAAAAAGTTCAATAGCAGTCTGTTTACCTACTTAACAAAAAGTAAATAGCCTTATAATAGCGTGACATACGGTATCTTTATAGAAAACAACGTGATGATGATGATGATAATGATGACATAGAAGTTCCTCCTTTGACTAAGTCTATGGCAGATCTACTGCTTAATAATTCTACCTCACCTAAAACTTTAATAATACAGAATTGTGTGTCAAACAAATCATGTTCTCTACTGTGTTCCAAGAAAAATGTAACTTTACTGATATATTTAAGTTTTGAGAGCTAGAATTTTCAACTTTACTATTTTTAATTTATGCTTTTAAGCATTTCCTTATGCATTGTGAATGAAAATAAATAATATTTGTATATGACAAATGAATTAACAGTTTTTTCCTTTTATATGAATTTACTTGAATTGGTAGAATATAGCACCACCTTATGCCCTATATAAGAATTACAAGCTACTATTTTATTTCTGCTTTATATTGTCAAAAATTATATCATACATGGAATTTCTTACTCTATCATTCTAAGAATTTTTAAAAAACTCAACCTTCTTCCATTTTTCTCATAATACTCAAACTGTCAACTTAATCTATAATCCTTTCAAGTTGATTTATTTGAATGAGCCAGCCAATTTGTCAGTACTTTTTTCCTTTTAATTCATAACATTTTAGTCTAGGTCCTAGAGAAAAAGCTCTGTGTGATTGAAAGTCTATTTGTTTTAAAGTAAATTTGGGGTTGAATAAGCATTGTGTGTTTAATAACTCTGACAGATCTTAAGAATTTGAATTCTTCCTTTCAAACAAGAGAGCTACAAATTCTCCTAGTGGTGTTATTTAATATTCAAAGTAAACTGATTATCACATTGAAGTTTGGTTGATATATATAATATATAGGTTTTCTTCTATTTAATAATAGCTGTTTTCTTACCATTTTCCAGCCTTATTAACCATGTGTTGTATTCAGAGTGATTGTCTTTCAAAGAAACTTGTAAATTCCCTTCTACCTGTACCTTTTCTAAAATTGGAACTTAGGAAAGACGTCTAATAAAAATACTTAATTCGCTCCCCAGCTAAATTTTATAAAGCATCTCCTATCATCCAGAGATACCATAAGCACATGGAGAAACTCTTCCATTTTTGAGTTTCCCAAATGCCACAAGTACTTTTCACTATGTGTACCAGGCAAAATGCATTGTTTTTTAGTTTCATTTAAACATTTTTTAACCGGAGAGTAGGAGGCTGCTATACCCATGGTTCCAATACAAATTTAAGAAATTTTTTAGATACTAAAATCTACATTTTTTTAGTAAGAAAACCAAATAATTATGTTTATCTTAACACTTCAGTATATGTATAATTCTGAATGATAATGAGTTATCATACTTATGATAATTTTATAAACATGAAGTTTTAAAAATATTAGCTTTAGAAAAATCATGGCAGATATTTAAATGTGGGAAAAAAAAAATTTTGAATATAGCTGGTAGTTTGGAGAGAAAGTAAGGATACTTAGGTTCAGGTCTGGTTCTGCAATCAACGAGGATTGTGAATTAAGCATATCATTTTATTTTTCAGAGTTTCATCAGTCAAAAGAGAAGTCTGACTGAATTGCTTTTTAGACTTCTACCTTTAATATTCTGTAATTCTAAACTAGTATCTTTTACCATTCCAGTTGGGTAAATGTAAAAAATATATTCATAAGTTATATTAGATTAAATTCCATGCGTGCTGCAACTAAGGAGCCTGCCTGCTGCAACTGAGACCTGGTGCAACCAAATAAATAAATAAATTATTATTTTTTAAAAATTGATTGAAAGGAAAACAGTTTAAGTGTTTTCCGTTTGATGTCAGAATCTTAGTTCAAACTGTCTCAAAATTCCATATGATTGTATCTTTCCTTTCTTATCTGTGGCAGTCATCATCATCCAAGGTCATGTTGATTATGTTCAGGACAATTGGCTTTGAAATAATGTCAGCATCTGTTGTTAGTCAATAATACATTCCCATCCAAGAGATTTACAGGGAGGCTAAATGAAAGTCTGTACATACTCTTACTCATTATTAACAGTTGAACTTTTGACTCAAGCCCAACTTTGAACCTCATTGTGTTATAAAAATTTTGAATTTAGTACCTTGAGTATATTTTCTTTTAGAAACATGATTTAATGGTAAAGCTTTGATCCAGAAGTCTTAGACTCTACACCTAATATTTCTACAAACTCCTTGTATAACTCTGAACCCATATAATCTATGGGTATCTCAATTTGTCTGTTTATTAAAATGACTAATTTATATCTACCCCATATTGTCTTATAGGGATGTTGTTGAAATATCATGTATAATGACTTGTTTCTGTCATGGGCAATATACTTGTGAAGATGAATTCCAATAATTTAAGGTCACATTTTAATTTCTCAGAATTAAAAGTACACATATCTTTTTTTTTTTTTTTTTTTTTGCGGTACGTGGGCCTCTCACTATTGTAGCCTCTCCCGTTGCGGAGCGCAGGGTCCGGACGCGCTCAGCAGGCATGGCTTACGGGCCCAGCTGCTCCGCGGCATGTGGGATCTTCCCGGACTGGGGCACGAACCCGTGTCCCCTGCATCGGCAGGTGGACTCCCAACCACTGCACCACCAGGGAAGCCCAATACACATATCTTTTAGACCCCAAAGGTGTGACAGTGCATGTGACTAATGACTGACTAAAAGCTTGAGTAATAGTTTAGCAATAATGATAATTTCTTAAAATTCAGTTTAAGAAGAAATCTCTAAAGAAAAGATGAATATAAAAATGGTAAACTTACATAATTGAAAAATAACCAAAACTAAAATTAAAGGAAATAGAGAAAATACATGCAACAAAGTTTACAAAGGTGATTAATATCTAAAATAATCAAAATAACTTATTAAAATATGTAAGAAAAATACCAAGTCCACAATAGATCTATGACAATAAGGGATAAATAGGCAGTTCACACAGAAGGAGACAAAATTATAAACACATGGGGAAATGTTCAACCTTGCTAGTAATTAGGGAAATTAATGCAAAAATCATTACAATACCATTTTAATTTATTATATTTTATTACATTAATATAAATTATTGTAAAAAATCATTAACAATACCATATACAAAAATATATGGAATACTATAATGAATATTTTATGTACTCACACCTAGCTTAAGAAAGCATCCCCAACCACTAACCAATTTTTTAATGGTAACACTACTGACCAAGTTATGGTAATAACAAATTATCAAATTATCACAACTGTAAAGTTGCATCACTTTTATAAAGCGGTATGAACATATGTCATTAGCCTTAAAAATACACATACTTTTTAAAAAGTTTATTTTATTTATTTTTGGCTGCGTTGGGTCTTCGTTGCTGCACATGGACTTCCTCTAGTTGTGGCAAGTGGGGGCTACTTTTCCCTGGGGTGCACAGGCCTCTCATTGCGCTGGTCTCTCCTGTTGCGGAGCACAGGCTCTAGGCATGTGGGCCTCAGTAGTTGTGGCACATGGGCTCAGCAGCTGTGGCTCGTGGGCTCCAGAGCGCAGGCTCAGTAGTTGTGGCACATGGGCTTAGTTGCTCCACGGCATGTGGGATCTTCCCGGACCAGGGCTTGAACCTGTGTCCCCTGCATTGGCAGGCGGAATCCCAACCACTGCACCACCAGGGAAGTCCCCACATACTTCTTGCTTAGAAATTCTTCTAAAGGATATTCATCAGAAGAAAAGCATTTAGACAAAATAGTATTCATTTTAGCATTATCTATACTGATAACCTACATGTCCAACACTTTAGAAATAGTTAAGTAAGTAATGGTATACAAACTCAATGGGTAATAAAAGAACCAGCTAAATTGAAATTTTGAATATTGCTTAGCAAAATTTTTTTTATCGTGCTAAAATACACATAACATAAAATTTACCATTTTAACCATTTTTAAATGTATGAGTCTGTGGCCTTAAATACATTTGTGTTGTTGTAAGACCACTACCACCATCCATGTCCAGAACTTTTTCATCATCTCCACTTGAAACTGTACCCGTTAAACAATAACTCCTCATTTCCTCCTGCCCTCAGCTCCTGGCAAATGCCGTTCTACTTTCTGTCTCTGAATTTAACCATCCTAGCTACCTCATATCAGTGAAAGCATACAATATTTGTCCTTTTGCTTTTGTTTTGGCATACTTCACTTAGCATATGTCCTCAAGGTTCATCCATGTGTAGCATGTGTCAGAATTTCATTCCTTTTTAAAGCTGAATGATATCCCATTGTAGGTATATACCATATTTTGTTTATCCATTCATTTGTCAATGGACATTTTATATATTTGAGTCTTTGCTTTCAGTTCTTTTGGATATGTACCCAGAAGTAGAATTGCTAGATCATATGGTAATTCTATGTTTAATTTTTGGGGAGGAACTGTCAAACCTTTTCCACAGTGGCTTCTTCACTTTACATTCCTGTGAGCAATGCACAAGTGTTCCAATTTCTCCACGTCCTTGTCAGCACTTGTTATTATCTGTTTTTTTTTTTTAATAGCCATCCTAGGGGGTATGAGGTGGTAACTCATTGTGGTTCTGATTTGCATTTCTCTAATGATAATGCTGAGCATCTTTTCATATGCTTATTGGCCATCTGTGTATCTTCTTCGGAGAAATATCTGTTCAAGCCCTATGGCCATTTTTTAGTTGGTTTCTTTTTTTTGGTTTCTTGTTGTTGAGTTGTAGGAGTTTTTAGTATAATCTGGATAATACTCCATTTCAGATATATGATTTGCAGATATTTTCTCCCACTATGTGGGTTGCCTTTTCACTGTGTTGATAGTGTCCTTTGATGCACAAAGGGTTTTTAATTTTTTTTTAATTTTTTTTTTTTTTGCGCTACGCGGGCCTTTCACTGTTGTGGCCTCTCCTGTTGCGGAGCACAGGCTCTGGACGCGCAGGCTCAGCGGCCATGGCTCATGGGCCTAGCCGCTCCGCGGCATGTGGGATCTTCCTGGACCGGGGCACGAACCCGCGTCCCCTGCATCGGCAGGCAGACTCTCAATGACTGTGCCACCAGGAAAGCCCGGGTTTTTTAATTTTGATGAATTCAGTTTATCTATATATTTTTGTTGTTGCCTATGCTTTTGGAGTGTCATATCCAAGAAATCATTGCCAAATCTAATGTCATGAAGCTTTTGCCCTATGTTTTCTTCTCAGAGTTTTGTAATTTTAGTACTTACATTTAAGTCTTAGATCCATTTTGTGTTAATTTTAGTTTATGGTATAAGGTAAGGGTTCAAAGTGATTATATTGCACAGGGATATCCAGTTTTCGCAGCCCCGTTTGTTGAAATTTGAATTACCTTGGCACCCTTGTTGAAAATCATTTGACCATATTTGTGAGAGTTTATTTCTGGTTTATCTTTTCTGTTCCATTGGTCTATATGTTTGTCTTTATGCCAGTATCACACTGTGTTGATTAATGTAGCTTTGTAGTAAAATCAGGAAATGTGAGTTCTTCAACTTTGTTCCTTTCAATAGCACAATGTTTCAGATATAACATTAAATGAAAAAGGCAGGACATAAAATAATATTAATTAGAATGTAAAAAAATAGGTTTTTATATAAAGTCAGTATTAGGAATGATTACATAAGAATCAAACTAGGGTGGTAGAACTATGGGGGCTTTTTTTCCTTATTTTTAAATTTCTAATTTTAAATGTATTTTGGTACCAGTAAAATAATATAAAATATAAATGTAATTATAATTTACATAGTAGAAAAATGGTGTGTAAGTATATGTTAAGATAGTTTAGCCTTTAAAAATGTGAGTAAGATATCAATATCAATGTAAATAATGTTTGTTCTTGACTCTTCAGTGCCATAGTAAATCCTTCTAAAATGGATTAATAATATTTTTAAAAAATATATTTATTTATTTGGTTGTGCCAGGTCTTAGTTGCAGCAGGTGGGCTCCTTTTAGTTGCAGCTCACTGGCTCCTTAGTTGCAGCTCACTGGCTCCTTAGTTGCGGCACGTGGGCTCCTTAGTTGTGGCACATGAACTCTTAGTTGCAGCATGCATGTGGGATCCAGTTCCTTGGCCAGGGATCGAACCCAGGCGCCCTGCATTGGGAGAGTGGAGTCTTAATTACTGTGCCACCAGGGAAGTCCCAGGATTAATAATATTTTTGATGTTTTTGTTACATAGCTAATGCATGCCTTTTCAGTTGTTATCTTAATATTATTAAAGCCTTGAGCTTATTATTTAAATATACTAACAGATAATTTTTCAAAATCATCCTTTATATAGTCACTTCAAAACCTCATTAATATTCTATTTTTGGAAGCCATTAGGAGTGGAACAGAAATATGTCTTATAGGTAGGCAAGCCTACTAATGATAAAGTGGAAAGCATATTTTTGCTCACATCTATGGTAATGGAACAATTTCTCATACCTTCAACAAAGAATCCTTTACTTTCTGCAGAAAGTGCCATCTTCAAGTAAAACCTGTTATGAAGTTCTAGTTATGAGATCACATGTAAGCATGTTGGTTTGGAACTAGGAGAAGGAATTTGAGACCAAGAGATAGTAGAGCTAATTTTATAGAGAGGTCTTTCTCAAAACTGGTATTTATCAGCATTTTGCTGTAGGTGTGAAATGAATTCAGTCTTTTAGTTACCTAGACTTGAAACAGTTATTTTGGTTTATTATACTTTATCTTTTAAATATAAAGTCCTTTCACTTTTTCTTTCAACATATCAGTTTTAACAATCCTTACTTCTTCATTCTTAGTATGCTCTAAGCACTAATCTCACCCTGATTATTGCAGCAGCATGTTCATTTATTACTTTGTTTCAGTACTTTTCCAGCTCTCATGACCTGTATTTTTCATATTTCTCCTCTCCATTATATCTTTTCCTAACTTTTTGTTATCCAAATGCTGCCTCTTAATGATGTTGCAAATTCCTGGAGGGCACTGGCTCTAGTTGACATTTCTTTTATATGTTCCCTAGGTTTTTTCTCATTGCTCTGCATGCTGGAAACTTGTAATAAATATTGTTTGAAAAAAGTTTTCCTTCATTTCAGGAGTGGCAATGTGTACAATCAAAAGGTTGCTTTTTCTTAGAAGAAGATGGTGAAATCATTAGTCATCAATATAGGATGCAAATAGCTCAGAGATCCCTGGTTTATCTAACAATTAAGCCATTAAACCTGAGTCAAGCTGAAGGCAAGTTTAAATTTTCTGTATTTTTTAAAAAATATCAATTTATGCCCACTTTGAAAATACTTATGTAAGTATTTGATGGTTCTAATTAGTGAAGAAAATGATCTGCCTAAGAAACATGTGGTTACGTATTGCAATACACTTAAAGAAAGTCGTTTGTACATTGACTGTGTTGTCATATTATGCAAAGAAAGTAAATTGTTTTGGACATGTTTAAAGTATTTTTCTTTTAATTTATTTAAAAATGAGAACAAAATGTTACCTGGTTTCCTTTTGACATAGAATTAACTTTTTATCTGCTAATAAGTCCTTAGCTTTTTCCATTTATCAATTTTTTAAATTAATATGCATGAGACAACTTCTATAGGAGCATAATTTGGGACAAATATGAGCTGCAGGTATTTTTGAACACCTTCAAAGTGCCATGTCATATGACTTAGACAATCCTTATTAATAATTTTCATATCCATGGTAATATTCTTTTTCTATACATCAATGCTAGATAAAAATTAATAATTTCCTAGTGTCTACAGTGGTTATTACATAATTTTTAATTAGTGAAAAATGGCTATATGGGTGCTTTCCCTAGATATCCTTTTAATGTTATTGTTCTAAGTATCAATCTTTATTTTTCTTTTATTATGTTTACATATAAACATCTACTTACTAGAGGATTCTTCCCCACTTACATTACTTTTCCCTCCTAAAGTAGAGATTCTGAAAGTTTTCACTGTATATATTGTAGGACACTTACAACATTTGGTAAATGATACTTTTAATGTTTTATTTTAATTTTTAAATAAATTTATTTATTTATTTTTGGCTGCATTGGGTCTTTGTTGCTGCACGTGGGCTTTCTCTAGTTGTGGCGAGCGGGAGCTACTCTTCGTTGAGGTGCGTGGGCTTCTCATTGCGGTGGCTTCTCTTGTTGCCGAGCACGGGCTCTAGGTGTGTGGCGAGTGGGAGCTACTCTTCGTTGAGGTGCGTGGGCTTCTCATTGCGGTGGCTTCTCTTGTTGCCGAGCACGGGCTCTAGGTGCGCGGACTTCAGTAGATATGGCACGTGGGCTCAGTAGTTGTGGCTCATGGGCTCTAGAGCGCAGACTCAGTAGTTGTGGCACCCAGGCTTAATCGCTGTGCTGCATGTGGGATCTTCCCAGACCAGAGCTCGAACCCATGTCCCCTGCATTGGCAGGTGGATTCTTAACCACTGCGCCACTAGGGAAGCCCTGGTAATTGATACTTCTAAATGACAATTACAATAGTCATTTTTCAGATAAAAGTATCAAGATAGGTCTGCAAATTCAATGTAGTTGTTTATTCTCTGTATTCTTATGAAGAAGATTTTTTTTCATTTATTTATCAAATATTTATTGAAGACCTTATAAACCAAGTATCATTTTAGGTGCTTAAGATACAGATACATCAGAGTACAAAAAATACAAAATCCCTGTCCTTATGAACTTACATTCTAGTGGAGGAAATAAACAATAAATAATAAACATAATAAATAGTAGGGGAATTTCTGGTGGCGCAGTGGTTGAGAGTCCGCCTGCTGATGCAGGGAACACGGGTTCGTGCCGTGGTCCGGGAAGATCCCACATGCCGCGGGGCGGCTGGGCCCGTGAGCCATGGCCGCTGAGCCTGTGTGTCCGGAGCCTGTGCTCTGCAACGGGAGAGGCCACAACAGTGAGAGGCCCGCCTACCGCAAAAAAACAAAACAAACAAACAAAAAAAACCCCATAATAGGGCTTCCCTGGTGGCGCAGTGGTTGAGAATCTGCCTGCTAATGCAGGGGACACGGGTTCGAGCCCTGGTCTGGGAGGATCCCACATGCCGCAGAGCAACTAGGCCTGTGAGCCACAACTACTGAGCCTGCGCGTCTGGAGCCTGTGCTCCGCAACAGGAGAGGCTGCGATAGTGAGCGGCCCGCATACCGCAATGAAGAGTGACCCCCGCTCGCCACAGCTAGAGAAAGCCCATGCACAGAAACGAAGACGCAACATAGCAAAAATAAATAAATAAAATAAATTATGTTTAAAAAAAAAAAAAAACCCATAATAAATAGTAAATGACATGGTGTGTTAGAAAGTGATAAGTGCTATGGGAAAAACGTAGAGGGAAAGGGGCATTGTGAATACGAGGGAATATGAGTTGCCATTGAAAGGGAGTATTAGTGTATGCTTCATTAGAGGTTGACATTTGAGCAGACTTTGAAAGAGGTGTATTAATTATCAACGGCTGTGTAACAAACTACCCCAAAACTCAGTGGCTTAAAACAATTAAACATTTGTTGGCTTATGAGCAGTTCTTTTGGTCTGAGCTGGGCTTGGCTTTTCTCTATAGGGCTTACTCATGCATCTTTGATCAGCTGCAGGTTAGCTGGTGGCTCGCTTTAACTCATCTTGGCTGGGCCCTTTCCTTTGTATGGGTTTCAGCTGAGACAACTTGATTCAGCCTTTTATAGTCTCTTACCCTCTAGTAAGTTAGCCTGGACTTGTTCTTATGGTATAACAGGACTCTAAGAGAGAAAGCAGAAGCACCATAGGCCTGGGCTCAGAACCAGCACATTACTTCTGTTACATTCTGTTGTGCACAGCAAGTCAAAAGGCAAGTACAGATTTACAAGGTGGAGAAATAGATTTGATATCTTGATGGAAGAGCTACAAAGTCACATTGCAAGGGGTTGTGGATACAGAGAGGGATGGCCATTTTTGCTGTCTTCCACAGGAGGCAAGGGAGTAAGTTTTGTGGATGTAGGGCTGGTGGAAGGGGATGGGTGAAGAGTGGAGGAAGTGACAGGTAGAGGGAATCCTGTTCAGAGGCTCTGAGGTGAGAGTGTGCTTGGTGTTAGAAGAACAAGGTGGCTAGAGTTGGTATATTGAAGTAAGTAAGGAGAGAGTGTAGGGGCTGAAGACAGGGAGAAACAAGGACAAAAATCAGGTACAGTTTTGTTTTGTTTTTTGCCATAATGAGAACTTGGACTTTTACTCTGAGAGAAAAGAGGAACCCTTAGGAGGCTGCCATCAAGATTTTCTCTTCATCTTTGATTTTCAGTAGTTTGAATATGTGTCTTGGTGTTTTGGGTTTTTTTGTTGTTGTTGTTGATGCTGTTTTTGACTTTTGGGGAGGTTTTTTGTTTGTTTGTTTGTTTGTGTTTATCTTTTTGGTATTTATCCTACTAACGGCTCTCTGAGTTTCTTAGATTTATGGCTTGTTGTCTCATTACTTTTAGATAATTTTCCATCTTTATCTCTTCTGCTCTCTCTTTTCTTCCACTTATACACCTGACATCTCGTTCTCCTGTGCGCCACCACCAATAAGCCAGTGCTTGCATCTCATCTGTCCTTGGAGGGGTCTGTCTTTCCTTGGATTTCAGGCTGCTTGGTTGTCCTGTGACCTCAGCTCTGACAGGTTCAAGAAATGTTATAATTTTGTATTTCATGCATTTTTTCTCATTGTTAGGGTGGAAGCAACATTCTTCCAACTTTCAACTGCATTAGAGGATTTTTAAATAGAGATGGAACATAATCTGACATATTTTAACAAGAGCAGTCAGGTTGCTGTATTGAAAACAGATTGAAGGTACAGAAAGCAAAGGGTCCAGCTAGGACTCTATTGCAGAATTCTAAGAGGGGACTGGTGTTGCTTTGAACTGGGTTGTAGAGGGTATAAGAAGTAGAGATTCTGGATATATTTTGAAGGTCAAACCATAGCATTTCCTGAGGCTTCGTTATGATACGTGAGAGAAGGGAAAAGTTAAAGATGGTTAAAGGATTTGGGGTTTTAGCAACTGGAAGGAATGAGTTACTCTTATCTGAGATAGAAAAGAGTATAGATGGACAGTTTTTTTTTTTTTTCAGATGTTTGGGAAAGCCAGTTTTAGACATAGAAATCCAAGTGGAAATGTCAAATAAGCAGTTGGGTATATGGGTCTAATGTTCAGAGGAAAGGTCCTAGCAGGAGATACAAATTTTGGAGTTAACAGCATATAGATGATGTCTAACATCTCTTCCTCCTATGCTCCTTTCAGGTAAGCCAGTGCTTGCATCTTCTCTCTTCTTGAAAGGGTTTGTTTGTCCTTGGATATCAGCCTACATGGTTGCCTTGCAACCTAGCTTTCTGATGAGTTTAAGGAAAGTTATGATTTTTAGAAAGTGTGTATATAGAGAATGTTTCTAACAATTTCATTGTGTATAGGTATATGCCTTATTGCAAATGCTATGATGTTTATAAAAATGGATGTGTATTTCTAAAAAAGAAATCTGAATGGGAAAGAAACCACTACTTTTTTAAATAGGAAAGAGTAAGTAGTGATTGCTTATTTTAAGATGTTTGGGTTTTTTTGTTTATAGGAAAACCATCCCCTTGGTTATCAGTTGATACTGCCTTGTATATTCTTAAGGAAAATGAGAGTCAAGCAAATCTACAGCTCATGTGTTTTACTGAACTACGAAATAGAGAGGTATACATATTTATTTTCTAATGTTTAGTTAAAAATATAGTATGACCTCAAGTTTGAGGGAAATAATCGTTTTTCTATATATTTTAAAACTTTTTATCTTCCCTTCCAATTAAGGTATATAATCACTGTTCATATTGCATATGTTTTATTAATTGTGAAGGACTTTTTCTTATTTGCTGAGATTTAAAAATTGAGGATTGATTGGCCATTTTGGCTTCATAACTTATAAGTTGTGTGACATTGTACTTCACTTTCCTCTTTTCTAATGCCCTGATACCGCACATGTGAATATTTTTTTGTTATACTCAATAAAAATGATTGATGCCAGTGGATTTTTTTCCCCTAAATACAAGCAATTCAAGGCTTTGAAAAAGTTCCTCTAGATGTTTGTCTTACTTATACTACTATTGCAAAAAAGAAAAACTTCAAGATTACTATCCTCAGGCTTGACTCATAAGGTCCAAAAATACATTGATCTGAAGAAATGCTTTCAAATGATTTTATATGTTGCCCATGGGGTTGTTGTGATCTTTTCTAATTATATATTTACTCAGAGGCCAAATATGTGAGGCAGATACATAAATGTGGCTATTTGTTTTATGAGGACTACAAAATATATCTGCTACACAATAACAGGAATAATACTATTCAAGGGCTTACTGCAATATCATATTTAATCTTTATATAGGCCCAATGACAGACAAACATTTCCCTGATGGAATGTTATATAAAAGTCTTTATTGTTGGCTTCCAACAGACAAGAATAGTTATAGGCAAGAAACAAATAAAATGACAGCAGTTAATGTTTTGATTAAACTCTTCTTCAAAACTGACTACAAAGTTAAATTCAAGATAAAGCATTGTCTAAAACAATAGCTTTCCCACTTTGTTTTGCTTAAAATTACTTTCTTACGAGATTACATGTATAAAAATGTTAGTACATAGCAAGCCTATAATAAAATTTGAATGAGTTTCTATTTACCTCTTTCCTATAGGCCTCTGTTTATCTTTAATATGTCATATTTACAAAGGATTTTTAGTTTTAGTTTCACAATTATTTTCTTTAAGAAGAGTTTTGTGCCCATGAAAGACTTTCCATTTGCCAACCACTGTGGCAGTTCAAGTTTATATGTAGAGATAAGGGAGGTTCAAGGGATAACATATATTAGGAAACAGCAAGAACTGCTTTTCATTCCTGGATATCAGTCAACATCTGGCCAATCTAAAAGATTATGATTTCCAAAAGATGGGTTTGGTCAATCTTTAGTTTTCAAAATGGCCCTCACTTTTATTGGATTGCTTCTGTTATCAAAATAGGACATGGTCACTTTAGGATGATTATGGTTCCTCTGACTTGTGAGGGTAGAAATAGGGCTGAACCCAGAATTTGGATGAGCAACTTTGTTTTGTATATGAGTCCCCAGGATGACCTAAAATAAACCTGGGATTTGAAAGGAGTTTTAGACACAATACCAGACAGAATTCCCTAGGGTTATTCTGTGCTGAAGGGCAAATGGCTACTTGCTTAGATATTATACATGACTAGGAAATGCTTAGGTTTAATATATTTGACAGAGACAATCCCTAGGTTTTATAGGAAGCCATTGGGCTCCAGAAAGCACCTAGAAGGTTCATAGAGGGATGCCATTTTGCTTTTTCTTATAGAACAGGAGAATAAAATGTTTTCCTATACAAATGTCTTGGCACTCATTATAAATATCCTGTGATGGAAAAGAATTTTGTATAAGGTAGGTTTATCTGGGACTCTGCCTTCTTGTTTTATAGTCCATATTACATAAATAGTAGTAAAATTCCAGTGCTTTTGTCCACATAATTGTATTTTTACAAATATGGTTAATTCATACAAATAGTGAACTCTTTTAAAATATATTTAATTTTTATGTTGTGTCATAGCAATCTGAATTACAAATCATATGTTTATATTTGAATCAAATTAGGCAACTATAACCCAGAAAAATTCCTCTAAGATTTTTCTCTTTGCTTCCTGTTGAAATATTTGCATAAAAAACATTTTTGAAGATTATTGGGAAGATTTAGAAGTTATATAACTTCTAACCTGTTACAGTTTTAGGCATTTGTTTTTAAAATATATAAAGTACTACGTCTAATATTATTAGCCTTACCATTAACAAAAAGATTTTGAAGCCTATAAAACATTGATAGAACCATAATAGAATTGGTGAATATTGGTATAAAAAGAAACTGTTTCTAATGCTTCCCTTTCATAAGAAAGATTAAAAGTCATTAAGACTCATGGTGGTTGTTTGTTTGTTTGTTTTTAAAATTCTTTTGGAAAAGATGTTTGGGTGGACTGGTGAACTAGGACCTGGAATTTACTGGTTAATTCCTTCCACAACTGGCTGCAGGCTAAAGAAAGACATAAAACCAATAACAGAAGAAGCCCAACTAGTACATAGAGATGAAACAGGGGAATTATTTCTCACAAAGGAATTTAGGTAAGTTTTGTTTATTAAAGTTAAGAGCTATAACATCTAGACTGGATATATATCAGTAGCCTGTCTTCCATCCTTTCCTTTGGCTAGCTGCAAATCCCAACCCCACATTCTAATCAGTAGCTCAACTCATCCACTAGGCATCTGAAAGTGACCTTCTACTCATAGGTCTGGGATTGCCATTCATTTCTGGGTTCCATACATTTGGCAAGTCAACTTTAGTTGCGTATCTACTGATTTCTCATCCACTAGAAATAGGTCCTGCTAGTTGCACTATTGACTTAGATAGCTATCAAATATGAAATCCAAATAGGGTAGTTCTCCCATACCATACATGTACACAGTAAGATCTGGCTGCAGGTAGAGAGGAAGAAGAAAGTAGATGGACAAAGGAGAAAAGAAGAAGGGAACTTCTCTTTGAGTTCCTACTACATGTTGACATGCTGGGGTTGCTTTGGAAACTTGTTTATGTCATGTAATACTAGACTGAGTAACATATATATTTGGATACATTAATTTTGTCATTCACAAATATTGTTTTTTATTTTATTCTTTTGCATTATGGTTTATTATAGGATATTGAATATAGTTCCCTGTGCTATACAATAGGACCTTGTTGTTTATCCATTCTATATATAATAGTTTGCATCTGCTAGTCCCAAACTCCCAATCCAACCCTCCCCCACTCTCCCTCCCCCTTGACAACCATAAGTCTGTTCTCTGTGTCTGTGAATCTGTTTCTGTTTCGTAGATAAGATCATTACAAATATTGTTTAATGCCTTCATATTACTTCCTTTTGAAAGTTATCCTCATAGAAACCTTTTTCAGTCTAGTTGCCTTAGAGACAAATAATTTGCTATTTTTTGTAACTTTAGGTCAACTTTATCAGATATATTTGAAGTAATTGATTTAGATGGAAATGGTCTTCTCAGCCTTGAAGAATATAATTTTTTTGAACTGAGAACAAGTGGTGAGAAATGTGATGAAGATGCTTGGGCTGTCTGCAGAGGTAAGCACTTTTCTTTTTCTTAATGGTTATGTAAAACATATATATATATACATACACACACCCTTTCATCCTTAAGAAGTGAAATGTCAAATTTCTCCATGGAATATTGTAGCAATTGGGACAGTTTAAAAGTAGTAGTATTGTTTGTAGACCATAAAAAATTAAACATTTATTTTCCTTAAATTGGTAGTTGGTGTAGTACTCAAGTTAAAAGAAAATGTGAATTAATTAATCATAATTTCTATGTTCTTTGGAGCTTAGAATGTAAAAAACTTTGTCTTACCTCTGATAGCAAAGGGACTGAAGTGGTTGAGAGACCCAAACTGTGCCCAGGAGAGGGCAGCAAAGAGCTAATAGGCTAGAGTTTTACTAAAAATTAAGAGGTTTCCAGGAAGTCGTTTATATATGTTAAGAATTCTTTTGTTTTTTGTATTTGAGTTGAATTAAGAAAGTCCATCGATGGACGTATAAAAGCCAAAAATGCTAAGATAGGCAAAGAAAAATACTGAGAGCGAGGCGAAGTCAGTTGTCACTTGCGAGGAGTCTGGGAAGAGGGTAGAGCTTGTATATTTAAGCCAAGGACTAAAAGGTCAAAGGGGAAAGCCAGAAAGCCACAGCCAACTATAGATCACAGAACAAGAAGTTGAGGAGGCTAGAATGCAGTCAGGAGAGAGATTAACTCACATGTTGCTGTCACTGGGGTAGTAATGTGTCCTAATCCTCTGGTTCTTGAAATGGTCTAAGCTTGGCAGTCAGTGAGCCAGAGAGGAGTCTGTTAAGTCTGTTTATCTAAACAGCAAGTAAGGTAGAAATATTATTAATATAAAGGTTTTTAAAAATACATCTCTTTTTAACTGACAGTTTATATACTGTAATCAGTAACAAGAAATGTATATTGATTTATAATAGTAAACTTCAATTAACAAGATTGATAACACACATAATAGAGTATTATTTTTAGGAGGATGTAATCATCCTGTAACTTTAATGATATAATATTTTGATTCTCTTTGTTCCCTTGTCATATATCAGTTGAATATATTTGTATGAGTATTTTCTGAGTTCTCTATTCCACTGATCTGTTTGTCTCGTCTGTCACCAGTACCACACTGTCTTAATTACTGTAGCTTTAATGTAAGTCTTGAAGCTGCGTATTAATAAACTTTAAAAACTTAATGGAGAATTGATCATTTTAAGTTTTAAAAGTAGACTATTGATAGTCTCTATAGCATAGTATCTAGGTACATTTTTCTTGAAAGTAATAATTTCTTTGTATTATATATCAAATATTAATTTTTTTCATCTTGCTTTTCTACTTAGTAGCTCCAGCTTCCATTTTAGTGGCTACCATGTCTTTCTATGATCTAATTTAATCTACATTTACTTTTTTTCCTTACAAAAGTTATAAGTCACTTTCCAAACTCTAAACATTTTAAACTATTAATCAGTCAACCAGTTTTAAGCAGTTATGTCTCTGCCTCTTTTCTCACAGTAATGTGTACAAAAGAGATATCTCAAATAAGAGTACCCATTTTCCTTGGTTATATTACAGATGGGAGTTGGAAAATAAGATCTTTCTTTGTTGTAGGACAATTAACAGAATGTAATCTAAAATAAGTAGCTGTTTATTGTCTATATTATAGAAACATTCAGGAATTATATATATCTAGATATTTCTTCATGAATTTATGCTCATAAACAATGTTAAAATGGGTACTTAGATTTGTCTGGGACATTCGTGGACTCCAAAGTGTTCCCCATTATCTAACAGTTTTTTAAGGACCAGTGGACAATTCAGTTAAAATTAAAGCAATTAAGAATATAGCAGTCTCCTTAAACCTGGCACCATCCACATTTCCCTTTTGAAACACCAGTAGTTTGGGGGGTATTACATCAAATTCATTTGGGTTTAAGTAGCAAATATATAAGAAGCATTTTAATTTTTGAAATACAGCATTGGCTTTGGCAGCACATATACTAATTTTTGAAATATATGTCAGTATATACTTTAGATAAGCAGGCAGGTTGGAATTTACCCAGAAAAATTAAAGTTTCCTCTGATTTTGGAATATATTTGCACTATTTTTGACTTCAGATCTTGTTGAAAAACTAAATCATGCACTGTGACAGTGCTTATGCTGAGTTGTGGAAAATTAGAACAGTATCTCTCAAGCATGTTTTGAGTCATTCTTATTTCACTTTTGTAGTGCTCACAGATTCCTAAGGCCTCCTTTAAAATAAACATTTGTGAATACTAATATATAATAGACATTTTAGTAAGTGTATGAATTTTTAAATTATGTAAGAAAGAAACTTCCGGTTGTTTTGACAGAGAATTTCGATACAAAGAAGAATGAACTAACAAGACAGGGCTTTATGGATCTGAATCTAATGGAAGCCAATGATGGAGAAGGAGATCCTTGTGACCTTTGGGTAACTCTACACTCAATGGGCTACAATAAAGCTCTGGAACTGACAGAGGTAAAACAATCTTGAAGTTTTTCAGTGGGTTTAATGTACATAATATTTTACCCCATGAGCATTTTCCTGACACAGGACTTTTGAATTGGCTCTAAAATCCCTGAACTTCAATACGTGAATGAATCCTGGGTACAACAGTATGTTTCTGCTAGTTTATACAAGTTCTTACCTGAAATTTAGTTACTGCCAACATTTAAGTAATTCAGGAACAACAGAAGTTTGAGCATATGATATGCAGGAAAAAGACTGGTAATATAAAAAATTATATTTCTTAATTGGCGATGGCTATTTGAGTTGCTAAAATTTCATTTCTATTCAGAGACTCTTTGTCCTAATAGAATAAAGGCTCTCATATAATAAGGAGGGTATGTCTGGATGAGAACTGGAATTCTGATCTTTTTACAGAGGTGCTCCTTGGGTTAATATTTGTAAAACACTTGGAGCAGCACTTGGCTCATAGAAAGCACTGTGTATGTATTAGCTATCATTATTATTATTTATTAACATGGTAAGGTATAAAAGTTGAATAAGACTCACAATAAACCAGAGGAATAATAAAAATTAGGCCTATTTCTTAAATTTTATCTTTTTGTGTCCTTTAATAAAGTTTAGAATAAAGGATTTAATAGTTTTAGACCACACAATTAGATAACAATACATTTGTTTATAAATTAAAAATAGTATCTGTCCTTTCTATAAATAAATCAACCTCAGAGGGTAACACTACCACCAACAAATTTTAAGTTTTGGGTGTATTGAGTCTTTGGTTTAGTTCCTAGTTTTGACATCATTTAACATTCCTCATAAATTTGTTTTCTGAGAAGTTCTCTATAATTTTTTTTTGCCATTTCTATTAATAAGAGGTGAATAGTTCCAGTAACTTTTTACATCCTACTTTAACCTAACATTTAGTGAATCTCACATTTTTAAGCATGGTGCAAAATCAGCATCTAATCTGTGAATAATATTGTGTCTGCTACACATGCTTTCACTTAACAAAGGAATTAGTTAAGAGCAAATTGAGACATTTTATAACATTTGCTGATGTCGTTGACTTCTGAAGTCATAGGCAAGAAGGATTTCTGAGACAAAGATCTTTTTATTTAAATTTTATTTTTTTATTGAATAGGTAATATATTCATATCACGGAACGTTCCAAAGGTTAAAAAAAAAATTTATACAGTGAAAATGTCAAAGGATGATGAGACCACCACTCAGTAGCTGGAATAAAAAGACAAAAATGAATTGATTGCTTACTACAAGGGAGAGCTATCTGGTCAGGTGTAGTTTCTCTATGCAAAGCAGAATGTTCCTCTTATTTATAAAGTGTTTTGGGGAAGCATGGTTACTCAGGTGAGACTGTTGACTGGTTGGCCCTCAGTGGTATATTCATTTACATGAGTCTGTGATTGCTTGACTTTCAAAAGTGAGGAGCCAACACTGGCTGACTTACAAAAGTGTGTTTATTGAAGTGAGTTGTTGCAGATCAACTGAACAGTTTTAAAACAAGTTTCTGGGGAGAGAGATCAAGATGGCAGAATAGAAGGATGTGGATCTCACCTCCTCCCACAAATACATCAAAAATACATTTACATGTGGGCAATTCTCACAGAATACCTACTGGACACTGGCAGATCTCATACAACCAAGAAAGATCACCACGTAACTGGGTAGGATGAAAGAAAAAATAAAAAGGAATCAGGATGGGACCTGTACCCCTGGGAGGGAGCTGTGAAAGAGAAAATGTTCCCTCACCCCGGGAACCCCCTTCACCAGCTGGGAGATCAGCCGGGACAGAAAGGGAGATTCAGAGGCTCAGAGGAGAGTGCAGCAATAGGCTTGCAGTAGGCAGAGCAGAAAGAGAACAGCACAGATAGTCCTGGCCACCTTGCTGAACACTCCAGTCTGAGATGCGCATCTGTTGGTGTGCACAGTGACTGGGTGCTGAAACTTGGGCTTCAGTGGACAGACCTGGGGAGAGGACTGGGGTTGGCTGCATGGAGACAGCCCAAAGGGGCTGGAGTGTGGCCTGGGCCGCAAATGGGGGTGTGCACAGGATGAAGCCTAGGTCCACCATAGAAGCCCCGTTGTTAATGCATGCAAAGGGAGGGGCAGGGCCCTACACTAGCAGCCTCATTCTCCAGTGACCTCACAGCAGGCGCAGCTCCACCTCCATGAGCTCTGGGAGCACCAAGCTGCAGTTGCCCACATGCAGAGGCAGAGCTGAAATCTGAGCCAATCTCCAGGGGCTGCTCGACTTCAGAAGCTGGGCTGAAATCTGAGCCTTGTCCAGAGGCTTTGCAACTTTGGTGGATGTATGCTGCCAGCACCTTTGTAAGCTCAGCACCTGTGGGACATCTGTGAGGATTACTGGTGCTCCCATGGCTGGGGCAGGTCTGGAGTTAGCAGCTGTGGGCTTTGCAGGCACGCACATGCGAAGGCAGGGCCAGGGTCTGCGCTGATTCCCTAGTCCCCACAGTGGGTTCTGAGGCACGACTATATGTGACTACTGGGGTCCTGGTGCCTATGAACACAGTACCTGAGGGACATCCGGGTTGATTGCCTGCAATCCCATGGCTGAGGTGGGGCAGAGGGCAGTGCCAACAACAGTGTACTTTGTGAGCACACAACAACTGACACACGACACCAGAGCACACTACCTTGTGGACAGCTCCCACAGAGGAATACTCAGTGGCTCTCCCAGCAGAGGTACTTCAACCCCACCTACCCCACACCACAGCTCAGAAATGGATCTGGGGACTTCTACTTCAACAATTGAAGAGCAGACCTTGACCCTGACAGGGCTATGACAGCCACAGAGCAAAGAGGAGGCCCTGCTCAACATCCAGTGAAGGCTTTGGTCACCACAAGTCCAATCACACTCCCTATCAAGGGGATAACAGCCAGCACACACTGAGGAAAAATGTGGCAGGCATCCATACTAAAAACATCCCTCGCACCAAAACTATTAGGCTCATGTAGGCTACACAGGAATACTCCCACATAAAAACAGCCCTTCATGACCACAGTAGATACCTGTTTCTCCTAAATTCAGAGTCAGAGAAATATAATTGGAATGAAGAATCAGAGGAACGACTCCCAATGAAAAGAACAAGAGAAAGTCCCTGAAAGGACAAACAATGAAACGGACCTCTCCAGTCTACTAGATCCCAAGTTCAAAGAGGAGGTAATAACAGCACTGAAGGGGGAGTTCCCTGGTGGTCTAGCGGTTAGGATTCATCACTTTCACTGCCACGGCCTGGGTTCAATCCCTGGTTGGGGAACTGAGATCCTGCAAGCCTCATGGTGCAGCCAAAATAAACAAAACAAAGCAATAACAAACACTGAAGGAACTAAGAAAGCCTATTGATAGAAATGCAGATCACTGTGACGAGGAACTAGAAACTATAAAAGAGGAGCCAATTAAAATTAGAAAACTCACTTGCTGAGATGAAAGCCAAGGTAAAGGCAGTAAATAGCAAACTAAGTAATGCAGAAGAACGAATAAGTTATCTGGAAGACAGAATAATGGAAATTACCCAACCAGAACAGCAGACAGAAAGCTAAACAGCAAAAAAAAAAAAAAAAAAAAAGAAAGAAAGAAAGCAATATATGAGACCTATAGGATAATATAAAGCAAGCCAATCTATGCATAATAGGGATCCCAGGAGAAAAAGAAAAAGAGATTGAAAATGTATTTGAGGAAATTTTGGCTGAAAACTTCCCAAACCTAAAGAAAGAAACATATCCAGGTACAGGAAGCACAGAGGGTCCCAAACAGGATGAGCCCAAACAGAATTATATCAAGACATATTATATAATTAAAATGGCAAACCTCAAAGATAAAGAGCGGATTCTAAAAACAACAAGATAAAAACAAAGAGTTAGTTACAAGGGAGGCCCCATAAGGCTGATTTCTCTACAGAAACATTGCAGGCCAGAAGGGAGTGGCAAGACATATTCCAAGTCCTGAAAGGGAAAAACCTGCAACCTAGGATACTCTACCCAGAAAAATTATCATTTAGAATAGAAGAAGAGATAATGAATTTTTCAGATAAGCAAAAACTAAAAGAATACAGCAATACCAAACCTATCCTAAAAGAAATATTGAATGGTCTTCTCTAAATAGAAAAGAAACAAGAATCTATAGGAAAGAGAAAATCACAGTCAAATCAGGCATTACACAGAAAAACAGTTTCTTTGTGAAAGCAGCGATAACTACAATGAACAGCAAAAGCATAAACATGAATATGAAAAAGAGGACGTCAAAATAAAATGTGGCGGAGAGGAGTAAGAAAATTTAGGGTTTTTTTTTAAGAATGTGTTTGAGTCTATATGACTACCAGTCTAAAGCAAGTAGATATACTAATGGGTTAACATACTTGAAAAACAGGGTAACCACAAATCAAAAAACATATAGTAGATTCACAAAAAACAAAAGAACTCAAACATAACACAAAAGAAAACCATCAAACCACCAAAGGAAAAGCAAAATGAGAAAGAAAGGAACAAAGAAGAAATTGAAAATCTACTGGAAAACAAGGTTTACAATGGCAGTAAATGCATATCTATCAATAATTACCTTAAATGTCAATGGACTAAATGCACCAGTCAAAAGACATAGAGTGGCAGGTTGGATAATAAAACAAGAGCCTACAATATGCTGCCTACAAGAGACCCACTTTAGGGTGAAGTACACACACAGATTGAAAGTGAGGGGATGGAAAAAGATATTTCATGCAAACTGAAATGACAAGAAAGCAGGGGTAGATAGCAATATTCAGACGAAATAGACTGTAAAATAAAGGCCATAAAGAAAGATAAAGAAGGACACTATATAATGATAAAAGGATCAATACAAGAAGAGGACATAACATCCATTAACATATATGCACCCAATATAGGAGCACCTAAATACATAAAACAAATACTAACAGACATAAAGGGAGAAATTGATGGGAATACAATAATTGTAGAAGACTTTAACACCCCACTGATATCAATGAACAGATCATTCAGACAGAAAATCAATAAGGCAACAGAGATCCTAAATGATATAATAGACCAGTTAGACTTAATTGCTATTTTCAGGACATTACATCCAAAAAACAGAATACACATTCTTTTTTTTTTTTTTTTGGTGATACGCGGGCCTCTCACTGTTGTGGCCTCTCCCGTTGCAGAGCACAGGCTCCGGACGCACAGGCTCAGCGGCCATGGCTCACGGGCCCAGCCGCTCCGCGGCATGTGGGATCTTCCCGGACCGGGGCACGAACCCGTGTCCCCTGCATCGGCAGGCGGACTCTCAACCACTGCGCCACCAGGGAAGCCCCAGAATACACATTCTTTTCAAGTGCATATGGAACATTCTTTAGGATAGACCGTATACTAGGACACAAGCCTCAGCAAATTTAAGAGGACAGAAATTATTTCAAGCATCTATTCTGACCACAATGGCATGAAACTAGAAATCAACCACAGAAAGAGAAATGAGAAAAAAATGATTACATGGAGACTAAACAACATGCTACTGAAAAACCAATGGGTCAACAATGAATTAAATAAACAACTTAACCTATCACCTACCACCTTCTTAGAAAAAGAAGAACAAACAAAAATTAAGGTCAACACAAGGAAGGAAATAATAAAGATCAGAGAGTAAATAAATAAAATAGAGATAAAACACATTAGGAAAAATCAATAAAACGAAGAGCTGGCTTTTTGCAAGGGTAAGCAAAATCAACAAACCTCTGGCCAGGCTAACCAAGAAGAAAAGAGAGAGGACCCAAATAAACAAAATAAGAAATGAAAAAGGAGAAATAACAGCTGATACTGCAGAAATACAAAAAACCATAAGGGTATACTATGAACAATTATTTGCCAACAAATTGGACAACCAAGAAGAAATGGACAAGTTTTTAGAAGCATAAAGCCCACCAAAACTGAATCAAAAAGAAATAGGTAATTTGAACAGACCAATCACTAGAAGTGAAATAGAATCTATTAAAAAAAAAAACAAAACTCCCTGCAAACGAAAGTCCAGAATCAATGGCTTCACTGGGGAATTCTACCAAACATACAAAGAAGAACTTATACCAAACCTTCTCAAACTCTTCCAAAAAGTTGAAGAGGAAGGGACATTCCCAAAGTCATTCTATGAAGCCACCATCACCCTGATACCAAAACCAGACACTACCAAGAAAGAAAATTACAGGCCAATATCTTTGATGAATATAGAGGCAAAAATTCTAACAACACATAAAAAAGATCATACACTGTGATCAAATATATTCATCCCAGGGTGACAGGGATGGTTCAACATACGCAAATCAATCAATGTGGTACACCACATCAACAAAAGCAAAGACAAAGCACATGATCATTACAATAGATGCAGAAAAAGCATTTGATAAAATTCAACATCCATTCATGATAAAAAAAACTCTTACCAAAATGTGGTTAGAGGGAACATATCTCAACATTGTAAAAGCTATTTATGACAAACCCACAGCCAACATAATATTCAATGATAAAAGCTGAAAGCCTTCCCACTAAAATCTGGAACAAGACAAGGATGCCCACTCTCACCACTTCTCTTCAGCGTAGTATTGGAAGTCCTAGCCAGAGCAATCAGACAAGAAAATGAAATAAAAGGTATCCAAATTGGAAGGGAAGAGGTAAAATTGTCATTATATGTAGATGACATGATACTATATGTAGAAAATCCTAAAGACTCCATGCAAAAACTACTAGAACTGATAACAAATTCAGCAAGGTATCAGGATACAAGATTAACATACAGAAATCTGTTGCATTTCTTTACACTGACAATGACATATAAGAAAGGAAAGTGGAAAAAAATTCCTTTTAAAATCACATCAAATAATTAAATACTTAGCAATAAACCTGACCAAGGAGGTAAAAGACTTATATGCTGAGAACTATAAAACATTGGTAAAGGAAACTGAAGATGATTCAAAGAAATGGAAAGATGTTCCATGCTCTTGGATTGGAAGAATTAATATTGTTTAAATGGCCATACTTCCCAAAGCAATCTGTAGACTTAATGAGATCCCTTTCATGACATTTTTCACAGAAATAGAACAAATAACCCTAAAATTTATATGGAATCACAAAAGACCCAGAATTGCCAAAACAATCCTGAGGAAAAAACAAAGCTGGAAGCATAATCCTCCCAGACTTCTGACAATACTACAAGGGTACAGTAATCAAAAGAGTATGGTGTTGGCACAGAAACAGACATATGGATCAATGGAACAGAATAGAAAGCCCAGATGTAAACAAACACACCTACAGACTATTAATCTTTGACAAAGGAGACAAGGATATACAATGGAGAAAAGACAGTCTCTTCAGCAAGTGGTGTTGGGAAAGCTGGACAGCTGCATGTAAATCAGTGAAGTTAGAACACTCCCTCACACCATACACAAAAATAAACTCAAAATGGCTTAAAGACTTAAATATAAGACATGACATCATAAAACTCCTAGAGGAAAACATAGGCAGAACAGTCTTTGACATAAATTGAAGCAATATTTTTTTTGATTCGTCTCTTAGAGTAATGGAGACAAAAGCAAAAATTAACAAATGGGACATAATTAAACTTAAAAGCTTTACACAGCAAAGGAAGCCATAAACAAAGTGAAAAGACAACCTATGGACTGGGATAAAACATTTTCAAATGATGTGGCCAACAAGGGATTAATCTCCAAAATATCAAACAGCTCATATAGCTCAATATCAAAAAAAAGCAATGCAATCAAAAAACAGGAGCCCTAAATAGACATTTCTCCAAAGAAGACATATAGATGGCCAACACACACATGAAAAGATGCTCCACATCACTAATTATTAGAGAAATGCAAATCAAAACTACAATGAGGTACCACCTCACACTGGTCAGAATGGCCATCATCAGAAAGTCTGCAAATAATAAACGCTGGAGAGCGTGTGGAGAAAAGGGACCCTCCTACACTGTTGGTGGGAATGTAAATTGGTGCATACACTATGGAGAACAGTGTGGAGGTTCCTTAAAAAACTAAAAATAGAGTTACCATATGATCCAGCAATCGTGCTCCTGGGCACATATCCAAAGAAAACTCTAACTCAAAAAGATACATGCACCCCAGTGTTCAAAGCAGTGCTGTTTATAATAGCGAAGACATGGAAGCAAACCTAAAAATCCATCAACAGAGGAATGAATGAAGAAGATGTGGTATATACATACATACACACAATGGAACACACACACACACACACACACACACACACACAATGGAATGCTACTCAGCCACAAAAAAGAATGAAATAATGCCATTTGCAGCAACGTGGATGGACCTATAGATTATCATAGTAAGTGTAGTAAGTCAGACAGAGAAAGACAAATATTATATGATATCACTTATATGTGGAATCTAAAATATGATGCAAATGAACTTATTTACAAAACAGAAACAGATTCACAGACATAGAACAAAAACTTATGGTTACCAAAAGGGAAAGGGGGGTAGGGATAAATTATTAGGAGTTTGGGATTAGCAAACTACTATATATATAAAATAGATAAACCACTGCATATAAAATAGATAAACAGCAAGGTCCTACTGTATAGAACAAAGAATTCTATTCAATATCTTGTAATAAACTATAACGGAAAAGAATATGAAAAAAATATATATAATATATACGTACACATCTGTGTGTTTATATATGTACATACGTATATAACTGAATCACTTTGCTGTACACAAGAATCTAGCACAACATTGTATATTAACTATTTTACTTATAAAAATTAAATATATATTAAAGAAAAAACCAAGTTCTGATGACTGCTCATTACCATAATGACAGAATAGTCAGTTTTTTCATAAGTTTATGGGCACTTTTTTAGTCCCAGTCTTTCCTTTTGATTTTCATCCAGCTAAGGCTGCAGAAAAAACCATCAACGATTCACTCAACCACTGATGTTGATTCTCTTTGAAGAGGTTTCCTCTGTGGAGATCTAATTTTCAGTTTGTGCATGTATCATGATTTCATCCTGTTTTTGCCTTTAAGTCATCTGTTGGGAAAGTAACTTTTTAAGTTACTGAAGCATTTTAAGATTCTGGACAACAGTTAAACTCTGAGACAAGTACAACTAGAAGTATTATAAGAAAGGGCTGAAGGGCACTCCAGAATCATGACTCCAGATTTTCCAGACTTGGCCAAGAAAAGTCCCAAGGACTCCTTAAGTCTATTTTTTATAGCCTTTTGTAGTTTTAGTTAGTTTTACTTCTAGTGTTAATCCAGGTACAACCTGAAGTATTAACATTAGTGCAGACTCCTCCCTGATTGTTCAAAAGAAAGTTGAGGCTTTTTTATTATCTATACCCGTTTGTGTTAAAGAATTTAACTCAACTGGCTTGTTGTGCCCCCAGGGCTTAGGCTATATTAATTACTGTGTCAACCAAAATGAAGGAGCAATGTTTTGATGATCATGTGGAGTGGCATAACTGCTGTGAATCGGCTTACTATCTTCAGGAGTCTTTTGCAGAAAGCGTTTTATTATTTTGGGGTGTATGTCAGGAAATATAACCCACTGAGGGTATTGGAGAGTCATACCCTTGTAATGGCCTAACTAATAGCTGTACAAAATAATTTACCTTTGTTCTGGGTTGGCATTAAATAGTCTGATTTCCACATAGAAGCTGCACAAGTCATGTAATCATCCTTTGTGGGATTGTAGGTATATTGTTTCTTGGTGTTTCTTGGTGCTGTGACTAATAATAAATATTGCATTTTTATTTCTCATAGTTCAAACATATTTTCCTTAAAGCCTAGACTTAGGAAAGTCAGTATTACTAATAAGGAGAACATGATAGGCTAAGTCAGACATATATACCCTTAAATCAGTAAAGAGGAAAGCTATGAATAAATAAGAGTATTCAAAGAAGACTGTAACCTATAGAAGAATCTTGCTCCAGTGGTCTCGAGAGGAAGCTTCTTACTTCATATGGTCATGTGCTTATTGAAAGGTTTCTGGGTTAGCAGTTAATTCTGTGTACTGCTGGCTTCTGGAGGTTCTCTGGCAAACCTCACTTTAGGATCTTTAAAGGATGTGGCTTTCTAATTCTGTTAAGGCCCTTATCGTTTTCCCAGAGATTTGGGAACGATAAAGACAAAAATGTTTTTGAGTACATAATCCAAATTTATGAATAATTGTTCCAGTTAAATGTGTCCCTTGTCACGGAATCAGTAATTTGGAATGTCCTAGGCAGTCATGATGGTTGTGACCTTTCAACAGGGAAATATTTTGATCCATTCTGAAAAGAAATGTGCTATTATTAGTACGACATATTCAGAAACCATGGCAGGAGAGGCAACTGTATAAATTCAATTTGGACATGCCCAGAGTCTTTTAGAGCATAGTCTCAGTTCATGTCCCTCAATTTTTTTAGGTTAATTTAGTTACAAATAAAGCATGGACCGACTTTATCCTTCATCATCCTAGGAAGGTTCTTTCCTTAGTGTTTGATATTATAGCCAGTTTGTCCCTATTGGAATGAATTGTTTCACAGAGGATTTTATCCTTTATTTTTGTAGTCCAGGTGGCTATTTTGGTTTTGTCAGATCTTAATCCTCGTGGTTCTTATAACCTGATTGTACCCATTGTTTCTTTTCAGAATTTGGGAGGCCAAAGTTTGTATATCTACAATGCAATCCTTGAACTTTTCCATGGATTTTATTTTATTATTCTTACAATGCTTTTACATAAGGACTTTAGTCAGAGTAGTCTGTTTAATATAATGGTCTGTTAAAAGTATTTGTATAGTACTTCTAAAGTATTTCTGTGGTATCTATAGTATAGATATTAGCTTCTATAGAACTTCTTTTACTGTCTCTTCCTTTATGATAGCAATTATTTTAGGTATCAAATCATGTATTTGTTGTTCATTTTTAAAGAGTACTTGAGAAAGTGCAAAAAAACCTTGTTTTTTTCTATAACATTTTTTAAAAGTCAATTATTCTAAAAGCATACTAGCTGTTAGCTAGTATGTGTATTTTACTTTTTCTAGTGATTTGATATGCCTTAGAGAGAACCATAATTTAATCATTTGAGCTAAACTATTTCATGGTAAGGAAATAGATTTTACAAAAGAGACTAGGCTACTTATTATGTCAAGCCTGGTATTGTCCTTTTTATTTTTTTTAATATAACCCCATCAACAAACAATATTAAGTCAGGATTTGGTATTGAAGCATCCAAAATTTTTTTCTGGGTATGGATACTTCTTGATTTACAGAATCATAATGAGGAGATTCTCCTCATTCAGTAAGGGTTATAGAGTTGTTGGGTTGAAAGTATTGAATCAGCAGATGGTAATAGAGGGAGAAAGTAATAATTCATAATTAATTAATTGGTATAAAAATATTGAATACTTCCATTAATGATAGGGATATACACATGTGATAACATTTTATTTAAAGGATTCATACAAAATCTGAAGGTATTTGGACTAATTTAGTTTTGACTGATACCTGTAAGTGCTCTGAGACAATGAGCCTGTTCAGTTAAGGTATTAGCTTTGATAGGCAATGGTTCTTTGATGTGTGCTATGTTACTGAGTTAATATACCTAGAGCATGGCCTAACATTTTCATGTTTGTAAAAAGAAAAAATTTATGATAATTTAGGAAGAATCCATTTAAAATCTTATGAGCTGTGTTCTAATTGGTTTGAATATGTCTGTAGAGTCTTTTGCCCGTAAGGATTCAGGAACCGTTTTTTTGGCAATTTCTTGAGTCGTATTATTATATAAGTAATCTAACGTCTAAATGAGCTATATTTTGATCCCACCTATTAAATTAGTAGGTATTGTGTCACAAAGACTAACCAAAGTGTCAGTTACAGGTTAGGATTTAGGAAAGGGCTTAGGTTTGTTTGAAATCTCATTAATTGAATGGTTTTAGTAAACCAAAGTTTATTTTTATTTTAAGCATTCTATAAGTTACTATATACTCTCAGTTTGTCTTTTTTTTTTTTTTTTTTTTTTTTTTTTGGCAGTACGCTGGCCTCTCACTGCTGTGGCCTCTCCTGTTGTGGAGCACAGGCTCCGAACGCGCAGGCCCAGCGGCCACGGCCCACGGGCCCAGCCGCTCCGCGGCATGTGGGATCTTCCCGGACCAGGGCATGAACCCGCGCCCCCTGCATCGGCAGGCGGACTCCCAGCCACTGCGCCACCAGGGAAGCCCTGTCTTATTTTTTTCCTCTACAATCAGGCACAGCCAGTCACTTTTACTTTATTTTTTCTTATTAAACCCCCTAATTCAGTTTTAGAATTATAGGTTATCCACTGTCTCTATCAACTTATAAAGGCAGATCCTCTTTCAAAGAGCTGCATAACTTCTTTATTATTCCTCCTGCAAGAGCATTGCCCCTATGTCACCATAACAATAATTTGTTCTTTATTGGACGTTGATAAGCAAAACGTATGCCTAGTTTTTTTCCTTTTTTTCCTTCTCTTCTTTTTAAAAAAAGAATTTCATGGTATAAATTCCTTTTGGAATTCAGAACTGGGAAAAATTTCCTTCGTTTTTTTAGATATTGAGAGCTATGTAATACACTCTCTTTCACTTTTATCTTGGCTAACAGGTAGCTAAGGGCCACACTTTGTGCAAAATTTTAGTAGCATGCCTTAATCTAGGTTTTTTTTATTACAATCTTCCCCGTCTTCCTTATTATATATTGTTAATATTTTTACAATTACCAATTTACAATGAATTGTTTTCTTCCTTATTGTATGCTTCCTATATTAACTTAGTAGGATAAAAAAGATAAGTAAATAAAAGATCAAGTGCATGAACAGAAAAAAGTAATACGGTTAAAGGGCCCCATTTTTAGAGTAGGTAAGATTTTATTTAAAAATTTTAGGGAATACGTCTTTAACAAAGACTTTAAGATGTTTACAGTCAGTGATATCTGAATGTAATATTGATACTCTTTGGTTGAATAAGACAAATAAGCAAGACTTGAAAAATGGTAGAATAATACCAGATTCTATTCAGTACTGAAAAAATAAATTAAACCTTTAAAATGCCATAATCATAATTATTACAATTTTTTTTAGAATTCTATATTGTGAAATATTTTGACACATATTACTATTAGATATTTCTAGCAACTCTTGGCAGGATATATACTGTTTATCCCCACCTTCTCAATGAAGAAACCCAGCCTCATAGAAGTGAAGTGACTTCCCCAGATCACGAAGCTAGTAAATGGCAAAACCCAATTACAAACTCAGATCTTCTGCTTTCTTTTCCAGTGATTTTTCAGACTACTATCTCTTAAAAAGGTGACTTTATTATTGCCAAAGGTTGGAGTCATTAAATGTTTTTAAACTTTTTTTTAAAAAATAAAAATGTATATTGTTCTACTAAGTTCAGACTTTTATCTTTTGTCCCCATAATAAAAAGTTGATCATCAATGTGTGTGAATTCATTCATTTACTCAACGAATACACTTTAATGCCTACATAAAGTAAGCTTGTAATAAAGAGGCACAGTGATGAATAAAATAGTCAGAAATTCTGCCCTCATGGACATTCCATGAAGGAGGATGACTGATTAAATGCAAAATTAATAAAATCATTTCAAAAGTGTTTTGAAGGGAACAAGCCAGTGGCCAAAGTAGAGAACAGTGGGGGAGTGAAGGAGATTGGGGGACCAGAGCCACTCTCTCTGCAGAAGTGACACTTAAGCTTAAACTTGAAAGAGGAGGATGAGATATATATGTGAAAAGGTATGAATCTTCTAAGCAGTGAGAATACTACATACGAAATCCCTGACACAGGAAAGAGCTTTATTTGTTCTAGGATATGAAAAAGCAGAGTAACTGGAACATGTCCTGCAAGGCAGGGGACTGGGCTGTATAGAGAGGCTACCGTGTGCAGTGTCTTGTAGGCTATGGTAGAGACTAAAGAGTAGACATTAGAAAAATCTATTTCCAAATGCAGAAAATCTCTTTAGATCTCAGATTTTTAAAGGTGCTTTTACACTAACTATAAACTGTGTGAATTAATTTTTCTACACTTAGTTATTTTTGGTGCTGTATATTCGTGTATTGAGTTTCACATAATTTCTTTAGAGCCTGTTGATGAATTCTTTCTGTAGTCTTTCTGTAGTTAGGAAAGGAAATTAAGTAACTAACATGACATGAGTTAGCTTTAGAGCAAATGGAGGGGTTGGCGTAAAGGAGGTTTCTTTCCTTTTCTATGAGCATTATCAGTTAATATGCAACCAAAAAATCAGAATTTCATGCTTTTTTATTAATCAATTCATAGTACTAAAATTTTCCTCATAAATGTGTATCAGAAGGACAAGCTAGAAAGTATGTTCTTAAGTCATATGATAAACATATTAATAATAAATAATTTAAATTCTATCAAAAGGCTAAAACAAGGTTTGATTTATTTTTCATTTCAGGCATGCCCATTTGTCATCGATATCTATGCAGACAAATGCAAGCCAAGAATTAAAACTGTCCATATGGAGGCATGCAGTGGGCAACTTGAGAAGGCCATTTGTAAATCTGTTCTTAACAAAGGCGATGCCAAAGTAATGGATGGCTATGAAAATATAATTGTACATACTTATAAGTGCGACACCTGGATAACATCAGTTATTGAAAACAAGGTATCAGTTATGAGGTGGTTCTCCTCATAACAGCAATGTTTGCTACTATGTTCCATCTTCTTTCTCACCCTATTCTTGCATAGTAATTAAATACCCCATTACATTAATAATATCTATAATAGTCAATTTATTCTTTTTTCTTTTTGAGTTTCTAACTCAAACTGGGCATGATAATTTTTATATATTTTTAAGGTATATAATATTTACTTTATTTATTAGATATTTATTTTTTGTGTTTCTTTATGAGACAATTGTTTTTCTATTAAAATATTATGAAAATTAAATATTTGGAGATCTATGAAGATAGAGCATAATCTGAGTACAAAGTATTTTATTTAGTTTGTTACTAAAAGTCTTCACACATACATAGCTATTTTAAAAAATGGACATCATGTGTTAAAGAAATATAAACCAAGTAAAGAAAAGAATTAGCCCAACTGTTTTATACAAACTTTGCAGTATCAGAAATCCTACAGATTATCATCATTTTATCTAATTAAATATATTCTACTGTCCAGGACCTGTTTTTATCAAGCCAATTATTTCTGGCTTTTGGCCATCTTCTTTGCTACTATTGATATTGCTGGTCAAGAGAATACACACATAAATTCTTAAAGTCAGATATACTGAGTTTTCTAGAAATTATAAATTTTTATAAAATCTTACTCAAAATGGCTAGGTTTTTAGAGCTGTTGGCTTATTTCTTTTAGTTCCTGGGTGAGATTTACATTATTTTTATGCCTGTCATAAATTTCTTAAAGTGCTTAAGATTTGGCTGAGTATTGAGTCAATGTGAATATATATTATGTAACTCTCATGGTCACCATAGGGGCCACTAGAAAGTATAACATGGTCTCTGCTGTCAAGGAGTTTATGGGCTAGTTGTAAAGGCAAAATTAATACTCTCGAAATAACAGTTAAATGTTAAATTACATAATACTGTTTGTACGTGCAATAGGAATTCAACTGTATTTGTATCTCTTGTACTTGATGTTAGTTTGGACTATAGAAGTTGGGGAAGGGTTTGTGATTAGGGGGAAGGGAACTGATGTGGGATTTAAACGTGTATAGGATTTGAAGGATAACTAGGATTTAGATACGCAGAGAGGCAGCCTTTAGAAGCAGGAGAAACAGTATAAGGAGAAATATGAGTAAGAGTTAATGTGAACTATAGAGGAAAAAGTGAGAATATCTCCTTTGCAGAAACAGAGAGCTTTATTTGGAGAAGTATTTGAAAGGTAAATAACATCGGTTGAATGGGTCCAGATTATATATGTTATCTTGAAAACAAGATAGAAGAGTTTAGACTTGATGAAATAAGATAGGTTCCCCAGCCAGTAGATTGCAGTCTTCAAATGGATCATAACACTTTGTAGAGTGGTTTCTAAGATCCAGCATGTTTCTGTTTCTGCCCTCTATGTTTTCTTGTTTGTTTGGTTTTGGTTGTGTGTGTGTGAGCCCTCTATATTTCATTAGAATTAAAAGGGTGGAAGAGAGCCACTACCTTACCCCAATTCCTCTGCTCTATTACCTTCATTTCTCAACCCTCCACCTCCTTTTCCCTCAAGGAAAGTTAAATTTCCCTTCACCAAAATGAGGTAATAATAATATTTTAGAGCTTACCATGTGCCAGGCACTTTAACGCTTTTACTTCTCACAACAATCCAATGAGGTAAGTATTATACTATTCCTATTTTCCTATTCGTAAGTATTATACTATTCCTATTTTACACACAAGGAAACTTGTGCACAGGGATGTTAAACTTGTGCACAGGGATGTTAAATAATTTACAAAAGGTCGCAGAGCTAAGTAGTAGAAGAGATGAGAGATGAATCCAAGTAGTCTAATGTTATATTGCCCCTTTGTAGTCTTTAGAGAGTGATTACAGGTTCTTTAGCAGGGGAATACTTTGACTCCTACATTTCTCTTATTTATCAGCTTCATTCTGCTTTCTCTTGTTTGCTATCCATCCTAGAGGCTATCGTTATTAATGATATATTATCTCCAGTATCACTTCTTCCATAAGGTCTTCCATGATACCCCAGTCTGAGCTAATGTTTCTGTGTTTCTATAATGTCTTCTTTGTTTCTATAGAACCCTGTGAATATCTCTATCACAAGACTTGCAAAGTGTTTTGCAATTATCATTTTGTTTGTATGTATTTAGTAAAGAAAGGACTAGCAACTTATAAAATCTTTTTTTTATAGTCAGATAATAAAGTGATTATTCACATCAACAACGAGCTGAGTAAAAACTGTGTAAACAACAGAGGACTTGACATATTTGCAGTAGAAGTGGCACCAAAATCTACAATGGTAATGCATTGTTTTCTAATTAAAGCCTTTTGTTTTATCAATTTGAAAAAAACATTTTTGCTATTAATGTTATGGATAAATATGTAGATATGAAATAAAGTAGAAAATTATTTTAAGTATGATATTTGTATTAGTACCATCCTGTACTACGAGATAGGAGACTGGTTCTAATCCAGTTCTCACTATTTGGTTCAGTGATTATGGGACATTCACTTAACTTCTCTGTTTCAGTCTCTTTTTTGTTTGTTTCAGTCTCTTTAAGTATAAAATTAATGTAATGTCACCAGTTTTAGGTACTTCACAAAATTAATGTAAAGATAAAAATATAATGATATATGTGAAAGCACTATTGAATATTATATAGAAATACAAAGTAGTGTTAATAGTAATAGGACTTTTGATAACTCAAAATATTTTTATCTACATTATTAAGATTTTCTGAGGTAACCTAAAAGAGAAAATGCCTGTGAGTTTTAGATAACCAACTAAGTCAAGAGCTAGGAATAGCTGAAGTTCTGGTGTTAGCAGAACTCTGGGTTTCTGATTTAGCCAGGAGTTCAAAGGCAGGGAGAGATCAGTAGACCCTGAAACTAGTTTAGTCAATGGAAAAAGGAAAAAACTTTCTATTCTTTCCCTTTTTTTCTCCATACTGTCAGTGAAATCCTAAAACATGCTAAAACAGGTTAAGAAGAGTTTATCTTTTCTGTTATCCCAATCATGTTTTTTTTTAATGTTCTAGGCTTAGTGAGGAAAGAATATTTACTTCCCTTTCTACCACTCCTCTTTACCCACATTGACAAATACCAACTACCAGATACTATATTACGTAGAATTTAGGCTGGATTATCCTGTTAGACATCATATCGTAGATTGCAGGTCCCTGCTAAGGACAAATATTAAAGAATTTTATCTGCACAGAGATATTTTTTACATAGGTTCTAGAAATGTTGTCCTATTGAAAATTTAGCCCCAAATTACAGTATATAAAAGGAAGGTAAAGGCTTTCTATTTTTATATGCAGGTTTGTCAACATGTAATGCCTCTGAATGAACGACAAGAATGGATATATTATTGTGTGTATTCCCTTATATCTTAAACACTGTTTTTAGGAAATAATTTTGCTTGAGACTATCAAACTAAGAAGAATTATTTCAAGTTTAGTCTATTATTTGTTGATCAGCAAAATGCTAATCAATTTAACTGATGTACATAATAATCTAATTTGTATGCATTTACATTTCATGTCCATATTATATACTTTATTATTAAAATAGAAATAATTTTTTAATGTGTGGCCTTCTTATTAATTTAATGGGAAATCTGGGCATATTTCATTTATGACTAGTAAATTGAAATCAAAGTACAGGTAAGCTTTTAAAAAGTAATACTCAATGATTTCTATAAAATCCTACACACTTTTGATTTATCAAAAAAATCCTGGAATAAAATGTAAATGGGCAAGCTGCAGTGAGTGCCTTGTGCTTTATCCCTGTGCTCTGGCCTGTCCAAGGAGCCCAGTGGATCCAGGACTCCTATCCTCACCGGTATAGTCACAGGCATGTGGCTGTGAGAGGACCAGGAGTCCTCCTTCCTCCTGCTGCTGCTGTGGCTGGTGACGTGCAGCCCTTCACTGCTTGCTTCTTCACCGGCAGCCTCTGTCTCCTGCTCTGCCTCTTCAGCCTTGAGCATGTGCCCTCCCACAGGGCTCTGCTGGTGCTCAAGCCCCAGGACTGAGTTTCTGCCATTGGCAGTGGCAGTCACAATGAGTCAGAGAACAGTTGGATGTTGCATTTACTTCTGATGAGATTGCTACCTTAATGAGCAATAGCACAAGTAGATACAATAGCACAAGTAGACTGATGGGACTGGTCGATGTGTGATTTGACACTTGAACAAATTAGAAAATTTAATCCTGCAGCAGATCACAGATTCAGGAATAATTTCCCTGATGAGAAGATCCCTGCCCTGAGGGAAGCTGGAGCAGAGTGCCTGGACCATAACGTCACAGTCTTCTTTGATGTCAAAGGCCATGCAAATATGGCTACTGATGTTCTAAAGAAAATGTGTATGGAACTATACAATAGTAGTAGTATTTGCTCTTTCTTGCCAGAAGTTATCTGTGAGACAAACAGATCACAGTGTAGTAATGGCTTTAACTCACAGACCTTGGAACCTTAGCCATACAGCAGATGGGACTATGATACTCTCTGGATACAATCCATGTTTGTGGTAATAGATGTTTCATTTGCTTGGAGCATACATAATATCTTATGGTACCTGTGTGGAATTTCAGGTTTCCTCATGCAAAAGGATTTTGTATCCCGAAACTACTTGAAGAAGTGGTCAACTAAAGGCATTCAGGTTGTTGCTTGGACGGTTAATACCTTTGGTGAAAAAAAGTTACTATGAATCCCATCTTGGTTCCAGCTCTGTCAGACAGTGTGTTGGAAGACTGCACATCAGTTCTAGAATCTCCCCCAACCCCCTCCCCAAGGAAACATGTACAGAAACTGCCTGCTGGTCTCATGCAGGGATATCAAAATACCCCTTGTGCTAGCCCAAACCCTGGGAGATCAGGTAGCTCACACAGTAATAGGAACCAAAGCAAAGTCTGGTGTTGCCAACATGCTCCGTGGAATGCCTGAGTTCAACACTTGTTCTTGAAAGTCTGGGTCTGCAAAAAGGCACAACAGGGCTTCCCTGGTGTCGCAGTGGTTGAGAGTCCGCCTGCCGATGCAGGGGACACGGGTTCGTGCCCTGGTCCGGGAAGATCCCACATGCCGCGGAGCGGCTGGGCCCGTGAGCCATGGCCGCTGAGCCTGCGCGTCCGGAGCCTGTGCTCCGCAACGGGAGAGGCCACAGCAGTGAGAGGCCTGCGTACAGAAAAAAAATAAATAAATAAGGCACAACAGCTCCTGCCCTGACCTAAGTGAGGCATACACCTTAACCTGGTGAGGATAAGCACGGACCGAGTCGTGAAATTTGGGGGTACAGATGCAAATACATGGGAAATGCACCATCACTCAGAGTTGACATTTTAAAACTTGCCACGCTTTTGTAACATTTATTTCAATACTGTATTCAGCTATGTTATCAATGTATTGTGGCTGTCAAACTTGTGACCACACTAAAAATCATTAAAAGGAATAAAAAAGTGAATGCAGAAACAGCCATTTAATTATATACTGTATTTAGTTTTCCCATGAGGAAATATAATTAAAGCAAAATTTGGAGAAATTAATTTTTGTATTAAAGAAGCCAAAATCTAATCACAACAGTAGGAATATTTTGTTCTGACAGTAAATTGTTTAATGGATTTACCTGTGGAGTATTTTTAATTAAATGTATTTTGAAATAATAGAAATTAAATCAAATAGCAATTAATGAAGTAGTACAGTGCATGAAATACTATATTAAGCAATTAAGAACTGTGTAACCATATCAGTAACAGAATACTTGGCTAGTAAATGTCAGCTTTTGAAATATGAATACCAGTATAGCAGTATATCATTTTTACCCAGCACATGCTAGCACATAGTTTAAATGTCACTTGGATTTTTGGCCCTTGATTAGATGTCTGTAAAATGGGTTGTCATTATCTAGCAGTTTGAATTCTTCAGATGATGTCTTAAAAAGTAATGCAATGTGAAAGCATTTTATTAATTGCCAGATGCTTTCTAAGTCAAATAAGTGTGGCCCTATATTCTATTTCACAAAGTATTGAGTTGCAGGAAATAAATTATCTGGCTTTGTTACCAAAAGCATATGATAAAGTTGCTATCTTTGCCGCAAGTTGTAAAAAGGCTTTTAATAATAGAATGATAGGTGACATAACGTGGTATCATTGGAACATGGAGACTCAAGAAAGAATAGTGAGCACTTAAGCCTTATCTTCCACCACTGTCACCACTTAGACATACCAAGCCTTTTTTCTTCTTCCCATTAATCACTTATTAGAGGGGAAAAACCCCAGCTATCTTATGATCCCATTTTCAATTACTCAGTAGAAAAGAAAGATATTTTGTTTCAAGTTAAACTTTCTTCCAAGCAAATGAAAATCCAAGGGAATCAGCTAATTAATGATTATAATAAGCTGGGTTCCATTTTTGGACCTTTAAGTAAATGATTTTTTAAGAATTACCTCAGTACTGTGATACTAGAATATCCAGAAAAAATTAATTCAAGTCTTGAAATACCAGACTCATAGGTTGATAACGATTCTTTATTCAACTAAAATAAACTTGATTAACATGTAAGAATGTTTTCTTTAAATTCAAGAGGTGCTACGTTTTTTCAGGGTAGTTTTGTGCAGATTGACTATTACATTTTCAAAGGTAACTTTTCATGTTGTTTAATGTTAAAAGCACAAGGATTCAACTTACGAAAAAGACATCTAAATGCCCCAAGTCTCTCCTGTGCCCTTCCTATCTTCATGGTATCTACATTAAAGCTCCCCATGAAAAAATTTTATCTACAAACACTTTCTCAAAATTAGCTTTTTTTTCATTATTATTTATATGTGATCTAGACTTTTCATCTTTAAGAAACCTCTCATTCCCCATCTATCTCTATCATTATACTGTCCTCCCCTTCACACCAAAAAGACATGAACGAATTGTTTGCTATACCTACTTTTTTGACTCCCATTCATTCTTTCCAGTTAATTCAACTAAGTGGTTGTTTTTCCAGGGACATAAATAACTTCCTTATCATTAAACACAGTGGATATTTTGAAGTCTTCTCTCCAGTGTTAGATATTGTTGATCTCTCTGACACCATATTCTCCAGATTTTCTTCCAACCTCTGACCATTCCTTTTCAGGCTTCTTCCAACCATACTTCTGTACCTTCTCTCAGTTTCTGCATTCTCTCTCACCTCAGACCATTTGGATGTAATATTTCCTTCTTGCCTATAGAATAAGTCTTCCTTCCCCTTTTCCTCTTCTTCCTTCAGGTCTCATCAAATATGTCAGTTTTCCCAAGAATGCTTTCTTGATTACTCCCCCTACCAAGACCACTTTGATGGCCCTATTACTTTGTGCTCACTCTTTGTGGTCACACTCAGCATCCTATACAGGAATTACTGTTTTATCTATACCCCTCACTAGGCTGAAAGCAGGGATAGTTACAATTCTAGCATATACCATTGGAACCATAATATACAATAAATATTTTTTGTATGATTGAATAAAGTGGGCAGAAAATTTAAAGTTACATGTGGTATAATTTTTTCCTAGTTCTTGGGCTATTTGTAAGTTAAAAATAGAAACATAAGAAAAGAAACACAAGGTCTCATTACTATCCAATTCCACTTATACAGATTTTGTTTTTCATGTAATTAATTACATGAAACAGATTAAACAACTAAAATGAAATATTTTTTCATTATCTAAGTTTTAAATGGGAGGGGAAATGGCTAAATGATCACTGTAATTCCTTCCTACTCTAAAATTCTACAGTTCGAATATTTTAAAGCCAAATTAGTGTTAATTATCAAATGCTGTCATAAGTAATTCTTAAATTACCATATTTAATAAGTTTGTTGATTTTTCCATTACATATTGTAGTAGACCTGTGTTGTTTTTTTTTTAAGCCAGTGGCCTTCTTTTAGATCTATTTTTGGTGTAAGTTAAATAGGAAGCAGAAACTTAATATACCACAGTGATCATATTTTGGATATAATCCAGGAAAATGGAAATGTATTTCTGGTTTTGACCACCAGAGGGTGAGCATATTATTTCATTATTCATTAGTGCACACATATGCCCCAGAGAGAGAGAGACTGATAATATTTCTCAGCAGTGGATTAAGTCCTTTATGACTTCTAAGACTGCTTTGGGGAAATATATTGTATATTGTGGATACATCCATACACAGGCATATACACCCATTCTTATTAGAGAATATATAAAAATTATTTCTAACTTGTAAAGTGGATACTAAATCTTCAGCTCTTAAAAGGCTCTTCACTTATTCATGAATTTACAAGTATTATATAAGGACATATAGAGATAGCCCTGCTAGCTTTACATAGGATTGTAAAGCCTATCTTTGCTACTCAGCCTTGCTTAATTTCTGGAAAAAATAAACTACATAAAGATTTGAGGAAAAATAAGGCAAATAATGGATTGATTTAGGGAAAGTAGATGCGATTCATATGGAGACACAATTTAGGGGCCAGGGACTAGGAATTGTTGCTGAAAATCTAAGAGGTAAAGGATTTTGATTAAAGTGTCTGTACTTATTAGCTATGGCTAATTCTTGTCTAAGGAAGATGAAGAATAGGCATTCTCAATTCTTATGAATAATTCACAAGCTGCATATATTTGCAATATTTGACCACAGTTGATTTAAAGATATATATGAATGTTAAAAAGAAGACCAACATAAAGTGGTTAGAAGTATGGTTCCATTCCCTCCAAATTTAAAAACAATATTTTAAAATTTCTTTTAGATACAGTTGGTAAACATCCAACATTTTATACATATTCTTAACTTTATTCTTTCCTCTGCAATTTAACACAAGGTCATCTAAATTAAATTCAAGACCAGCTTAAGTTCAATCATCCATATGAGGCTAATGTCAACATATAATATCAATGCAATAGTGCCAGTTACAGAATACCAGCATTGTAACCTTTCTGGCAATTATAGATATGAATATGCAGCATTACTAAAACATACATTTCTCTGTGCCGTTTCTAAACATCTGTTGTAAAAATTGTTTGAATTTAGCTTCTTCAGAAAGACTTGTTTTCTTCTTTGCAGAGCAGTAACAATTTTGGAAGACAAGTAGACTGGTGAATGGTATACAAGGACATAAAATTAGCAAGTATCTAGCACACATGGCATTAGTTACAAGGCCGAAGTAGTAGACATGATCTCTGTCCTCAGGAGAAGAAAGAGCTGAGGAAATGAGTTACATGTTATCCTACTAAGGAATGATATTAAGTCTTAAATTACTGTAGTAAACACTGATCATTAAGCATAAACTAGGGATGAGTTAGGGTACAGGAACAGAAAAGGAAGGGAAGACTTGCCCAATTTGAGGGGAGAGGGGTGATAAGATTCTCTTGGAGGACTGAAGGAATGAAAGAAGTGTGGTTTGAAGCTGACAAGTGCTTTGATTTGTTTTTAGTCATGCAATACAATGTATTTTAAAATTTAAATAATGAAAAAAGGCACATTTTAATAACTATTAAAGGAAATGAGTCATAGGCTTTAAAATATTGAGAAATACTACACTAAAATATTAGACCATATTTGGTAGAACCAGTTTGGACAAGTTGGAAAGATTAGTGTGGCTGGAAGAATCAGGGAGATGAGCTAGAACTTTAACTGAACTTGAAGGGATAAAAGGGATTTAGAAGGGGGAGGAGGAAATTTCAGGCATTTTCTCATGTTTTTCACTTTTCCTACAATTTCCTGTATTGTATCTCTGCCTATTAATATCATAGGCAGTAAGTCAATAATCATACACTTATTGATTGCCGAATATGTATAGAGCACTGCTTTATTTACTGCATGTACACAGGTGATCAAACTAGACATTGTTCCTGCTCTCATTATATATAGTCTATCAGAGAAGATAGATTGTGAACAAGTATTACACACTGGGCCTTTAACATATATTTTTTATATGCTTCATTCTTCATGAAGCCTTTAAACCTTTCCCCAATGCAGAAGAAACTATTCTGCTTCTTGAGCTTCTATTTTAAATCTAATACTTTTTTTCTGTGAGTTTTTTTTTTTTTAATAAATTTATTTATTTATTTTTGGCTGCGTTGGGTCTTCGTGGCTGCACGCGGGCTTTCTCTAGTTTCGGCGAGCGGGGGCTACTCTTCACTGCAGTGCGCGGGCTTCTCATTGCGGTGGCTTCTCTTGTTGCGGAGCACAGGCTCTAGGCACGCGGGCTTCAGTAGTTGTGGCATGCAGGCTTCAGTAGTTTTGGCTCGAGGTCTCTAGAGCACAGGCTCAGTAGTTGTGGCGCACGGGCTTAGTAGCTCCGCGGCATGTGGGATCTTCCCGGACCAGGGCTCAAACCCGTGTGCCCTGCATTGGCAGGCGGATTCTTAACCACTGCACCACCAGGGAATCCCTCTGTGTGGTTCTAATTCCATATTAGCATAATTGTTATACAATAAATTTGACCTTTTGCGGGGGAGGAGGTGAGGTTATGTATTTCTATTGACTTAACACATGTATAGATTCATTTGACTACCACTGCAATCAGGATCCAGAGCAGTTCCCTCACCAATAAATTCCCTTGTCACATCCTCCTCTCCTCCTAGCTCCATACTCCCAGCTCCTGGCAATCCCTGATCTGTTTTCCATCACTATGGTTTTCTCTTTTTGAGAATGTCATATAAATGGGATCATGTATCAACCTTTTGAGACTGAATTTTTTCACTCAGCATAATGCCTTTGAGAATTATCCAAATTGGTGTATCAATAGTTTGTTCCTTTTACTGCTGAGTAGTTTTTCATCATAAAGATTTACACAATTTGTTTATTCATTCATCTGCTAGGTTGTTTCCAGTTTTTGGCAATATTAACAGAGCTGCTGTAACATTCAAGTATAGGTTCCTACGTGAACATAAGTTTTCATTTCTGTAGGGTAGATACCCGAACGTGAGATTACTGGATCATATGTTTAAGTGTATGTTTGACTTTTAAGAACTGTTTCAGTGTTTTCCAGAGTGGCTGTACCAGTTTGCATTTCTACCTGCAATGTATGAGAGTTCCAGTTGTTCTGCATCCTTGTTAGCACTTAGTTTGTCGGTATTTTTTATTTTAGTCATTCTAATAGATATGCAGTGTTATCTCATAGTGGTTTTAATTTGCATTCCCCTAACGGCCAATGATATTGAGCAACTTTTCATATGCTTCTTTACTATCTGTATATATCCTCTTCAGTGAGGTATCTCTTTAAGTCTTTTGCCCATTTTAAATTGGGTTGTTTTCTTACTGTTGAGTTTTGGGATTTTTTTTTTGTAATTATGTAAATTTTTTTTGAATTTTATTTATTTTTTATACAGCAGGTTCTTATTAGTCATCAATTTTATACACATCAGTGTATACACGTCGATCCCAATTTCCCAATTCATCACACCACCACCACCACCACACCCCCGGGGCTTTCCCCCCTTGGTGTTCATACGTTTGTTCTCTACATCTGTGTCTCAATTTCTGCCCTGAAAACCGGTTCATCTGTACCATTTTTCTAGGTTCCACATATATGCGTTAATATACGGTATTTGTTTTTCTCTTTCTGACTTACTTCACTCTGTATGACAGTCTCTAGATCCATCCACGTCTCTACAAATGACCCAATTTCATTCCTTTTTATGGCTGAGTAATATTCCACTGTATATATGTACCACATCTTCTTCATCCATTCAACTGTTGATGGGCATTTAGGTTGCTTCCATGACCTGGCTATTGTAAATAGTGCTGCAATGAACATTGGAGTGCATGTGTCTTTTTGAATTATGGTTTTCTCTGGGTATATGCCTAGTAGTGGGATTGCTGGGTCATATGGTAATTCTATTTTTAGTTTTTTAAGGAACCTCCATACTGTTCTTCATAGTGGCTGTATCAATTTACATTCCCACCAACAGTGCAAGAGGGTTCCCTTTGCTCCACACCCTCTCCAGCATTTGTTGTTTGTAGATTTTCAGATGATACCCATTCTAACTGGTGTGAGGTGATACCTCACTGTAGTTTTGATTTGCAGTTCTCTAATAATTAGTGATGTTTTCATGTGCTTCTTGGCCATCTATATGTCCTCTCTGGAGAAATGTCTATTTAGGTCTTCTGCCCATTTTTTAATTGGGTTGTTTGTTTTTTTAATATTGAGGTGCATGAGCTGTTTATATATTTTGGAGATTAATCCTTTGTCCGTTGATTCTTTTGCAAATATTTTTTTCCCATTCTGAGGGTTGTCTTTTCGTCTTGTTTGTAGATTCCTTTGCTTTGCAAAAGCTTTTAAGTTTCATTAGGTCCAATTTGTTTATTTTTGTTTTTATTTCCATTACTCTAGGAGGTGGATCAAAAAAGATCTTGCTGTGATTTATGTCAAAGGGTGTTCTTCCTATATTTTCCTCTAAGAGTTTTATAGTGTCCAGTCTTACATTTAGACTGGACATTTTGAGTTTATTTTTGTGTATGGTGTTAGGGAGTGCTCTAATTTCATTCTTTTACATGTAGCTGTCCAGTTTTCCCAGCACCACTTATTGAAGAGACTGTCTTTTCTCCATTGTATATCCTTGCCTCTTTTGTCATAGATCAGTTGACCATAGGTGCATGGGTTTATCTCTGGCTTTCTATCCTATTCCAGTGATCTATATTTGTTTTTGTGCCAGTACCATATTGCCTTGATTACTGTAGCTTTGTAGTATAGTCTGAAGTCAGGGAGTCTGATTCCTCCAGCTCCGTTTTTTTCCCTCAAGACTGATTTGGCTTTTTGGGGTCTTTTGTGTCTCCATACAGATTTTACGATTTTTTGTTCTAGTTCTGAAAAAAATGCCATTAGTAATTTGAAAGTGATTGCTTTGGGTAGTATAGTCATTTTCACAATATTGATTCTTCCAATTCAAGAACATGGAATATCTCTCCATCTGTTGGTATCACCTTTAATTTCTTTCAACAGTGTCTTATAGTTTTCTGCATACAGGTCTTTTGTCTCCCTAGGTGGGTTTATTCCTAGGTATTTTATTCTTTTTGTTTCAATGGTAAATGGGAGTGTTTCCTTAATTTCTCCTTCAGATTTTTCATCATTAGTGTATAGGAATGCAAGAGATTTCTGTGCATTAACTTTGTATCCTGCAACTTTACCAAATTTATTGATTAGCTCTAGTAGTTTTCTGGTAGCATCTTTAGGATTCTCTATGTATAGTATCATGTCATCTGCAAACAGTGACACTTTTACTTCTTCTTTTCCAATGTGTATTCCTTTTATTTCTTTTTCTTCTCTGATTGCTGTGGCTAAGACTTCCAAAACTATGTTGAATAACAGTGATGAGAGTGGACATCCTTGTCTTGTTCCTGATCTTAGAGGAAATGCTTTCAGTTTTTCACCATTCAGAATGATGTTTGCTGTGGGTTTGTCGTATATGGCCTTTAGTATTTGAGGTAGGTTCCCTCTATGCCCACTTTCTGGAGTGTTTTTATCATAAATGGGTGTTGAATTTTGTCAGAAGCTTTTTCTGCATCTATTGAGATGATCATATGATTTTTATCCTTCAATTTGTTAATATGGTGTATCACACTGATTGATTTGCATATATTGAAGAATCTTTGCATCCCTGGGATAAATCCCACTTGATCATGGTGTATGATCCTTTTAATGTGTTGTTGGATTCTGTTTGCTTGTATTTTGTTGATGATTTTTGCATCTATATTCATCAGTGATATTGGTCTGAAGTTTTCTTTTTTTGTAGTATCTTTGTCTGGTTTTGGTATCAGGGTGATGGTGGCCTCAAAGAATGAGTTTGGCAGTGTGCCTTCCTCTGCAATCTTTTGGAAGAGTTTGAGAAGGATGGGTGTTAGCTCTTCTCTAAGTGTTTGATAGAACTCATCTGTGAAGCCATCTGGTCCTGGACTTTTGTTTGTTGGAAGATTTTTAATCACACTTTCAGTTTCATTACTTGTGATTGGTCTGTTCATATTTTCTTTTCTTTTTCTATTTTTTGTATTTCCTGGTTCAGTCTTGGAAGGTTATAGCTTTCTAAGAATTTGTCCATTTCTTCCAGGTTGTCCATTTTATTGGCATATAGTTGTTTGTAGTAATCTCTTATAATCCTTTGTATTTCTGCAGTGTCAGTTGTGATTTCTTCTTTTTCATTTCTAATTTTATTGAGTCCTCTCCCTCTTTTTCTTGATGAGCCTGGCTAATGGTTTATCAATTTGTTTATCTTCTGAAAGAACCAGCTTTCAGTTTCACTGATCTTTGCTATTGTTTTCTTTGTTTCTATTTCATTTATTTCTGCTCTGATCTTTATGATTTTTTTCCTTCTGCTAACTTTGGGTTTTGTTTGTTCTTCTTGCTCTAGTTCCTTTAGGTGTAATGTTAGATTGTTAATTTGAGATTTTTCTTGTTTCTTGAGGTAGGCTTGTATAGCTATAAACGTCCCTCTTAGAACTGCTTTTGCTGCATCCCATAGGTTTTGGATTGTCGTGTTTTCATTATCATTTGTCTCTAGGTATTTTTTGATAGCATCTTTGATTTCTTCAGTGATCTCTTGGTTATTTAGTAATGTATTGTTTAGCCTCCATGTGTTTGTGCTTTTTACGTTTTTTTCCCTGTCATTGATTTCTAATCTCATAGCATTGTGTTCAGAAAAGATGCTTGATATGATTTTAATTTTCTTAAATTTACTGAGGCTTGATTTGTGACCCAAGGTGTGATCTATCCTGGAGAATGTTCCATGTGCACTTGAAAAGAAAGAGTAATCTGCTGTTTTTGGATGGAATGCACTATAAATATCAATTAAATCCTTCTGGTCTATTGTGTCATTTAAAGCTTGTGTTTCCTTATTAATTTTCTGTTTGGATGAGCTGTCCATTGGTGTAAGTGAGGTGTTAAAGTCCCCCACTATTGTGTTACTGTCAATTTCCTCTTTTAGAGCTGTTAGCAGTTGCCTTATGTATTGAGGTGCTCCTATGTTGGGTGCATATATATTTATAATTGTTATATCTTCTTGGATTGATCCCTTGATCATTATGTAGTGTCCTTCCTTGTCTCTTGTAACATTCTTTATTTTAAAGTCTGTTTTATCTGATATGAGTATTGCTACTCCAGCTTTCTTTTGATTTCCATTTGCATGGAATATCTTTTTCCATCCCCTCACTTTCAGTCTGTATGTGTCCCTAGGTCTGAAGTGGGTCTCTTGTAGACAGCATATATATAGGTCTTGTTTTTGTATCCATTCAGCAAGCCTGTGTCTTTTGGTTGGAGCATTTAATCCATTCACGTTTAAGGTATTTATTGATATGTATGTTCCTATGACCATTTTCTTAATTGTTTTGGGTTTGTTTTTGTAGGTCCTTTTCTTCTCTTGTGTTTCCCACTTAGAGAAGCTCCTTTAGCATTTGTTGTAGAGCTGGTTTGGTGGTGCTGAATTCTCTTAGCTTTTGCTTGTCTGTAAAGCTTTTGATTTCTCCATTGAATCTGAATGAGATCCTTGCTGGGTAGAATAATCTTGGTTGTAGGTTCTTCCCTTTCATCACTTTAAGTATATCATGTCACTCCCTTCTGGCTTGTAGAGTTTCTGCTAAGAAATCAGCTGTTAACCTTATAGGAGTTCCCTTGTATGTTATTTGTCGCTTTTCCCTCGCTGCTTTCTATAATTTTTCTTTGTCTCTAATTTTTGCCAATTTGATTACTATGTGTCTCGGTGTGTTTGTCCTTGGGTTTATCCTGTATGGGACTCTCTGTACTTCCTGGACTTGGGTCGCTATTTCCTTCCCCATGTTAGGGAAGTTTTCAACTATAATCTCTTTAAATATTTCTCGGGTCCTTTCTGTCTCTCTTCTCCTTCTGGGACCTCTATAATGCAAATGTTGTTGCATTTAATGTTGTCCCAGGGGTCTCTTAGACTGTCTTCATTTCTTTTCATTCTTTTTTCTTTATTCTGTTCCACAGCAGTGAATTCCACTATTCTGTCTTCAAGGTCACTTATCTGTTCTTCTGCCTCAGTTATTCTGCTATTGATTCCTTTTAGAGCATTTTAAATTTCATTTATTGTGTTGTTAATATCTGTTTGTTTGTTCTTTAATTTTTCTAGATCTTTTTTAAACATTTCTTGCGTCTTCTCGATCTTTGCCTCCATTCTTTTTCTGAGGTCCTGGATCATCTTCACTATCATTATTCTGAAATCTTTTTCTGGAAGGTTGCCTATCTCCACTTCATTTAGTTGTTTTTCTGGGGTTTTATCTTGTTCCTTCATCTGATACATAGCCCTCTGCCTTTTCATCTTGTGTATCTTTCTGTGAATGTGTTTTTTGTTCCACAGGCTGCAGGACTGTAGTTCTTCTTGCTTCTTCTGTCTTCCCTCTGATCTGCTAGTGTTGGAGGGTCTCCTGCAGAGGCGGGGCAGGGCTGTGTGTTACCATGAGGACAAGGACAGCAGCAGCAGAAGTTCTGGGAAGTACTCCTTGGTGTGAGCCCTCCCAGGGTCTGTCATTAGCCCTACCAAAGAGCCTGGGTAGGCCAAGTTTTGGGATTCTTTATAAATTCTGGTACATCTTTTGTTGGAGATGTGATTTGAAAATATTGTCTCTAGGCTATAGTTTGTCTTTTCATTCTCTCAATTGTGTCATATGGAGAGCAAGTGTTTAACTTTGATTAACTCCAATTCATCAGTTTTTCCTTTAATGGATCATGCATTTGGTGTCAAATTTAAGAAGTTGTTGCCTAACCCCAAGTCACAAAGATTTCCTTTTGTTCTAAAAATTTTATAGTTTTACTTTGTACATTTATATCTATGATCTTTTTTCCCCCATTTTAATTAAATATTTGACTTAGCTCTTTATTTTTTTGTGTGTGATCTATTTTGAATTAATTTTTGTGTGTGCTGTAAGGTTTAGGTTGAGGTTCATTTTTCTTTTTTTCCATATGGATTTCAATTATCCTGGCACCATTCGCTGAAAAGATTATTCTTTCTCCGTTAAATTGCTCTTTTATTTCTGGACTCTATTCTGTTCCATTGATCTGTCTGGAGTTCCCCTAACCAATACTACACTGTCTTGTTAGTGTAGCTTTATATATAGGAAGCCTTTTAATCAGATAATGTGATTCCTCCAATTTTATTGTGCTTTTCCAAAGTCATCTAGTTTCTTTACCTTTCTAAAGAAATTTTAGGACTAGTCTACAAAACGTTTATATATCTACAAAAAGTTTTGCTGGAATTTTGATTGATATTGTGTTAAATGTATTGATCATTTGGGGCAACTGACATGTTTATTATGTTGATGCTTCCAATCCATGAACATGGCATAACTCTTCATTTATTTAGGCTTTCTTTTATTTATTTCATAAGCATTTTATAGTTTTTAGCATACAAATCCTATACATTCTTTATTAGATTTGCATCTAAGTATTTTATTTTTATGAGCTATTGTAAATCTATTTTTTAAAATTTCAGTTTAAACAGTTGTACATTGCTAGTATATAAAAATATGATTGATTTTTGTGTATTGGTCTTATATCCTGAGGCTCTTGCTAAACTAATATATTAGTCCTAGGAGTTTTTTGTTTGTAGATTTCTTAGGATTTTTTTCATAGAAAAACATGTCATCTGCAATAAGGACACTTTCATTTCTTTCTTTTCAATCTGTATGCCTTTTCTTTTTTCTTTCTTTATTGTATTGGCTAAGACTTCCATAATTATGTTAAATAAGTATGATAAAAGTGGATATCCTTACCTTGCTCCCAGTCTTAGGGAATAAAGCGTTTATTCCTACACCATTAATGCAATGTTAGCTGAAAATATTTTTGTAGAAGCCCTTTATTAGGTTTGGGAAGTTTCCTTCTATTCCTAGTTTGCTGAGAGTTTTTATCAGGATCCTGAATTCTGTGAAATATTTTTTCTGCATCATCCTATGGTTTTTCTTCTTTAGACTGTTAATATAGTGAATTACACTGATTGATTTTCAAATATTGAATCACCCTTTCATTCTCAGGATAAACCCCACTTGGTTGTGATACATTATTCTTTTTATATATTGTGGATTCAATTGACTAGTATATTACTGAGCATATTTTTGACTATGTATATGAGGGATATTGGTCTGTAGTTTTCTTGATTTGTAATGTCTTTGTCTGGTTTGGGTATCAGAGCTATGCTGGCTTCATAAAATGAGTCTGGAATGTTCACTCCTCTTATTTTCTGGGAGAGATTGTAGGGAACTGGTGTTATTTCTTCTTTAAATATTTGAATTTGCCATTAAAACCATCTGGGTGTGGAGATTTTTCGAGGTTTAATTATTAATTCAATTTTTTTTAACAGTTATGGGACCATTCTGTTTATCTTTTTCATCTCGGGTGGGGGGTAGTTGGTAGTTTGTGGGTTTTGAGGAATTGGTCCATTTTATCAGAGTTGTCAAATTTATGCACATAGAGTTTTTAAAAATTGTTTATGGGGTCTGTGGTGATATCCCCTTTTTAATTCCTAATATTAGTAAAATGTGTCTTCTTTGCCACTGGCTGCAGGTTTATCGATTTTATTGATCTTTTCAAAGAGCCAACTTTAAGTTTCATTAATTTTTCCCTATTTTTATGTTTTCAATCTCATTGAAATCTGTCTTATGTTTATCATTTTCTTCTTTCTGCTTGCCTTGGGTTTATTTGTTCTTTTTCTATTTTGTTAAGGTAAAAGCTTAGGTTATTGATTTGGGACCTTTCTACTCTAATACTAGCTTTAAAAATCAATACTTTTTTTTGTGGCTCATGCTTTTTTCTTGTATTTTATTAATTTGTATACATGTCTGTACTCTCCTATTTTAAATGCCTTGAGTACAAGAATCTTATCTTACATGACAAATCTGGGCCTACCTAAGTATCTTGTACTATATGTTTAGTAAGTATTTCATAGAAGCCTTGAATGGAAGGATGGATGGATGAAAGGAGAGTTAGTGAAGACAATGAATATAAATTATTTCAAAGATATCTTCGATATTAAGAAAATATACAGCAGGAGCTACAGGAGTCAGGAGTGTCAACGGAAGGAAACAAAACAATTCACTCTGAGGAAAAATTGCTAAAGCAAATCTAAGCTACTTCTGATAGGGAGTATTCAGAATCTCAGTGTGGTATACAGAACACTCACAGTATGTTATGTTCAATTCTACATAGTGGATGAAACAGAGACTCTGTTTCCTAGACAATTCAACAAAATATTTTAATTTGTTAGATAATTTAAGCAAAACAATAATTTGGAAATAATTACATCCATGATTTTCTCAATTCCTTTTTTATTTGTGATATACCTGACATACTTTCCTCTGTTGTTAATTCATTGGTAGAGCCTCAGGCTAGCCTTCTTTTCTTATTCTGTCTCTTGCTGACCACCTGAAGTCACACTTTAGGCCTCTAGAGAATCAGGCCATGAGTTTCTTGTCTAGACTTCTCCATAAAGTTAAAGCATCTGTGTTAGTTTCCTATGGTTGTTGTAACAAATTACCACAAATTTGGTGGCTTAATACAACATAAATTTTCTCCCACAGTTTTGGAGGCCAGAAGTCCAAAATCAGTAACACTGAGCAAAATCAAGTTGTCATCAGGCTGTGCTCTTTCCAGAGGTTCTAGAGGAGAAAGCATTTCTTGCCTTTTCCAGCTTTTGGTGGCTGCTGGCATTCCTTGGTGTGTGGCTGCATCACTCCAAGTTCTGCCTTTATGGTCATATTGTTTCTCCTCTTCTGTAGTCAAAATCTCCCTCCTTCTCCCACTTGTAAGGACACTTGTGATTGCATTTAGAGCCTGCCTGATTAATCCAAGATAATCTCCCATCTCAAGATTCTTAATTATACCTGCAAAGTCCTTTTTTTGCCAAAAAAGATAACATTCATGGGTATCTTTTGGGGGGGCATTAGTTAGCCTACCATAGCATCTTGATTTCTTAATCGAGAACACTGATGAGGGCTTCCCTGGTGGCGCAGTGGTTGAGAGTCCGCCTGCTGACGCAGGGGACACGGGTTCGTGCCCCGGTCTGCGAAGATCCCACATGCCGCAGAGCTGCTGGGCCCGTGAGTAATGGCCTCTGAGCCTGCGCATCCGGAGCCTGTGCTCCGCAATGGGAGAGGCCACAACAGTGAGAGGCCCGTGTACCGCAAAAAAAAAAAAAAGAACACTGATGAAATGGGATAACAGAAGACATTCATTATCTCTTTAAAAATGTCTTTCATAATCTGTATTTTAAAAAGCTTATCTTTTTGTCATTTATATTATTAATATTTGCATATCAAATATTCATATAAATTAATTCCGACTGATATCCTTTATAGTAGATTCCAAAAATGAATTCTAAGGGAAAAGTCCAATTTATCATATATCCATCTTTTTCACATAAAACTTCATGAATAACCATCTGACACTGAAACATGAGTGCAGAAACTATTATTATTTTGGCAAGGAACAAACAATTTCAGAATCGCTGACTACAGATATCCATTAAGTTTTATTCAAATAAGTTTTAAGCACCTGAATAACTTACAGGTGCAGATAGAATAGATATTGAATGGTTTTATACTACTTACACATGTAGGAACAAGTCATTTCAGCAAATTATAAATAGATCAAAATTTAACATAATGAACTAAATCTACAGCCACAAAGAACCTATGATTTAGGTTTAACAAAAGAACAAAAATGACATTTGCAGTGTTGTTCAGTAATAATTTGTATGGGGATATGGAATCATCAATTAGTTATTTGACAGCTACAAATAATTGAAAATTCTTGTAAAGATTACCTACGACTTACGTATTCCATCAGATTTCTCATAATTGAGAGACCTCCTTACAGGCCTAGTAGAACACTTGGGTAGGAGAGAGATTTGGGTGACCATTCTAGGCCTAAACTGGAGACCATTCCGATATTCCTCAATATATACTGCTCTGCTATCACTTGACACCACCAGATAGGAAATTGAGTGCACAAAAATAATGAGTTGTTTTGTTTTTAACTACAATATGATACACGTTTTTATTGTATGCCATATAGGGTCTTTCTAAGGCCTTGTCTACATGCTGTTAATTACTTTTCAGTGTTTTTTATTTTGATAATCAGTTTCTGTATTAGTCATATAACCAGTGTTAAATGGCTAATGCCACTAGATCACCCACTTCACCACCCAGTGTTTCCACTATAAATTCCATACATGTCTTTTTCATTATAAAATGCGTACCATCTGCAATTTGTTGAAGTCATCAAAGATTGATATCCTATGGTAAACACATTTCTTTAAATCATTATAGTTGGAATGCAAATGATGATTTGTGGGCTTCCCTGGTGGCGCAGTGGTTGAGAGTCCGCCTGCTGATGCAGGGGACACGGGTTCGTGCCCCGGTCCGGGAAGATCCCACATGCCGCGGAGTGGCTGGGCCCGTGAGCCATGGCCGCTGAGTCTGTGCGTCCAGAGCCTGTGCTCCGCAACAGGAGAGGCCATAACAGTGAGAGGCCCGCGTACCGCAAAAAAAAAAAAAAAACACACAAAAACAAAAACAACAAATGATGATTTGTGAAGGGTGAAGGTAAAGCTGCTTTAATGAACACTGTATTTGGAAATGGGATTTGACCAAGCATTATATACTTATCTAGCAACGACTTAACCTACCTTCCATTTATACACACTTGTATATGTAGATAGAGAAATCATTCAACTCTTTCACAAAATCGCCCACTGCTTGTCCCTCGACCTAGATCAAACTTAACAAAATTCTGGATAATTTGGTTTATAGGAAGGCTCCTAAATGGCATATTAATAACTTACGTAAAAAGCAAATCTTCCTTGCCTTTGAATGTAACCTAATAGGTTTGAACTCAGGTTTATGGAAGGCTGGATAACATACAGAAGAAACACATTTAAATCTTCCTGCTAGGTCAATGTTCCTAAAGAAGTTGTTTTTCAAAGGTAGAAAAGCCTAACTTTTTCACACTGCAGTTCTTGGCCTTTAAATGTTGGCGTTTCTCAGAGCTTGGTGTTGGACTCTCTTTTTTTTTTTTCTGTACTCTATATTCTCTCCCTGGGTGATCTCATTCACTCTCATGTTTTCAAATGCCATCTATATGCTAACGGGTTATAAGTTCATATCACTTGGCCAAGTCTCTTTTCTAAGCTCTAGACCTCTATATCTAACACATTATTCTATAACTCCTCTTGGATGCATGACAGGCACCTCAGACCTTACATATCTAAAACAGAATTCATGATTATACTGCACTACCCTCCAACCCCACATTTCTTTTAATAGTCCCAGTCCCAGATTGCCAGGAGATACCACTCCTTTTCACTTACCCTATACATACAGTCTATCAGCAAGTTCTGTTGACTCTACTTTCTGAAAATATCTTGAGTCCATTCACTCCTATATATCTCCTTTGATTTCAACCTAGTACAATCCACTATAGTTTTCCACTTGCCTATTTGGTTTCACTTCATGCACTTTCTTTCATTCATACACACAGGAGCCAGAGTGATCTCTTAAAAATGCTATTATGATCATAGTATTCCTCTGCTTAAAACCCTTTTGGCATGCTACAATAGGATGAACCTTGAAGACATTATGCTAAGTGAAATAAGCCAGACACAAAAGGACAAGTGTTGTACGATTCCACATATATGAGAATAGAATAGTTAAATTCATAGAGACAAAGTAGAATGGTGGTTCCCAAGTGCTGAGAGAGGGAGGAATGAGAGGCTATTATTTAAGTGGTACAGTGGTTCAGTTTGGGGTGATGAAAAGGTTCTGGAGATAGTGGTAATGGTTGCACAATGAATGTATTTAATGCCACTGAACGTACTTAAAAATGGTTAAAGTGGTAATTTTTATATTATGTATATTCTACCACAATTAAAAAAAACCTTTTGGTTGCTCATTGCTATTATGATAAAGATCCTAATGTTTGACACCATCCAGAAGGCCTGACATGATTAGACCCTCTACCCCTCAGTTTCTATGCTACAGTTACACTGATTGCTCTTTAAATCCTCGATGGCACAAATTTTCCTTCTTACTTCAAACCTGCCCCCTTAACATTCCTTCTCATGGAGTGAAATGTTCTTTCCTCCCTTTTCACCTGGCCAACTACTGCTCATCCTTCCAGTCCTCAGCTTGTACATCAGCTCCTCCAGGATATTTTCCCTGACTGCTCCAATGATAGATCCTCCTATTTACATTTTAAAGCACCACTATGTATTTGTAGCACTTATCACAGTTATGATTTGTTATTCAGTATTTGTCTCCTCTAACATATGGAAAACTCCGTGGGATCAGGGACCATTCTGACTTGTTCACCTAACACCTTTTAAAGAGCTGGTGCTTAGTAGCAGTTCAAAACGTATTTGTAGAATGAATGAACCAATACATGAATGAATGAATGCCATCTAAAGGATAACTCATTAATGAAATAACATGAGAATTACCATTTAAAAGAGGTAATAAAAAGAAAAAATGTGTTTTTATTATTATAAAAACAATACAAATTCCCTATAGAAATTCCCTATGGAATACAAATTCCCTATGGAAGATACAAATACAAATTCCCTATGGAAGATCCTGATAAAACATAAAGGAATATATAAGAATTACCCTATCCCACAACCCAGAAGTAATCATTGTTATATATGTTGATCTATTTCCTTTTAGTCCTTTGCATGTATGTGTTTCTAAAAGAAAGAAATGAAAACACTCAAGTAGGATAATACTATATACACAATTTTGTTTCTTTTACGTTACACTATTTACTTAAGCCCATAATATAAGTAATGCCGAGTTAGAATATCTTTTTTTTTTTTTTTTTTTTTTTTTTGCGGTACACGGGCCTCTCACTGTTGTGGCCTCTCCCGTTGCGGAGCACAGGCTCCGGACGCGCAGGCTCAGCGGCCATGGCTCACGGGCCCAGCTGCTCCGCGGCATGTGGGATCTTCCCGGACCGGGGCACGAACCCGCGTCCCCTGCATCGGCAGGCGGACTCTCAACCACTGTGCCACCAGGGAAGCCCTAGAATATCTTTTGATAAATCTTTGATAGCATCTTGGATTTTTATTAGGATTAATTAGTGAAAGTAGATACATTGTATGAACATGAAAAAATATGAATCAGAAAAAAGATGAAAGGGGCACATATCTCACTATAATCTAACTGCAAGGAAGACAACTTACTTTTTCTATAACAACTTAATGTTTTCTAAACTCCATTCTGCTCAGGTGGCAGAGACTTAGATTTCTATGAGTAGATACAAATCTTAGTCCACAGAGTTAAGTGTTCAGGAAATAATATTTATTTCTCTAGAATTCATCTTGATTTCTATTTCATTTGCCTGAGATAATCCATCTGGGACTATCATTAGGTACAGTTAGCTTATATGGCACCAAACATTGGGGAAGAATACCTGGCCTCTGATACCAAATGTCTTTGGAGGCACACAATCATCCTGTCGGATTCTTGACCATTTGTCCACACTGCCAAGAATTCTCATTTCTATTTGTATGGGCACTTCAGGTCCAATGGCTTCTTTTCCCACTTCACTTGCCACCCAGGAGGGAACAGGAATCATTCTGCTGCTTTTCTCAATACTAAAACTTGGAAATCTGTAAGTCAGTTTTTGAGTGCAGGTAGAATATTCGAACATGATGGGATATAACTTCCATGATTGTTACATTATGTGGCAAAATGGAGGTTATCCAGGTATTCTGATCTAATCACACAAGCCCTTTACAAAGCAGTAGTTTTCTCTGGCTGATGGTTGAAGAGGGAGTCAGAGATTGCAGCCATGAGAAGGACTCACTGTAGGTGGCCTCTAGGAGCAGAGAGTGGAGCCTGGCTGACAGCCACCAAAGAAACAAGGACCTCAGACATACAACTGCAGGGAAATGGATCCTGCAACAATTTGAATGAACTTGGAAGCAGATTCTTCCCAGAGCCTCCAGGTAAGAGCCCAGCCTAGCCAATACCTCGATTTCAGCCTTGTTGTACAGGTACTATGAACATTCAACCCAGCCAAACCACCCCCCGCAAGACATCTGACCTGTAGAACTGTGATAATAAATGGGCGTTAAGTTGCTGACTCTGTGGTAATGTGTTACACAGCAAGACAAATAATATAAGGGGATTACATAAAAGCATGATTACCAGGAGGAGGGGATCGTGGGGACCACCATCTACAGGAGCCCAGTCAAGATCCGCAGAACCACCCAGTTAACTCATAAAATCATGGGCAATGAGAATAAATGGTGATTGTCTAAGTTTAAGAGTGGTTTGTTATATAGCTAAAGCTAATTGTTACAACTTCTGAGGTGAGAGAAGTATGGAACAAGTCCTCTGAAATGAAAAGCCCCATCCTAGTTCCAAAGATAGGGAAGAATAGAGAAAGAGCATGAGATCTGAAGTTGAGCCCACCACTTTATAATAACGAGTTACCATTTACTGAGCAGCTATCAGTACTGTGCGAGGAGCTCTATGTTCAGTATGTCATTTAATCCATACAACTCTGAGAGGTTCGTATTTCTAAGATGCAGTGATTCTATGCTATATTTTCATTTTGTGGAGTCAGGTAACCTTGATTACATTCACCATTCTATTCTCAATCTTCTAGTCTATAAAATGAGTTTGATTATACTACTTAATTCACAAGATGATACTACTCTATAAGCATCATGCTGCTTTACTTACATCAGCTGATTATGATTGAATCTGTTTGGATCAGAACATGGCTAGTTTCTAAAGGGTCTCAGGTGAGTCTACTGTGTATGCATGATTGAGAACTAGGGACATACAAAACCCCATTAATTCTTGCAGAAATTCTCTAAGATAGGTTTTGTGTCCATTTTATAGTAAAGAAACATATGCCCACAGATATTAACTAGCTTTCCCTGGTTAACGCATCTTGTAAATGACACATTTCTCAAGCAGAGGAGACAACCACTCTCACCAAATCAAGGGAGATGCTGAACCTAAAAGACAGAAGATTCCTACTTAACAATCGAGCCTCTTTCATTGACTCTGTATCCTCCAACCCTCTGTGGCCACCTCAGTTCTTTTTGATCTCTTCACCAATTCTGAACTACATAAATAACTGGTGGTAGTAACACTCAGCCTTACCGTGTATTTGTACATATGTTTATCAACGCTTCCCCATACATTTCCTAGTTCTCAAACCTGGTGACATGCAGGCAAATCATGGTAAGAGCCCTGGCTTGGGAGCCACATCCACCTGAGTTGGCCTCCTGCATATACTTATCTCTGTGGCCTTGACTAGTTTTTATTCCCTCCCTCCCTCCCTCCCTCCCTCCCTTCCTTCCTTCCTTCCTTCCTTCGGTACGCGAGCCTCTTACTGTTGTGGCCTCTCCCGTTGCAGAGCACAGGCTCCGGACGCGCAGGCTCAGCGGCCATGGCTCACGAGCCCAGCCGCTCCGCGGCATGTGGGATCTTCGCAGACCGGGTCACGAACCCGTGTCCCCTGCATCGGCAGGCGACTCTCAACCACTGTGCCACCAGGGAAGCCCCCATTTTATTTTTTGAATCTCAGTTTTGTGAGCATGAAATAGGGGAAAAAATAAAACCTGTACTTTAGAAACGTTATACTCAGTAAACATTATATTCAATAATTACCTATTAGTACACCCACCCTAACCAAATGAAGTGTGGGCCATCAGTAAACAGGTGGAAAGTAGTAGGTTGAATTAGACCTTTGAATTAGACACAAATACCCTAATATTTAGAGAATAGAAAAAATGAGTCAAAATCTAGCTAAGGCTGACACTTCCATCCCTCAGAACGTGTTTCCGGAAAGTTATTTACACATGAAACTCCAGCTTAACCACAGGAAATGTTGTACAGATCTTCTTCCACTTAGGGTTACCTCCTGATAAACCCACCGTTAGGTGAAACTATCATAAGGGGAAAACGCATTTAATACACCTAACCTAGCAAACACTGTAGCTCAGCTTAGCTTACCTATAAGAGTACTTACTTTACCCTGCAGTTGGGCCAATTCATCTAACACAAAGCCTATTTTATACTAAAGTGTTGAATGTCTCATGCAATTTATTGAATACTGTACTGAAAGTGAAAAACAGAATGGTTGTATGGATACAGAGTGGTTCCACGTGTATTGGTTGTTTACCCTCCTGATCAAGTGGCTGACTGGGAGCTGGGGCTGGGTTTGCTGTCACAGCTCAGCATCTCCAGTGTACAGAGTACCTACTGCATATTGCTAGCCCAGGAAAAGATCAAAAATCAAAATTAGAAGTATGGCTTCTACTGAATGCTTATTGCTTTCGCACCATCATAAAGCGGAAAAATCCTAAGTTGGAACCTTCCCAAGTCTTCTAAGTCCGGCTGTCCCTACTCTATTTTTCCCACTCTGCCTCAAGTCCTTGCCCTGTGACCCGGTCCCTACCCCAAGCTCTGCTCTTCCACTTATGGGAGGAGTTCCGGATTTCATTTTACAGCGGATGGGTTTACGAGGGGAGGGTAAATCAGAGAGGCTCCACCCATCACACTGGTGGCCTAGGGGTGGGCGCACCCCATTCCCCTCCCTCTCGGACCTGCAAGGAGGTGGGCTGGCCGCGAAGGGAGGGCCCTGTCCCCTGTCCCTTTAAGGAGGAGGGACGAGCACCGCTGAGAGAGCCTGCATTGCCCCGACCCGTCAGCGGCCTCACCACACAGCAGCTGCAGCCACAACTCCGGTCGCCCCTCGCTTAGCAGAGTCCGCTCGGGCCCCAGGAAGCTAGTCGCCACCATGGTGAAGATCGTGACCGTTAAGACCAAGGCGTACCAAGACCAGAAGCCGGGCACGAGCGGGCTGCGGAAGCGGGTGAAGGTGTTTCAGAGCAGCGCCAACTATGCCGAGAATTTCATCCAGAGTATCATCTCCACCGTGGAGACGGCAAAGCGGCAGGAGGCCACCCTGGTGGTGGGCGGTGACGGCAGGTTCTACATGAAGGAGGCTATCCAGCTCATCGTCCGCATCGCCGCCGCCAACGGGGTAAGGGACGCGCCCGCTCCTCGGTCGCCCCCGTCGCCCGCCCGCCTTCTGCCTCACTCTTGCGGGGCCACTTCCGCGCGCGCCGCTTCAGTCTCCACCCCCACAATTCTCTGCGCTCGCTCTTCCTGGCCTAGCGGGCCGGACAGAGGTGGCCCAGGGCCGGACAGTGGCTACGGGGCGCCGCAGAGCTGCTCTTCTGCCAGCTCCTCCCATCCCTCGTCGCCCCCCCGCCCCCGCGGGCGGGGAGGCGCGAGGCGAAGGGCAGGGCTTGACCTTGGGAGGCCCGCCCCTCCGCCTCCTGCACCTCCCTTCTCTCTCCTCCTCCCTCCCTCCCCTCCCCCCGCCGCCGTCCAGGCCTCTGACCTTTACGTTAACCTTTTCTGCCGGTGAAGATGCAGTTACCGAGCAGAGTGCAGTCGCCTTAACCGGGAAAGGTTAGAGGCCGCCGTCTTGCTCAGAACCCCTTTGCATCCCGCCGGGTTGCCTGCTATTCTCGTCCGGGACTGGCGCTTCCCGCTGGCTGCGAGGTCAAGGCTTTGGGCACCCGCCCCGCTGGTGGTCAAACGCTCAGTTCTGAGGAGGCGGTCGCAAAGTCCCTTTCCCCGTCCCCTAAGTTTGCTGGGACGGAGCTTCTGCCTCTGCCCTGGAGAGGCCTGGTTGCTGGGGGGGCAGGCTTTTGAAAACGGTAGTCTTTGCTCGGTGTTGCTACTGGATCTGTTCCACCGAGGGGGCTGGAGCTGAATTTCCATTAGAACAGAAACCACCTACCCAAGGGCGCTCTTGTGTAAGCAGTCGTGGCAGGCCAGGAAATTAACGCAATACCTTGGTTCTGCCACCACAGCTAAGGAACGTTAAATGAGTTAATGGGGCAGGTCCGCTTAGGTGCAACCTTGAAGTAGACTTTTCAGTCAACCTGACACGTTTGCGAAAATGCGGCTTTATAAAATAGGTAAATTGGGGTAATTGTTTACTCTTATAAAAAAGTTTTCTAACGAGTTTTTTTTTAAAGTTTTCTTTTTTCTTTATATATTTAACATAAGATTTGACTTACACTCACCTCTTCTGGAACTCAGTAATATTTAGTAATATTTTTATCCATTTTAGCAGTACTTTATTCCTCTTATTAACATATTGAGTGCCATTTTGCCAAGCCCTGTGAAAAGTGCTTCCCTGCAGTATCTCATTTATCCTCCTGTAGCCTTATGAGGTAGATGCTATTATGGGCATCTTCAAGATGCCAATTAGAAAACTGAAACTTAGGCAGGTTCAACAGGAACTCTAATGGCAGCACTGAGAATCTAGTATACACCTGCTAGTTCCAAGGACTTGAACAGTTTCTGGGAATGAAGAGACCCTGAGTCTAAAGATATATTTTCCAGCTGTCTCTCAAATCTAAACTGGGAACAATCTACATCTGCCTCTCTGGGTCAAACGTTTATAAGCATCGGTGAGAGAAGATTGTCTGGATTTGTTTTCTTTATAATCCTGAGTTTTCAGACAACCTCACATTCCCTTGAAAGAAGAACGAAGAACGAACAAGACCTGTATCCCAGTACAGCTCTTGTTCATTTCCCTGTTATCACCTGTGTTGAATTTGCATTTCTTCAGCAAATACTGAGCCTATACTATGTCAGAGAAATGGGTGGAATAAAAAGATGATTTAGAAGCAAGATTTGTCCTTAAGGGGCTTACAGCCTAGTGGGAATTTAAGGGGTCCAACTGGAAAACTGTCCATTTGAGAGTAGTGTGGGGTGAAAGAAAAGAATTGGTTAAGACTAAAAATATATGTTCTTAAAACCTCTTCACCCTATTGCTTCTACCCTGTTGCTTTCCCCGCCCCCTTTTAGCCAATCTTTGTAAAGGTTGTGTGCATTCACCATCACAGATTTCTTAACTCCCGTTCACTCACCGCCTTACTGCAGTCTGGCTTCTGTTTATTCCACCACTCCACTGACGTTGCTCTTGCCAAGGTTACTGATGACTTTCTGGTTGCTAAATCCATTGCACACTGTTTAGGCCTTATCTTATCTGACCTGCCTGTTGCATTTGGCACTGCTGACTTCGTACTCATTAAAAATTCTCATTCCCTTGCCTTGGTCACTGTCTCCCGATTCTACTCACACTTTTTGAGAGTTCCTTCATGGACTGCTTACTCGACCCACATCCTAGCTATTCCCTAGGTTTCCATCCTCAGCTCCCTGTTCTCTGATTTGATTCTCTCTCTCTCTCATCCCTCACCAGGGATTTAAATATGCTGCTCTTTCTCTTCTGGTGCAATCCAGATAGCATCTTCAGAAAGCGTTTCCCGGCAGCCCCTGTCTGCCACTCTTCTCCCTTAACTGACCTTTCCCCATAGATACCGCTAGAATAGATGAAATTGTCAGTTTACATGTGACACTCCCTCGTACCTAAGGCAATGCAGCATTCAATGAATCCTTGTTCTGTTGCCCTGAATTATGAAGTATATGGAAAATACTTCAAGTATATTCCAGCACTTAAAGCCAGCATATAGTTTATGACCCATACATTTATTCTCATTAAACATTTATTATGTGCTTACTTCTTATCAGTCATTGCACTTAGTACTTGGGATATAATACATTCCTGCCCTCAGTAAGTACATAGCCTAGAAGGGGAGGTAGACAGGAATAAGCAGACAGCACAGTGTGTTAGGTGTTGTGAGGGAGTTATGTGCCAGATGCTGAAGGGACAAGAGCATGGCAGGCTGTACTTGGGCGCGGAAGGGGAAGCGAAAAAGTTTTCACAGAGGGGTGGTAGCAGGATTGAGGCTTACAGGATGAGTTGGAGTTTCTAAGATGGATTTGTTGGGGGAGGAATTCTAGGCAGAAAGAATAAAAATCATAGGAGTTGGGGACAGTTCTCTTGGGCAAGTTATTCAATTTCTGATCCTTTTTCCCCCTTGTCTGTGAAGACAGGAAATGATAATATGCACGCAGTGAGGCTCTTGTGAGGATTAAATGAAACAACATATTTAAAAGTGCCTGGCAGCCCCTTTTCACCTGGAAACTGTTTGAATGACACTTGTAGGGAAACCTCAGGATGAGCCTGAGGGCAGGACTTTCTGTTATCAATGTTCTGCTAATATAGGGATACTAAGTTAATCATACCCAGCCTGAGGCACATATTAATGCCCACACCCCATAGATCTCAGCGTTGTCTCCTACCTTCCTCTTACCCTCCATGGCCCCAACCAAAATAGAGTGATACCTTGTTAGTCAGAACCCAATTGGGTACAAGTGACAAAAACTTAGATTAGCCCAAGCGAAAAAGGAGGGAATTTGGGATACCTTCCAAATGCTCATTTACTGCTTAAAGCTTTACCCAGACTGGAGAGGGGGAAGGGTAAGCTGGGACGAAGTGAGAGAATGGCATTGACATATACACACTACCAAATGTAAAACGGATAGCTAGTGGGAAGCAGCCGCATAGCACAGGGAGATCAGCTTTGTGACCACCTAGAGGGGTGGGATAGGGAGGGTGGGAGGGAGACACAAGAGGGAGGCGATATGGGGATATATGTATACATATAGCTGATTCACTTTGTTATAAAGCAGAAACTAACACAACAATGTAGAGCAATTATACTCCAATAAAGATGTTAAAAAAAAAAAACCTTTACCCAGACTGAGAGTGTCCTCAGCCACTCCCTGCGGGAATCTAGTATTTGGAACACAGTCCTGGCATATCTGTGTTTGCTACTGTGTAACATCTCTTGCATTCCAGGAACAGAGGGGGCAATTCCCAGTCTCTTTTCCTGACTCTGTGAGTGTGGGCCAGGGACGCCTGAAATGTTTGCTGTAGTGAGAAAATAAAGCAGTATGTGTGGAAGTATCTCGTAAAATATAAAACATGAGGGGTTTTTAGTGTGGTTGCTTCCTGTAGAGCGTGAAACAATAGAGTTGGAGGATGGGGCTCTCTCCAACTAGCCTCTTCAACCTACTTCTTCAACGTGCTCTACTCTCTCACATCTGGTTCCACCTGGAGCGTTCTTCTCGCCCCTTCACCTTCAGGTCTGGGTTTAGTTGGCACTTCTCTGCTCCCAATCCCTGAATCAGGTGCACCACTTTTCTGCTCTCGTAGCCTGTCTTGCTCACCTCCATAACAGCGCTGACTGCATCTTATAGTGGTTGTTGGGTTGCTTGTCTGTAACCCACCTGGCCTCCAACACAAACCTTCTTGACTGTAGGTCTCAAGTGGATGAAGCCTGGGCTTGTCTTGTTCTCTGCTTTATCCCAGGAGACCATTCAGATGAACTGCGAGTTCATCTTGAGCTCCCGCCAGTGTTTGTGGTCCTCACGCTGGTTGGTTTGGCCCCAGAATGGCTACTCACCCTGCTGATTAAGCCCGTGGGACTCACACAATGTAGTGACCATTTCAGCTCACTCTTTAGCAACACAGGTGTTTGTAAGCATATTAGAGCTCAGTATAAGAGACTAATATTTGGGCTTCCCTGGTGGCACAGTGGTTGAGAGTCCGCCTGCCGATGCAGGGGACGCGGGTTCGTGCCCCGGTCCGGGAGGATCCCACATGCCGCGGAGCGGCTGGGCCCGTGAGCCATTGCCGCTGAGCCTGCGCGTCCGGAGCCTGTGCTCCACAACGGGAGTGGCCAGAACAGTGAGAGGCCCCGAGTACCGCAAAAAAAAAAAAAAAAAAAAGACTAATATTTATTCAGAATCAAATCCTTACCCCCAGATCCTACCATGTGGTGACTCAGGAGGAAAGTTACCCCAAATCCTACCCCCAAATCCTTATCCCCAAATCCTACCAGGCAGTGTGACCTGGGAGGAAAGTACTCCTTGGGCAGAATCATTCACACTCAACAGCAGGCAAAAACAGATTCATGTGTCAGTTGCCAAAATGAGCCGTACGGTATAATCTGTAGGAAAACAGGATCTCACCCTCCCTGTATGCCACTAACAGCAGTTTAAAAGGAAGAGGCCAAACTTAACCCTGGGAAGATTTTTATAATGTATGGATAGTCATATCAACCCTGGGGTGGTGGAAATTGATATTTCCCAATATCATTCTGGGGCCCTCTTGCAATCTCACATGACTCTTTTGTATATTAAAAGCTCTGAAAGTCCTACTTAACATTGCCCAATCCAGTTTTCCCAAGCTTTTAAGTAAGATATAACAATCCCTGAAACTTGCTTTGGGATATACTTATTTATGGAAACGATCAACTGGATGAAATATCAGAAGACCAGAGTCCTGATTCCAGCTCCACCATTTCTAGCAGGTTGGACAAGTCAACCAAGTCTTTCTGTACCACCACCTACCTGTCACGTTTCTTCTTTTCAGAAACACTCTGGGGCACTCATGAAGAGGAAAAAGGGAAGAAATTGTTTCCAGTACGAAAACGTAGTGTTCAAAGTGTTTCAGCCTCATTGGCCTGAGCTGATTGACATTCCTCACTGTATTTATTCAGGGCTTCATTCATCTTTTCTATCTTGTGCCTCAGGGACTCATCTGAGTGGTGACTGGGATAAGCATTGGGAAGGGAGACTTCCAACAGTTGAAGTTAAAAAAGCAACAAAACCCTGAGGCAAAGGCAGCCCCTTTTCACCCTTTCCAAACATCCCCCCCACCCCTAGGGCTACCCCGTTTGTGGTCCATCCCGTTTGAGGACACCAGGTAAGAAAACTCTTCTCCAAATTCTCCCAACTGAAGGTAAGCCCTCGATTACTTGGCACACTTAGGAGCCATTTAAAATTTTTTTTTTATTTTTTAATTTGTGTGTGTGTGTGTGTGTGTGTGTGTGTGTGTGTGTTTTCACATCTTTATTGGAGTATAAATGCTTTACAATGTCGTGTTAGTTTCTGCTGTATAACAGAGTGAATCAGCTGTATGCATACGTATATCCCCATATCTCCTCCCTCTCGCATCTCCCTCCCACCTTCCCTATCCCATCCCTCTAGGGGGTCACAAAGCACCGAGCTGATCTCCCTGTGTTATCCCTGTGCTATGTGGCTGCTTCCCACTAGCCATCCACTTTACATTTGGTAGTGTATATACGTCAGTGCTTCAGTAGCCATTTTTAAAAGATGATTCCCCACTTTAACCACAGCTCCAATGGCCACAGAATGACTGGGTATGTCTGTGTCAAGTTCAAGGAAATTTAAGGGAGAATGAATGGATCATAGAAACTTGCCTGCTTAACTTTCTTAGAGGTGTAGCCCACTCAAATCATTCTTCTGAAAGCTTTTCTGAAGTCTGAAGGGGTCCAGAATACATCACTGTGGCATAAAAACTATTTCGAGCTGAAGGCCTTTGAGAATAGGCATTTTTCTGAACCCCTTTCTCTGCCTAAAAGCAGAGCCTCCTCAGTTGTCATAAATCCCGTCCCTGGGAGAGAGTTTATGGAAACCAAGGAAAATTGACTCAGCATCACACCGAAACAGACATTATCACAAAATTATAAAATCCCCTACCCATTCCTTTAAGGCCCCGTTTATCTTTCCTAAAAGTCCTTTGTTTCTCCAACACTGATAACCACAGTGAAAGTTCTCACCTAGATGGAGTTTAGAAGCCTGAAAACATTAGCTTTTATTTTTTGGCCTCTATGCTTTGTCCCTCCCCTGATTTCTCTGTCACTGATGGTCACTTTAAGACAGTAGGAAAAGCTAGGCTGGGTAAGAAGACAGTATCCTTAATGGGTTATTTGCTGGTAGGCTAGTTCCCACTGTGTGGCAGAGAATCCCAGGAAAGATTTAAGCCTTTTCTGCTACACCTGCTGCTTCATGGGTAGCTGCTTTAGCGTAGGTATACAAATGATCTTCATCTCAACTCTGCAGTGTACAAATTACTGGACTTGGGCAACATGGTGTACAAGCCACAAAGAAAACTTTCCTTAGCAGAACCATCACCTCCATTTCTGCTTGCAGGATGCCTAGTCCTTGCCTGAGCTCCTCTCTGTATTGTGGCAAGAAGCAGCCAACAAACACTCCTGTTCTGAATTCTCCTAACCATTTGCCTAGAGCTACAGGTTTGGTTGGCCCGTGGTCTGCCTTCCAGGGTAGTGGTGGTAAAAATTTTGCCATGGCCATAAAAAGTATGCCAATGCTGCATACTTTAGATTCTGTTTTGGTACAGAACACCAAATTTTATCATTAGTTAAAACGTAGGTTTTGGCTGCTATAGCAGAGTTCTAAAATAAGTTACTTAAAATAAAAGTTCATAGTAATAGGTTCAAGAGTATTACCCTTTCTGTAATAGACTGGGTGTGGGCAGTCCAGGCCTAGGGTCGGGGCTCCACTGTGTCAGAGGATGCATGTTTTTCTTTTGTTGCTCAGCCTTCCCCAGTGAATTGCCCTTATCTGCATAGTCCAACGTGGCTGCCTACCACCATATGGTCATTCCAGCCAACAGGAAGGGGAGAAAGAGGGAGGAAGGCACACCTTTCTCAGAGGCTGCATGTAATCGATTTCACTCCTGTTCCATTGGCTGAAACTTAGGCTAAGGCCTCCTCAAGCAGCAAGGGAGGCTGGGAAATACAGGTATGCCTCATTTTATTGCACTTTGCTTTTTTGCACTTCACGGATACTGTATTTTTTGCAAATTGAAGATTTGTGGCAACTCTGTGACGAGTTTTTTTCCAGCAACATTTGCTCATTTCGTGTCTTTGTGTCAAATTTTGGTAATTCTCGCAATATTTCCAACTTTTTCATCATTATTATATTTGTTATGTGATCAATGATCTTTGAAGTTGCTAGTGCAAAAAGATGATAACTCACTGAAGGCTCAGATGATGCTTAACATTTTATTTTACCAATAAAATATTTTAAAATTAAGGTATATACAATTTTTTTAGACATGATGCTATTGTACACTAAACAGACTGCAGAATAATGTAAACATAATTTTTATATGCACTGAGAAGCCAAAAAATTCGTATGACTTGCTTTATTGTGATATTCACTTTATTGCAGTTGTCTGGAACTGCAATATCTCTGAGGTATGCCTATATCGATGTTATTCTGGGTACTATGTGTTAGGCTAAATATTGGGGGTGTCAGTCTAAATGAAGGGGAGTATTAATCTTGGGGAATACCCCACAGTCCTCATTATCATAAACATGCTTTCCAAATTTAGTGAAAACCACTCAGTCATTTTCAAGTGATAGATTTACAGAGGGAACATAAAGACCTAATTTTATATCGGTACCTAGATTTTTTTAAAAGACCTTGACTATCATTTATTCCAACTACAGGCTTAGAAAGGAACCTAGGCAACAATCATTCTCATTGTGGAGGACTTTTAAAATAAAACTATTTTATTGAGATATAATTCACACACTACACAATTTATCCATTTAAAGTGTACAACTCAGTATTTTTTAGTGTATTTACAGAGTTATGCAACCATCACCACAATCTGATTTTAAAATATTTCCATCACCCTAAAAGAAGCCCTGTGCATTAACAGTCAATCCTTCTTGCTCCCCTACACCTTCAGCCCTAAGCAGCCACTAACTCTACCTTAGGCCTCTATAAATTTGTATGGGTGGATTTTACACAGACTGAATGTCCAGTTTTGCTTGCCAGGCAGAAGAAATTATATTTGGCAGGCGAAGCCCTGGGAACGTGAGAAGCAAAGGCAAAGGGTCCGCCTCCAGAACAGGGATTAGTGTCCTGTGCTTCTGTGCACATTGTCCGAGCATTGGAGATACAGGATCAAAATAATGTCCTCATTCTCAAGGAACCTCTAGTTGAAGGAGGTAGATTGACACAAAAACAGACAATCACCACTAAGTTTTATAAGTGCTAATACCTGAGGGAAAAGAGATGGCTGTGGACGCTCAGAGCCGGGATGCCTGCCCCAGCTTGAGGCGGGGGTTATGTGTGGGAGGGGGTAGTGTGTCCAACGAAGACTTTCTGCAGGAGATGAGTCTATTTTTCTCAGCACACTCCTTGTCCAAAGCCAACCAGGCTGTCAAAAAAAGGAGGAGAAATTTCTCCAGGAGAATAGCTTCTTCATTTTCATGAGTGTAAGCAATCAGATTTCTTTTTTTTACAAACATATTTGAACTTATATATCCAAATTAGTATTGTACCCTGCCAAGTCACCACTCTGGGAACCATACACTTATTCCAGTGATGCATCTAGTGCTCAAAGCATTTTGAAACTCCTCTACGGGAACTATTTTTCAGCTAGTCGGTTTATGGGTCACCTAGGGGAACCAGTCACATTATTTTATAGTCATGCCTCATTTTTCACCTAAAATGATGTAACGAGATTTGATTACCCACTTTATTCATTAGACATGGCTCCAACCAATTTTCTTCTCTTTCCAAAGTTCACATCTATTCTCAAAGGATGAAATTTGTTAAGACTGAAGACTTTCAAAGAAAGTACCACAGACGGTAAAAACAGCTGCCTGAAAAAGAGTTCCAGAAATGTTAGTGCAATGTCAGCATTGTTTGAATACATACGTTGCTACCCAGGGTGTTTTGAAGGAGATAATATTAATTTAGATGAAAATACTCTGGTATAACTGTTGAAAATGAGTTACATTTTATACTGTTCAAGCACACTGCCCTGTTGAGAAGGTCTTAGAAGACAGTTCATGCTGAGGGAGATTCTGGCATTCTGCTTTCCTTCTGCAGTCTACCGCAGTGGGCTGGGGATCCAGTTCTCGTCCATCCTGGTAAGCATCTCAACATGCTTTGGTGCATTTAGAAATTGTACACAGTAGAAAGTTTTGTGAAAGCCCAAGTAGACAAAATGACCCTGACCTTGGAAGGCAGTACTATCAGCTCAAAGCCACAAAAACCAGAAACCTAGATGTTAGGCCTGTGTCCACCTCAACTCTGAGAGATCATCCCATGATTGCAAAGAGGCCAGAAAATGGAGCTGGGTTGGCATAACTGGGTGGGGATGGGGAAAGATCTTTTGCTTTGGTAATAAAACTATTATGTCACGCTGCCCCATGGGGACTTTGAAAGAAATGCGTTCTGTGGAGCCAAATGAAATCCATTTAAAAATGAAGCAAAAGGGAAATAAGCGTAGGAAACTCAGATGGAATTGGGAGTGAGGTTGCCTCCTGTCACAAAAGACAGCTGCCTCTCTGGGTTGGGCCATGCAGTTGGCGCCAAGCCCTCTGAGGTCAAATTCACTAGAAACATGCTTATCACACAGTTCACCATAGCCTTTCACCGTGTAAGTAGATTTGGTATAAAGAGAGTAAAAATATCTGCCTTAACGATTAATGTGAGAACAAAGTAAAATTTGTGAAGCACTCACCACAGTGCCTGACACTGGAAGTATGTAGCTAGCAAACAGAAGATTCTGTTGATTCTAATGATTATTATGATTATTCCAAACTCTGAAGCCAGTGGAGGGGCAGAGGGGAAGGTCTTCTATGTCTGTCACCTCCACTGCCTACATGTCCTATCCTGTCTCTGTCCATACGTTGTCCCTTGAATTTGATCTGTGAGGCAGAGATTCACAGTTGCTCTAAGTGTCAGTCACAAGGCCATTGATTTGAGGCCTTCACCTTACTGGAGACATGAGTTAGCAGTGCGCAGTTGAAGATGGGTATTTTGGGATGGATCTGTAGCATGGTTACCTGGCCCAGGCCACTGTCATGCTACAGATGGGAAGCTGCACGAAATGTGTGCTGGCATTACTGTGCACCTCCTGGACCACATGTATTTTCTCATTCAACAAGCATTGCTGAGCACTCTTTAAGTGCCAGGCACTGTGTGAGATAGTTGCAGGTACAAAGATAAATAAGACAAAATCTTCATTCTCATACCAGGATTCATGCTGGTAGAGGAGAATCCATAAGTAGTTACAAAAATATGGTGTGAATACTAGTGTATTAGTTTCCTGTTGCTGCTGTGATAAATGACTCCAAACTGGGTGGCTTAAAACTACAGAAATTTATTTTCTTACTGTTCTGGAGACGAGAAGTCTGAAATCAAGGTGTTGGCAGGGTTGCACTCCCTCTGAATCTCCAGGGGAGAAGTTCAGGGAATCAAAGGATCACAGAGTCACTCAACCCAACCTTGAAGGGGAAGGAAAGAATGAGGATGTTTTCTCTGCCCAGACAAGGTGTTTTTTGAGGCAAGTGCAGGATGATGAAGAGGAATCAGGGAGACCTTAGCCGAGAGTGAAGTGAGGGTGGAGGCAGGGCACAGTAGCTGCTTTAATGCATATACCTAATACCGTTGTTGTCCTATTTAAAACTATACTAATGGTAATAATTGACGAGAAGATTCCAGTGCTCCATAATCCACACTGCTTCTGTAGACTTCTGACATAATGTCAAACGGAAGACAGGCCACTTGGTGGCTCCTTGCATCTTACCAGATAACTTTAGTTCATAGTGATGGGTTAGAATTGAAGATTTTGGTTCAAATCTCAGTTGTACCATTTACTGTGCAATATCATGTATTCTGCTTAACTGATATAAATCTCAGTTTTCACACTTGTAAAATGGAATCGATTCTAGCATCTGCCCTATTGGAGAGTTTTATGAGAATTAATTTAAATAATGGGCATACAAAGGTTTGGAGGACTCTAAGGTGCAGTCATTGGTGCAGAGAACTCCAATCTCCGTCTCTGTCTTCACTGGCTTTCTTCCCTATGTGTCTGTCTCTGAATCTCCCTCTCCTTATAAAGACACCAGTGATTGGATTTATGGCCCATTCTAATCCAGTATGACCTCGTCTTAATTTGATCGCATCTGCAAAGACGCTTTTTCCAAATAAGGTCACATTCACAGGTATCTGGGGTTCAGAATTTAACGTATCTTTTTTTTTTTTTGGTGGGATGCTCAGTTCAACACACAACACCTGTGCTCTGTCTACCAAGTGCAGTGGGTTGTACAGGCATCAAAACTCATATACTTTGCACTTGCCCAGTATCCCGATGAGAGTCACCTGGAATCTATTTCCTCTTAATTTTTTCCAAGTTCAAATGCACTTGATCATCCAAAGGAGCCATACAGCCTAAGCACCAGCTTTGGCGTTAAAACTGGCGTCGAAGCCTGCCTTCCAGTTTATTAGTTGTGAGGCTTTGAGTGAGTCATTTATTCCCTAAGCCTCAGTTTCCTCATCTGTAAAATGGGGATTGTGAGGATACCTATATCGCAGGGTTGTTATTAAATAAACCTGCCTGAGAACCTACATGTAATCCTGTGTACCATGATAAGCCCTTTACATGATCTCCTTTTATCCTGTCAACAACTCTTAAGAAGTTGGTATTTAGACCTCTGTTTTACTGATGAGGAAATAGAGGGTAAGTGATTTGCCCAAGATCACCAAGATACTAAAAATTATCAAGAGTAAGGATGCAGGGCTTCCCTGGTGGCGCAGTGGTTGAGAGTCCGCCTGCCGATGCAGGGGACACGGGTTCGTGCCCTGGTCCGGGAAGATCCCACGTGCTGCGGAGCGGCTGGGCCCGTGAACCATGGCCGCTGAGCCTGCGCGTCCGGAGCCTGTGCTCCGCAACGGGAGAGGCCACAATAGTGAGAGGCCCACGTACCACCAAAAAAAAAAAACTAAAACAAAGAGTAAGGATGCAAACCTAGATTTCCACTATGCTGAATTCCTCAAGGTAGACATTTTTAATAGTTATCTAGAGCTGTAGTCTAGGGGGTTCCCGAATCTTTTATGTTGTGGTGCAACTTTTGATTTTCCTAAAGCCTTGTTCTCACTTAAATCTTAAAACCCAGTGAGAGTGTCCTGCCTCTGCCCACTTGGGCTACTGTTTATCCCAGGAATTCCCATAAATGGTGTAGAGTGGGAAAATGACCACATCTCTTTAGATCGCTGTTTTAAAAGCTATTGCATATTGTGTATTTGCCACATAATACAGTAAGAGGCAACACGGCATGATGGTTAAGAGGGTGGGTTCTGGAGCCAGATACCCTGGGTTCAAAACCCATCTCCACAATTTCCCAGCTATTTGACCTTGGGCAGATGACATAACCAGTGTTCTTATACCTAAGATAGGGGCTGAGAATAATAGTATTGATCTCATAGGGTTGTTATAAAGATTAAGTGGGTTAATGCTTGTAAAGCTCTTGGAACACTGCCCAGCACATCGTCACCTACTGCAATTATCTCCTACCATACAACAGCCTTTAAAGCAGTGTCGTTGTCCCTGTTTTACAAATAAGAAAAATGAGACCAGAAAGGCCATACACAGCCAGAAGCTGGCAAAGGCAGGATTCGGACCCAGGCCTGTCTGAAGTCCTCTGGTTAGAGCAGGGACTGTAGATTCCCCGTCCTCCACCTTTACCCTGGCCCATCGTAGGTGTTTAATCTGTCCCACAGGCCGACCCACTGCATTGATTCTCTCCTGCCTGGGCCCACGTGCTTTAGAGATCAGGGGTTGTGTTAGAAGGATGGGATCCGTCCTTCTCAGTATCTCTATTTTGGTAGTTTATATAACATTTACTGAGTGGCTACTCTACAGGCTGGCATTGTGATAAGCACTTTACACGCCTTTCCTCATTTGCTGTCAGAACCTTTAAAGGAAGTTTTACTATCCCCATTTTACAGAAACTCAGACTCACAAAGACCCCGTAGAAAAAGATGCCCCCTCTCTGTGGCCACCTTCATTCAGTTTCTTTACAGCTGGACATCCTAGTTTGGCCAGACCGTGCAATTGGAAAAATCCTTAGTGAGGAGACAGAATAATGTAACGTCTCTTCTTCTTAAACGTCAAGAAATCTGGCACATTTTAATTATTTGACAGAGGGCCAATCACTGTCTGCCACAGAATTCCAAGGGATTTGATTCTCATTGTATTCCAGGTGAATGGTACCCCTGAGAGTTGTGTAATGCTGCTCCAGGCAGGTAGCCCACCCATTCTGAGGCTGTAGGAAATCTTGCTTGTGATTCCATTTTCTAACACAAGAGGGAAGCATACAGCTATGAATGATTTGAAATAAAGCAATTCTTTATAGATAGACCTCTTTTTACCAAAGGATTTTAATACATAGTTCCTGGTAATAGCCAGAATATGGGACAATATTCTGCTAACTCCAAATGAATGTTCTTCACGTATTTAAACGAAAAAAAATTTAAGGATGCTCCAAAAAGGAAATAAGATAAAAATACATATAAAAATTTTATATGAACCATATTCATTGTTTTTTTAAGTCAGAATGATTGAATATTGGTGATTTCTTATTAAACAGGAGTCTTCTTGACATGTGCATTTTGTATGAAAGTAATTCCTAAGCCTTGAGCATCTTCAAGTTGGAGAGACTGTTTTTAGATTTAACCGCACAAGTTAAGAATGGTATTTGTGGAGTGGGGAATGCCTTCCAAAAATTTTCTCTCTCCTCTGAACACTCAGAGCACCCTTGCAAGCTCCCAGATTTTACTCCTTTAAAAATGATTTATTGACTTATTAATCTCTCCTTTTAGATCAGGAGTTTGACAACTTGAGTCTGTCATCTTCCCGTGGTGCACAGTGCCTGATGATCTGAATGGAAAAAGTCAGTTTACATAGTAACTGTTGGACATATGGGTGTAAGCAGAGGGCCAACAGACTGGCAGATACTAAAGGATGTACACGCTCCCAGGCAGCGGTTTTGTTTGTTTTTAACTTCAAAATATGCTTCAGGAGTATTTTTTGAGCCTGGGATTCTGTACAACTCTAAGCAAACCATTTGGTCCTTGTAATTCTTCTGGCCTTGTACCTTTATAGCTTAATGTAGTTTCTCCTTTTCTTTAAAGGACACTTCCTAACTCTATTAAAACATATGTACTCATAGATAGCTATTAAACGCAGCTACATATTTTCAGATTGGTTCAGGGTAGTCATAAAAGCTAACTCTTATGTAGGACTCACAGGGCACTAGAACCAGCCAGTGCTAAGCTCTTTATACTTATTAACTCATTGTACCTTTATACAACAAACCTGTGCTGTAGGTACTATATCTTTCTTTTCTTAACTCTCTTTAAGAGATGCATTTTTTTAAAAATTGAGGTATAATCAACATATAACATTGTGTTAGTTTCAGGTGTACAAGCTAATGATTCTAGATTGCAATACTATGAAATGATCGCCACAGTAAGTCTAAGGAGGTGCTATTATCAGTCCCCGTTTCAAAGATGAGAAAATGGGGGCGCCGAGAGGTTAAATACTTTGCCCAAGGTCTCCTTGCTGTTGGCTGGGGTTGCTCAAAGTGTGAAGGCAGGAGGTTTCTTTTCTTCCTCTTCTTGCCTGGATGGGACAGCAGGTGGAGCCTGCCTCAGAGCTGGCAAATGGGGGCCATGCACTGCAGAGCCTTGCTCAACACACTGAAGCGTGCAGGTGTGGCAAGTAATAGAAACCCAGTCTGACACACTGAGCCTCTAAGAGGACTGTATCGTAAGGCCAGAGGGTCTCCTGAAAGCCAAGGGCAGGGTGGGCACTTGGGCCTCACAAGAGCCTGAGGCAAGAGGAGCCCAGGCAGCTAGCCTCTGTCTCTCCTCTCTGTTTATCTCAGCACATCTGCTTCATTTTCCTCTCTCTGCTGACTCCATTGTCAGTGTAAGTTGGTGCGGGGTGTGTGTGTGTGTGTGTGTGTGTGTGTGTGTGTGTGTGTGTGTGAGAGAGAGAGAGAGAGAGAGAGATCTTAGCTATATACTCAAACTCCTATGAATATTTCAAGTTTATAAATCAAATGTTTATTTACTTTTTACAGCCTTTGTCTAACAAGCAAAACTTTGAAAATATTCCCATTGTTCTCATATAATCTAATAATGATAATAGCAGATACTTGTGTAGGGTACCTTATGCCAGCAATGGTTTTAGAATTTTCTGTATATTACTTCATTCAGTCATGACTGCAACAATAAGTGAGATAGGGGGACTGTTGTTCTCCCCATTTTTACAGATGGGGCAATGGAAGCCCAAAGAGGTTAAGTAACTTGTCTGAGGTCACACAGCCAGTGACTGGCAGAACTGGGTTCCAACTCTTGTCAGTCTGGCCTTAGAATCCATCCCCTGAAATATTGCAGTAAACGCTCTGCATCTGATGATTTAAACATATAAGTATGGTGCATTCAAAGTTTTCTTGAATGATCCAATAATGTGTATAACTTTTATAAAATTCTCTTACTTGAAATCATAAGTCAAAATAAGTTACTCACCTATATCTTATAAATTGGAATCACAGGGCCGATCTATTAGATAAACCAATATCCCAGAGTCTCTTAATATACTTAAATATAGATTTTCTCCCAAGCTTATTGCAAAAATATTAATACTATGATTTATTATCTCTCTACTACGAGTTTGATTTACTTCATGTCTACACTTAATTCTAAATCTTTTTATGTTAAGAAGTGCCCAATCCCCGACTTTAAACTATATCACAAAACTACAGTAATCAAGACAGTATGGTACTGGTACAAAAACAGAAATATAGATCAATGGTACAGGATAGAATACCCAGAGGTAAACCCACACACATATGGTCACCTAATTTATGACAAGGGAGGCAAGAACATACAGTGGAGAAAGGACAGCCTCTTCAGTAAGTGGTGCTGGGAAAACTGGACAGCTACGTGTAAAAGAATGAAATTAGAATGATACCTAACAACATACACAAAAATAAACTCCAAATGGATTAAAGACCTAAATGTAAGACCAGACACTACAGAACTCTTAGAGGAAAACATAGGAAAAACACTCTGACATAAACTACAGCAATATCTTTTTTGACCCACCTCCTAGACAAAGGGAAATAAAAACAAAAATAAACAAATGGGACCTAATGAAACGTAAAAGCTTTTGCACAGCAAAGGAAACCATAAACAAGAGAAAAAGACAACCCTCAGAATGGGAGAAAATATTTGCAAATGAAACAACAGACAAAGGATTAATCTCCAAAATATACAAACAGCTCATGGAGCTCAATATCAAAAATACAAACAATCCAGTTAAAAAATGGGCAGAAGACCTAAATAGACATTTCACCAAGGAAGACATACAGGTGGCCAAGAGGCACATGAAAATATGCTCACCATCACTAATTATTAGAGAAATGCAAATCAAAGCTACAATGAGGTATCACCTCTTGCCAGTCAGAATGGCTATTATCAAAAAATCTAGAAACAAAAAATGCTGGAAAGGGTGTGGTGAAAAGGGAACCCTCCTGCACTGTTGGTGGGAATGTAAATAGATACAACCACTATGGAAAACAGTATGGAGGTTCCTTAAAAAACTAAAAATAGAACTACCATATGACCCAGCAATCCCCCTACTGGGCATATACCCTGAGAAAACCATAATTCAAAAAGAGACATGTACCACAACGTTCATTGAAGCTCTATTTACAATAGCCAGGACATGGAACCAACCTAAATTTCCATTGACAGATGAATGGATAAAGATGTGGCACATATATACAATGGAATATTACTCAGCCATAAAAAGAAAGAAAATTGAGTTATTTGTAGTGAGGTGGATGGACTTAGAGACTGTCATACAGAGTGAAGTAAGTCAGAAAGAGAAAAACAAATGCCATATGCTAACACATATATGGAATCTAAAAAAAATATTGGTACCGATGAACCTAGTTGCAGGGCAGGAATAAAGATGTAGACATAGAGAACGGACTTGAGGACCCGGGGTGGGAGGGGGAGGCTGGGGTGAAGTGAGAGTAGCATCGACATATGTACACTACCAATGTAAAATAGGTAACTAGTGGGAAGCAGCAGCATAGCACAGGGAGATCAGCTCGGTGCTTTGAGATGACCTAGAGGGGTGGGATAGGGAGGGTGGGAAGGAGGCTCTAGAGGGAGGGGATATGGGGACATATGTATGCATATGGCTGATTCACCTTGGTGTACAACAGAAACTAACACAGTATTGTGAAACAATTATACTCCAATAAAGATCTGTTTTTTTAAAAAAAATTCTTTTATCCCAAGCAATTAGGAGTTACCTTTCCAATGGAATTGGGGGTGACACTGACTGGAAATCTGGCTATGGAAGCACCCCAGTCCAGAATGCCAGTGCCACCAGGGGAGTCTCAAGTGGCTTGTGTTCAAAGACCACAATCCCCAACTCTCATGTCTCACGCGTCGGCAACCCTTACCCACTTGAGAAGATTCATCTAACCTATACTCTGCCTGAATCTCCTCTGAATTCTTTTCCAGTTCTTCCTATACATCAGGCCCCCAGCTCTTAGGGATGCCTGAGTGGTCCAGAGTTGGATCCTGCGTAATATTGTCTCATATTCTCATGTATCATCTGGCTGCCAGTTACAATTCTATAGATATTCTCATGACATGACATCCCTGCCCCACAGCGCCTGAGTTTACCTGTATTCCCAGTTCAAGAACTAACTGAATCTGACTGGCACACTTTTGAATCCTAATTCTAGATTCCTAGGAGAAAAAATATGAGTGATCCAGCTTTGGTCAGGTGTCTGCCGTTGGTGATCATGGCCTGCCATCAGGGTCCTGCAGTAGAAACTTGGCCCTAGGTATCCACTGTTGTGGGGTGGGATAGGGGACAGTTCTCATAGAAGAGAGAGAGTGAACTGAAGGGGTCAGAGGAAAGAACTTGTTCGGGTAGTGTCTTCATATTGGAGGAAAATAACTTAAAAGGGCCCAAACTGGCCAAGACTCAAAGTTGAAGTCCTTTGTAAGAGGAGCAGCTTTTGACAAGATCACAGAGACCAGGATCCTCAGAGCCACCTCAGCTGCAGAGGCAATCCTTTTTTGCAAGCCTTGATTCATCTTTTTCCAGTCTCTCCTCCAAGCTATTTGATGCACCACTGGCAGCCATTCAACTTTCCAAAAAATAGCAGTTTGTATTCCTCTGGCTTAAAAATTTCCATAGCTTTTGGTGTCTGCAGAATAAACTTTATTGTGATTCATGAGACTCTATAATCTTGCCCCAACTACTTTTCAGCCTTACCCCATCACTGCAACCTCTTGCGAGCCATGGCTCTGTCCATGCACCTCCAGGACAGCACCGAGGCCACCAGGCTGTGATGCCTCCTCCAAAAAGAACTTCTTAAGAACAAAAGTCCGTTCGCCTGTTTTTCCTATCCCTATCACCCCTCAGAATGTGAAAAAAATTCATATCTTTACATCATTTTCTAGTTCACAAAGGCTTTCACAGACATTCGGGGAAGTCATCGTCCCCCAAACCTTGTGAGGCAGGTATCATTATCCCATTTTAGAGATGAGGACATTAAGGATGGAAGGGTGAGGGGCTGACATTTACTGATAATCTGCTGTATGCCAGACACAGGTACTAAGTGTTTTCACACCTGTTGCCTGATTCAGTTCTCAGAACAACCTTGACAGCTATCCCCATCTTACAGGCTCAAGTCAGTTAACTTGCTCGAGATTATACCTCCTCATACATTTTAGAGTGCAAGATATGAGCCCTGGGGCTTCCCTGGTGGCGCAGTGGTTGAGAGTCCGCCTGCCGATGCAGCGGGCATGGGTTCGTGCCCCGGTCCGGGAGGATCCCACATGCTGCGGAGCGGCTGGGCCTGTGAGCCATGGCCGCTGGGCCTGCGTGTCCGGAGCCTGTGCTCCGCCACGGGAGAGGCCACAGCAGTGACAGGCCCACGTACCGCAAAAAAAAAAAAAAAGATATGAGCCCTGGTTGTGTCTGGCTCCTGAACCTGTGGTTTTTGCAGTATCCTGCAGTGCCTCTCCTGGGGCTGACATTCACTACATGCCTACTTACTGTTGGTTGGAGAAATGAATGACTTACCCCAACTTTTGTTTCCTGTCACTGGGGTCAAACATGCCAAGCACTCAGGCAGGCACCTGCAGCTGTCACAAGCGCAGGGCTTTGGGCTGGGGGTCTAATGAGCCTTGCTGCTTTTAGCCCAGTTAGTAGCTTTCTTTCTAGTGCTCGTGCTGAGAGAAAGCGTTACCAGTTCTATCCACTATGCCCACACCTGTGGCATTTTCTAAAGAATAATTCTTGGTGTGAAGAGGCGAACCTTTTCAGGCCCTGGGTCCAGCCCTCGCACTGGCCCTGGGGCACAGCAGTTAGTAACCCAGTAAATATTTGTCAATGGCAAAAAACAAAGAAAGGTAGAATGAATAAAGGATTGGCAAGTCTTCAGTTTCTGCTGTGTTCTACTAGGAAGGCATCATTGCTGATCAGAGTGGGAGCTGGAGTCTTTGCGAGGCTGGGAGCGAAGGGGTTCATAACTCTGCCATTGTGAAATTGATTGGACCCAAGACCAGTATGAAAGTTCCTTGTCTGAAGGGAATAATCCTTAAATCCCCTGCATGGTTTAAATGTAATTTGTGTCATTGTGAAGGAGTACTGGCAAGGCAGGCGAATTCATTAGGCTAAATTGGGTTCGCTATGCTCGACAGTAACGTTTCCGAAGATGAAGTTCAACCTTTGCTGGAGAGCTCAGACAAATGAGTTTCTTAATAGCCAGCCCACTTAGGCTGAGCGTCTTCGGAAGCTTAATGTTTTTAATGCTGCTTCTTTTTTACCACACTTCACAGTCCATCTAACATTGCTGCTTCTGGTAATATTTTTATGTGGGGTTGAATTCTATAGTGTCCATAAAATTATGACCCAGGCCCATCTTTAGAACAGAAGCTTTTCTAGGGCAAGGATTATATCTTTTTGGTTTAGTTTTGCATGTTGACAAACACCATGCTGACGCGTGTAGTTGGTGAAAACATTGCTCTTCATTTGGGGGTACAGAACTCTCTCCTTCAGAGCCTTAGATTTGATGTGCACTTAAATTGCTGGATATTCATTGGCACATGCAGGGGCCATGAGAGATGAGGTCTTTTCCAGTCCATGCCTCGCCGTAAAGCTGGCTCACATACAGTGAAGTAAAAAAGTGTATGTGCCCACACGGACATTCCCATCCAGGAAGGGGGCGCTGGGTTCACCTAGTGACCTGATTCCCCAGGTTTCACAGGTAGGACTTCCCGATGCTCAAACACTGCTGTCTATTTCCATTTGTGTTCAATAATGTTTTAAATATGAAGAAGTTCCACTGGGGAGCTATATTTAAAAACCTTGGAAGTGAGAGGCCATCAAATAATGAACCCCAAAGTGGCATATCAGCTAATTGGAGAGTTAGGAGTAGAAGACCACCAGCATTATTGTTTGCAATGATTCTTCTAAACTACTTTAGAATATATATTTTTTAACCTTTAAGAATCAGAATACTTACGTTTGGAATACTTTCTGTATCAGTCAGTTTTTAGGTGGTTAGAAACTGGTACTAGGCCTAGGGACAGGCTTAATCCTGGAGAAGTGTAGCTCTTACGACACTTTCAATGTGAAAAATATTTTTAGAAACAAATTTTAGTTCATATGAAAACACACTGCCAAGCTGAGGTGTCCTAGTATATGATGTGGCCACTGTCTTTAAAAAAAAAAACAAACAAGCATTTGCCATCCTTTGAAATAACACCTGTTGGATCTTATGCTGCAAACAAACCCATTTTGATGCTTGTGGGGTTTTTTTGTGTTGAACATCTATCGATTTTGAATTTTCATAGTTATGCCTTGATTCTTCATCATTTCTCATTTTACGAAATTGATTTGCATTGACCATAAACTGTAAATAAAATAAGTGAATGTGTGGGAAAAGCCCCCAACAAAACATTACTCTTCTAGTTCTGGCTTCAGAAAGAGCTTCAAGAGACAGCGGTCGATCACCAGCAGAGAACATGCTGGAAAGTGTGGGCAGAGAAGCTTTAGTGGGGATATTGGAGCCCCTTTTCAACGAAGTGTCCCTGAATCTATGCTGGGCTTTCAAGACCTTGTTAAGGACACTACCAATTACATGGTTGGTTGCTCTGTTATTCCCAATGAAAAGACTGTTGAGTTGATATTTCATGAATGCGGATCTATTATTAAATATGTCAAGACACATAGACTGGCATAATTTACGAGCCTATCTAAAACCAGAGAAAAATGGCCATGGAACTTAATAAATATGAATTAAAAAAATGCATTTGTAGTAAGTTGAAAAACATTGGGTGTGTAAACTACTGTTCATAAAGGAAGCTTACTTCCTAAGAATTTTGGTTTTAAACTTGAAATAAGAGGGAAAAATAAGCTATAAAAAGCAATTGTCTTTTGGCTGACTGGTTTTCAGCTTAATAGACGTGTCTTGTGAATTGTTACAATGTTACGTCTCGAGGTCCTCTTTTCAGGTGGGCCAGCCCCGTTTGCCATTTGAAGGAGACTAGGCTTCCTTGGTAGTGGCCTGCTTTCCGCTCATGAGCCCGTTAGCTCTCCTGGTCCAGTATGTGTAGCCCCTGGAGCACAGAGACATTCTTGCCTCACAGAGGGCAGTCTGCTGCTCTCAGGGCCTGTCTGCTTTTGGAACTGGCTTGACAAATTATTAGAAAAATACTCAGATTTTGTTTCTCAAGAGATTACTACTTTTCCCTTGAAAACCTGACTTTTATGTGCACATCAAACTCCCCAGACACGTGGCGTAACTAGTCTTGATTTACTTTTTAAGCCTTGTTAACAAGTTCACCAAAACCTTGACAACGGAGCTTCGTAATTGACAACTTTTGCTGAGTCAGATAAAGAACACAACATGTATGTACCGAAATAGATTATTAATAAAATCTCAGGGATCAAATGGGATGAGGTAGAGCGTTTTTAAACATCTTAGGTTCTTCAAATGCAAAGGACTTAAACTGCTTCACTAAAAATGTTTTCTTAAAAGTCAAGTCTACTTAAAACTGAGAATATGAATATACACATTTTAATCTTATGTTCATATTATTTTTCCAAATAATAACTTGATCAAGCCTCATGCATTCAGAAAAACTTACTTCCCTCTCCCCCTACCACACACACACTATTCTGCTTATGTTTTCAAGGATGTGGTGCATCTTCATCCCTACTTTTCTATAAGTTCAAGGGAATGACCAAGCTGTTGGTCATTCAGGCCATATTTGTGAATCTCTTCTTCTAGAACTGAATACTTTTTTGTTAAATCTTTGGTGGCCAGTGAATAAATCTGTTCTGTTAGATGCTTTTTTTCCTTCTAACTGGGATTGCATGTGGGAAGTAAAAAGAAAGCACTTGAGTATCAAATACTTAAGTATCAAAAATGACAGTGATGAAAGGAAACCAGAGGTAACTGAGATCCTTCACTTCCATTTTAAGATTGACCTTTAACTTGTGAGATGGCCTGGAACAACTTTAGCTGCAGATGGCCTTCTCAGTGATGACTGCCCAGAGAGGCTCTGTTTTAAGGGGTGTCGGTAGCAGAGAGCCTGGTGGGAGCCACACCAGGGTGTCTTGTTAATGATCCTGCCTCTTAGGACTGCACTTGCTCCGTCTTTGTCTGGCTCCGAGAGTGGAGTCTGGAGGCCACCTGGTGTTTGTAACTGAAGTCTGCTGCATGCAACACCCTCTGGACCCATCTCCACCCTAACAGGGAAACGAGGCAAAAATAATTGAAGGGTATTTGGCTTGGTTATGTGGGCAGACTGTCCTCATCAAAACAACTTTGAAGATCTGTGGATGTGGGTGGGTGTTTGGTCCGTAACTTTTTCACACGGGGTGACGACAACAGGAATTAACTCTGCTTCGTCATTGAGAGTGATCTTCCAGGCAAGACCTCTATTTTAGTTACTCGGCCAACACTGTTGCAGCTTCAGCTTGGACAGACTATTTGGGGGACCCTTGGCTGCTTTCTGGGCACCCTCGCTGAGCCAACTGGTGGAAGTGAAAGATGAGTGATCCTGATGAATGGATTTCCGGGAAATACAGAAAAATGGAAGAAGGTCCTCTCCCTCTGTTGACTTTTGCTACAGCTCCCTACTACGACCAGAAACCAGGAACTAGTGGATTACGGAAGAAAACCTATTATTTCGAGGCAAAGCCATGCTATCTGGAGAATTTCATCCAGAGTGTATTCTTTTCCATAGACCTAAAAGATCGCCAGGGATCCTCACTGGTGGTTGGTGGAGATGGGCGGTATTTTAATAAATCAGCAATAGAGACAATAGTGCAGATGGCAGCTGCCAATGGGGTTGGTATACGATAAGTATTGCTATGCTTCTGGCTCTCCACATAACCTCTTAATTTTGCAGAAATATACACAAGTACAAAGATTTGTATATTGCAAACACCTCAATGCTACTAGCATCCAATTAAGTTTCATTGTGACTTCAGAGATTGTATATTGTGATATTACCCCTGAAATTACATGAGTCACATTGGGATATGGGAATGTAAGCTTAATTTCTTATGTTGTGCTCTGTGCCTGTTGCTTGAAAAAGTACCTGTTGCTTTTAGACATTCAAAGCGTACCCCAGGCTTAAGCTGTCTTATCTACATTCAACTAGTTTTGAGGGACACTCTGTCCTGTGTATGAGGCTCTAATGAGCAGCGGAGAGAAGAAGATTTTGTTTTCTTTCAATGGCTTCCTTGTTGAAGTTCAGTCACTTGTCAAACAGGAAAACAAAAGCCAGGGCACGCTGTTATTTGTGGATCCCAGTAGTTGTGCAGAAATGCTAGGAGGGAATTGGAAAATGTTAGGTGTGAGCTTTCCAAGAGGACCTGTTACAGGGGAACCCACTTATAATGACCTTGAACACAAAGAAGCCCTGTGTGTGGTGAATTTGTGCAGCAGGGTAGAGATAATAACTCCTGTAAGACTATAATATATGGAGGCTCTGCTAAAGCTCTGCATCGTGAAAAACTGTGTTGCCTGAATTAACCAAATCAGAAGGAATCTTGCACCAGGAAGCATTGATCTTGATAATCTAACAATTTGCACAGCCTTACTGATTTACAGGAAGGCAGGCATCAGGACATTGGTGTTTTTTGCTCTGCAAATTCCTCTGGGGGACCAAAAATATATTTTTAGATTTTAGATTACACTTAGCAATAATTTGGAGCACACAGTCCTTCAGTACTTATAAATTTTAAAAATCTGTTTTATTTCCTTTCTGGAAGCAATTCTGATTCTGAGAACATAAAAATTTAGCATTGTAGCCAAATGTGTTGGGCATTCATTTTCAGTCTGTTTTAACAACACACTAAGAAGGTGTGATTACAAAAGCCAAATTAAAAAAAAAGCATACGTTATCAAATTTAGAAGAGTTTGTAGATCCTACTGTTTATGTGAGGTTTCCTTTATACCCAGTTTCAGAATGTGAATGCCTCTCATGTAAAATTTGCTGATAAAGTACTCAAATATGAAATTATGACACATACACATTTTTAAGATAAAATGTGACATGCTGTCCATTTGAGGAGAGCTGCAAAGGGAACGAACGGTATTAAGATGCTTTTAATCTTTGGGGGGAGAACGAATGGAACATTATTTCTCCGAATATATCTAGATTGTTGAGTGGATCTGGTACACTGTCCCCTTTGCTGTGATATATTTGGCTTCATTTCATTTTTGTGCAAAGCAGAAGGATGTGGAAGATGTGGTAGGAATGTGTAATTCAGGCAGACGCTATAGACTTTCTCAGATTTACCATCTGAAGGTTTGCTAAATAATGCAATCAAGTGATAATACTTGACTAAATATGGTAACTGCCTATTTGTTAGAGCTGTGACAGCCCCAGCAATATTTTCAAGTCTTTCCAAGGACATTCCTCATTAAAAATAATGTTGCATTTAAACGTCACACTACCCGGCTGACTTACATAAAACGTTTAGTGGACCCATAAAGCACTTTCATCTGATAAAACCTATCAAATCCTATATAGTTTGATTTCCTTTTCTAGCATATCCTAAATTCTGACTATTTTAACATCCCTTTGATTGTGGGCAGAACTTTAGGGAGGCAATCTAAAGGAAAGAAAATTTATTGCCACGGATTTTGGTAGAAGTCAATGTTCCTTCCTCAGCTTTGTCAATACCCACTCTACCCGTGAGCCGATTCTAGGAGAGCTTCTCAGCCTAGTGAGCTACATGGAGATCATTTCATTTCTCCCCTTTAGTACAGTTTTATCTGGTACATTTACAGGTAATGGAATACACTCTGCCTTTGTTTTTATTTGCACAGAGCTGTCTGCATTTACAGGCAATTTTAATGTACAAAATAAAACATTGGTGGGGCCCCGTTTATAGTACGGGTATGTCATTCAGTCCCCCGAGCTTTAAACCTAGAGATAATTTTAGAAATGAGAATAGAACCTGTGTGTATGACTGGCAGAGCAAAGAAAATGGAACTTGTTTTTTTGTTTGTTTTTGTGTGAAACATAAAACACCAGGCCCTATTTTCAATTAAAAGGAATATTTTAAAGTTTGCTCCCTGTCATGGTTAACTATCAAATGTGGGGTTGGGGGGAGAGTGAGGTATCCAGCTTGGCAGCAGGACGTGAGTCTTACGGAAGGGAGTAAAGGGCCAGGAGGAAGGGCAGGAAAGGCTGCTTGGTGAAGGACTCTCAGTGTGGCATGAAGGGGTATCTCTAAGTTGGTAGACACTTGGGACCCAGGGAAGGGTTTTTTTTTTTTAATTTTCTTTTTTGTGGTAGAGTATACCTAACAAAATTTGCTGTTTTAACCATTTTTAAGTGTACAATTCATTGGTATTCATTACATTCACAATGTTCTGCAACCATCACCACTATCTAGAACCTTTTCATCATCTCATCCAAAACTCTGTACCCACGAAACAAGAAGTCCCCATTCTCTTCTCCCCCCAGCCCCTGGCAACTTTGGTTTTACTTGCTGTGAATTTACCTGTTCTGTGTCCTTCATATAAGTGGAACCATACAATACTTGTCCTTTTGTGTCTGGCTTATTTTACTTAGTATAATGTTTTCAAGGTACATCCATATTGTAGCATGTATCAGATTTCCTTCCTTTCTGAGGCTGAATAATATTCCATTGTATGTGTATGCCACATTTTGTTTATCCATTCATCTTTTAATGGACATTTGGGTTGTTTCCACTTTTGGCTATTGTGTATAATGCTGCTGTGAACATGGGTGTGCAAATATCTGTTTGAGTCCCTGCTTTCTTTTTGTGTTTATACCTAGAAGTGGAATTTCTGGATTGTATGGTACAGGGAAGGTTTTTGAGTAGGGGAGGGACACAGTTAGAACTATGGTTTAGAAAGATGAACTAAGTGGGCCTGAGTAGGTCAGATAGATTCAGCCAGGGTAGGGCAAGGGAGGTACAGGTGGGAGAGAGGCAGGGGAGGTTGAGTCAGGAGCTGTTACAATGCTCCAGACATCCTTAAGGGGAGGAAGGTAATAGAGTAATTTCTCCCCAATATCAGGTTGAGGATTAATATTGCTGAGGATAATTCATGGAAAAGAGTCTGCTCTGGAAGGGAATATTTTGGCCAGCTGTACCTATTCTTGGGCTCAGGAGAAGGAACCTACCGTGGACTTCCCTTGCTTCTCTTGACTTTCTCTCTTACTCTTACCTTCTGGTATAGTCCTCTCAGTCTTGGACCATTCCTGACAGCAGATTTCACCGTAAGGAATGGTAGAATTAAGGGGTGACTTGGGTGGCATAGCTTAATATTCATTTATCAGTTTCCCCTTCCACATTAAGAACATACAGAATCCAAGTAAAAGTCAGCGTGCTTGATGGGGAAACACTGTTTCCAGATAACTCCACCAGCCACTCTGGCTAATTAAACTGCCATCTGTAAGCTCCTCTCATCGAAATTATGGAACTGCTCAGCCATAGGCTTTTATTTTCATCAGAACCACACCCGGAAACTGCTGGAAGGGTGAGATGTTACCATTACCACTGTATTGAGTCAGGGAGCTACCACTTCCTGAGGGAGGCAGAACGTAAGAAATATATTAGGATAACAGAAATTGTTCAGAGAGAGACACATGAGAGCCAAGTTGTGCCTGCAATGAAGTGGCTGCCTCCTGAGAGGTGGTTGGTAGTGGAGAGGGTTAATTATAAGGCAGTCGAGCCGTTAGTGACCTGCGGGAAGGTGGCAAAGCTAACAGTCCCAGAAAAACTTCCCCAGGGAATCCAGGTATCTCATTGGCATTTTCAACATTAGAAATGCATCTGCCACCATCAAGTCATTTCTTCAACCATGTTTATCTTGGGTGGGGCAAGAAGAAATAACAACTGGAAAACTTAAAAACATCCTCGTCCCTTCCTTCTTTCAGAGGGGAGAATGGAGGAAGGGCACAAACTCCTTGTTTTTTAAATCTTTTCATGTAGCAGTCACATCTTCTCTAGTCAGAGGAACGGACAGAACTTCTTCCTTCTTTTCCAACTTGCGTCGTGTTGAAACAGATATAAATTACTCTCATTTTAGCAAAGGAGCTGTGCTGATACCATCTGTGAGAGATATGGGAAGGTGAGTTAAGAACGCAACAGAAGTACCACCTGTAGCTCTTTCATGTAGGTGTTCTGGCTGGTTTACCCAGTAACACTCCCAGCATTCCCTGCCTTAGGCCCAGGAAGTAGCTCAGGTACACCCTAACATGGGTAGGTGTGTCCGGCTTTGAGGAACCCCCAAATCCAAGCTTGACTGGAAACATAAATTTATGAGATACATTTTGTAACATTTCTTCATGTAAAGTTTGCCCCTTTTACTTTGTCAGATATTTTAGTTTACAGAAGCCTTGTGTTTGGGTTAGAATTCCTTTAACTAGTTAAATTTATATTCTTTTTCCCAATGTGGATTGAAAGTATGATTATAGTGGATAAAAATGTGGGTTTTCTCACAAATTTTTAATGTATCCAAATTATGAACCTAGTCTGGAAAGGCTGTGTTTTGTTTTCTTGCCAAAGCCTTACAGCGTCCCTGGATCATACACTACAAAGTCCCAAAAAGCTATCTGAAGGAATGGCTTTGTTCAGCAATGCTGATTCTACTTCAGTAATAATATTACTCAACAACAGCAATAAAATACTCTACTTCGATATAATAATACTATTAATCCAAGCTGTTAGATGTTCATTAAAGGACATCTTTTCTTGTCCAGTAGAATATTTCTTTGTCCATCTGGCTGTTCTGGCATTTCTGTGCAGTAGCTCTGGATTTATTAACGTTAAAGTGTGTGTTCTGGATTTCTTCTCCTAGATTGGTCGCCTGGTTATTGGACAGAATGGAATCCTCTCCACCCCTGCTGTATCCTGCATCATTAGAAAGATCAAAGCCATTGGTGGGATCATTCTGACAGCCAGCCACAACCCAGGAGGACCCAATGGAGATTTTGGAATCAAATTCAATATTTCCAATGGAGGTGAGTTTGCTGTCATTTTGAGTATAGCCAATTTTATGTTCTGTAGGACACACTGATGACCAAGGCCCTGGGAGGTCAGGGTTCCCGTTCTGATCCTTAGCAAGGGAGCTTTTTGTTTCCTTTTGGTGAAAATGAGATGCTTCTCATTTTGCTGTACCTGAGTATGAGGAGCCGTGCATGAATGATCATTAACATAATATTTCCTTTTAGAAAATTCCGACACTTTGCTGCTTGAATGGTGGCATGGCAGATGTGCTAGTAAGGAGGAGTTGATGAGCTTTGTGCCCTTTGTATTTCCATGTCAACTGTACAAAATGACCCACTGTTTGCTGTTTGATTTCCAGGTCCTGCCCCGGAAGCAATAACTGATAAAATTTTCCAAATCAGCAAGACAATCGAAGACTATGCAATTTGTCCTGACCTGCATGTAGACCTTGGGGTTCTGGGAAAGCAGCAATTTGACCTGGAAAACAAGTTCAAACCCTTCACAGGCATGTTTACTCTTCTCCTCTGTTGCCCACTCCTAGTTCCAATTTGAGGGATTTGCCTTTCAAGGTTTTAATAACATGGGTCTTTATCTTTGGAAAGATTGTGGTCACCAAGCTTTGCATGCATGAATTAGCAGGTCTGGAAGTCTAGAGACCTGGGCTCTTTGGGCCCTGCTGGGGATCAGCTGTGTGACCTTGGGTGAGTTGTTTCCAAATCTCTCGGCTTCAGTTTCCATACGTATAAAACGAACAGCCTTGAGGAGAAGACCTGTAAGGTCATGTTCATAGCTATCTTTTATTGAGCTTTTATTATGTGCCAAGCTCTTCACATGCATTATCTCATTTTATTCTTACAGTAGCCCTGTGAGGGCAGCACTGTCAGTATTCACTTTTTCCAGATGAGGAAACAAAGGCTGAGAGAGCTTAAGTAACAGGCTCCAGGTCACATAGTCAGTGAGTGGTAAGCCAGGATTCAGACACAGGTGTGAATGATTCCAAAGCCTGGGCTTTGATTTCCTTTTCAGTAAAATCAACTTAGACCATTTTGGGGGCTACATTGAAACTCCCTGTGTAGCAGCTGTGGTAAACATTTTGTTGTTGAATGCCAAGTTTTGACAATAATTGATGGAATAAATGTTTATAAAATTATTCATATTAATAAACGAGGATGAGATGGGTTAGCAATGTGACTTGCAATTCAACTTTGCTCTAACATGTATTCTTTCCTCTGGGCTGCAAGTTTATGGGAGGCATTTTTTTGTTTGAACCTACCCATAAGGAGCTGACAGTTGCATCCCAGCAAAGAGGTAGGGGTGCTTTGGTACATTCTGAAGACATTCTTAGGGTTTAGAAAACACCAGTAGAGAATTTCTTAAACACTTCATGTTTTGAAAATGTTCAGACCCGTGAAAATTCAACAAGAACAATAGTTCTTACATTTGTTTTACTCCTTTAGCAGTGCATGTGAAAAGTGATTCATTAAAAATTATTTTCTCTGGGGCTTCCCTGGTGGCGCAGTGGTTGAGAGTCCGCCTGCCGATGCAGGGGACACGGGTTCGTGCCCCGGTCCGGGAGGATCCCACATGCCGCGGAACGGCTGGGCCCGTGAGCCATGGCTGCTGAGCCTGCGCGTCCGGAGCCTGTGCTCCGCAACGGGAGAGGCCACAACAGTGAGAGGCCTGCGTACCGCAAAAAAAAAATAAAAAAAATTTATTTTCTCTGCTTTTTACTAATATGTCTTGATGGCAAGGGGCCTGGAAAAAGTAAAATAAAGTAAGGTGTTACATTTTCTGTTATTTTTTGACACCAAAATACACTTCTCATGGAGACTGATAGGGAATCAACGTGGCAGCAGAACAGAGTTTAGCATCAGGCAAAACTCTGTCAAAATTCCCCTCTGTGCCCCATCCCAGGTGTGTGGGCAAGTTACTTAATCTTTCAGAACTTGAACTTGCTCATCTATAAAATAGAACTGATAACATTTACCTCTCAGGAAATTTGTTAGCATTGAATAAGAGATCATGTAACGCGGCCCTGGCGCATTGGAGCTGCTCCGTAAATGTCCTTTTAAAATAGCAATTGCACGTTTACAGCAATATGATCATTTCAGAGGAGAATATTTCTAAATGTGTTTAGTTCCTCCATCTTTAATGTTGCTTGTTCTCACAGTGGAAATTGTGGATTCGGTGGAAGCTTATGCTACGATGCTGAGAAGCATCTTTGATTTCAATGCACTGAAAGAACTGCTTTCTGGTCCAAACCGACTAAAGATCCGTATAGACGCCATGCATGGAGGTATGGAGCCATTTGTTTTCTGTTCCCTTCCCTCAAAGACATGAAGCAGCTCTCGACTTTGTGTATTATGATGCTTTAATAAACCTTTTCTTAGAACTCTCTCTGTTGGACGGTTTTTAAACAGTTACGTTGCAGAAATTTCAGAGTAATATTCACGCAGATAAAAATCTAATTGTATGCAGGAAAAATTCCTAATGGTAAGGTAGTGTGAAGGTCAGCGTTTCCACATTAAGCATCAGGTTTTGAGTAACAGGCAACTATTTTTGTGTACTCTCCCTCCCCCTCAGAAGATGCCTTACATTCTTCTTAAATGCCCCCATCTATTTCCGAGCTGGCCTGTGGTTTGCTAGATACGATAAACGTGGTTCTGACCCCACACCCCACTTGCCTGCTCCCACATAAACCTTTACTTAGAAGATGACCAGAGCCGGCTGAGGATTAAATTCAGGAGCAACAGGATGTATGTCTCTCCCTCTTCTTCCTCTGTGGGTTGTGTGGCCAGGTCAGTAGAGAGAACAGCTGTCACCGAACCAGAACCATGAGGTTCTCTTGCATGTAGGGAATTCCTGAGCACTTGAGTTTATTTGTTTTGTAATAATTTACAATTTTAGACTCTTTGAGTCACGGGGATTTTCCCTGGCGTTGGAATCCATCTGCCTGCCTGGTTGTGGAAGACTTTCTGCCTGTGCTTGAACCCTTTCCGTGATGCTGTCAGGGCCTTCTGTTACACTGCAAAACCACAGTTAGAAAACTTCTCCTGGTGGGCTGAAATCTTCTGTCTCTGGAACTTCTCCCACTGGGTCCTAACTTGCCTCTGGAGTCCCATAGAATGAGTCTCCTTCTTGATTCAGACAAAGGCTATTCTGACTTTTCAAAGCATTCAACAGACATGTATTGAGTAGCTACTACATGTATGCTTGGGGGTAGGCAGGGGTTCAGTAGAGACTCTCTTCAAAGAGCTCTGCGATGCTTGGAGAGATGAGGTAGGTAAGAAACCAACCATTTCCAGGCCAGCAAAATGAGGGTTAGGTAGAATTTCAAGTATTCTCCTTGGGGTGTGGAAGAAGGCATAGTTTGACCAAAGGTATCAAGAAAGGTTTCCTGGAAAAAGTGGCAACCAACTCATCTTTTATGAAAGAAAGACGTAGGGTGGTGGAGAGTCAAGTGATGGTCATTCCCAGCTGAGGCAGTTGGCTGTAGCAAATGCATGAAAGCTTAAAGATAGAAGTCACGTTAGGGGAATGAGCAGAAGCCTGGGCTGGCTTGAGGACGGAGCCTGTGATGAGGTATTTGCTGGTCGCTGCTGGTCATGAAGCTGACCTCTTTCTCCAGGCCTTTAAGTTGTTCCTCGAAAGCCTCAGTTGCTATACCCCTCACAGCCCTGGCTGCCTCGGCCTCATTCTGTGGTGTGTCAGTAACCTCCTTAACGGGAGGCCCCTAATGGGAGACACGTATTCTATACTGTTCTGACCTCTGTCGCATATATTGGTGTCGGTACCTTCCTTGGTGAAAAAACATTCTCAGCATTTTAGAGATGAACATTCTTGTTCGTTACACTAAGTATCACTGTAAAGTATGTGACTGGTTTTTCCTGTTGTTCATTGTTACTGTTTTTTGTTTGTTTGTCTGTATTCTTTTGATCAGTTTTTCGGATAGCTTGATAGAGGAGAAGGATTAGGGCTCTGAATCCTAGCTCCCACTCCTACTATCTGTGTAAGTCTGGGCAAATAGCTTCCTCTCAGAACCTCAGTTTTCTTATCTATAAATTGGAGGAAATAATCGTAATACAAAATTTATAAAATGTGTGCTGGTACTGTTCTCAGTGCCTCATATCTATTAACTCATTTAATTCTCACATCAACTATTATTATCCTCACTTTGCAGGTGGGGTAGACGGAGGCACAGCAAAGAGATTACGTAGCTTTCCCCAAATGACACAGCCAATAATTGGCAGAGCTGAGATTTGAACCCAGACACTCTGATTCCAGAGTCCAGGTTCTTAAGGACTATGCTGTACCACCTCATGGGCCTTTTTTGAAGGACTGAGTGAGAAAACAGTTGAGAAGCACCTGGCACAGGTGTGTAGCAGGGCCTTCATAATGGTTCGCTCCCTTCCCTTCCCCCACTCTTTCCTTCAACAAATGGCCTCACCCTTTCCAACCTAATCTCTCAATATTCCTGTTTGTAGGACTTTCTACTCCAGACTTATCTCCCCACAAGCCCTTGAATACAGTTTGCATGTTCTCTTTGCCATTCTCCCTAGAACACCTGCACCTTATGTAGTAAGTCCTCACCTCCCGTAGTAAGTTTTATTTTCTGGTTCTTTATTTCACGCTCTGCATAGTTGTGGGACCGTATGTGAAGAAGATCCTCTGTGAAGAGCTCGGAGCCCCCGCAAACTCAGCAGTTAACTGTGTTCCCCTGGAGGACTTCGGAGGCCACCACCCTGACCCCAACCTCACCTATGCCGCTGACCTGGTGGAGACTATGAAGACAGGAGAGCATGATTTTGGGGCTGCCTTTGATGGAGATGGGGTGGGTACGAGTGTTTTTAAGTGAACTCTGATGCAGGGCAGGCCTGATCCTAAAGACGGGGGAAAAAGCAGACTGCTTCTACCAGGCCCTGTGGGCCTAGGAGTGCCAGTCAACCTCCTTCATTGCACCTGGAGTCAGGGCTCAGTTATTAGAAGACCCTCTTGAACAGAATGAGTCCTTGAAATGGAACCCATGTGTTTAATGTCTGCTAAGAGGGGCAGGGTCATTGGGGCCTGGTTATGATGTCATGACTGGTGCTTCATGAACTAGTTGGGTTCTAGGTGCCTGTCCTGAGGTAGGTTTTTGCTCTAAACGAGCAGCTAGCTACTTAATCTCTGGCAAGGGTCTTGGCCTTATAATATACCCACCCGTTCATTCACATTAGCTGAAAGATGAAACTATAATGAGAGAATTCGCATTTTATTCTTTAGCTACAATTAATATTTTAAATGAACGCGCACTTTTATTTACATTGGTGAGTACATGACAGACGAGGAGGGAAACTGTCTTAGGTTTGTATACTTGGTATCTCAGAGATAGTAAACACTACACATATTTACTTAGTCGAAAATATATTTTGGTGGTTGCTATTATTCTTTAACATCATCTAGAATTCATTGTTTCCTAAAAATAGATATTCCAATATCAAAATTTGGAGAAATTAGAAGGGTCCCTAGCAGACATCATTTGCAATGCATCTTTCTGTGGCAGTGCATGATGGGAGTTTTCCCCTCCATACTCTCAGTTACTTGAGTACTTCTGGTATGTCAGGCACCAGGAGAGCAGTGAGGTGGCAGCATGTTCTGTTGAGTCCTGCACCACATGGAGGGCCCAAGATTTAGAAGCCTTTCCTTGAGGGAATCTGCTTTGTTCCTTGAAGGATGCCTGGTAGACCTACCAGACTCTAAAGAGCCCATATTTCCTCTCATTGTGATCTCTCCTCTCTTTTGGGAGAGAAAAGAGGTGATTAGTTCCAGAGTTTGGAAAAGGTCAGGGAGGTTACAGTCAGCTGGCCTCTGGAGGGAGAACAGAGGATTCGGCCCAGAAGGAGTTTGTGCCTGCACTTTAATTTAAAACAGTTTTAGCTCTTCGGCACGGAGGTGCCACTGGCCCAGTGGTACTGTACAGATCCATTAGGAATAAAATCCAGTGTTTAGAAGCCAGTATGAATAAATGTATCATAGTTTTAAATTTTATAAAACCTCCATGTAAGATAGTTTGGTTTCTTCAGCACTTTGATTAAAAGATCTTCCTTTGAATTCCCCTTCTTCCAAAGGATCGAAACATGATTCTGGGCAAGCATGGGTTCTTTGTGAACCCTTCAGACTCTGTGGCTGTCATTGCTGCCAACATCTTCAGCATTCCATATTTCCAGCAAACCGGGGTCCGCGGCTTTGCACGCAGCATGCCCACCAGTGGTGCCCTGGACCGGTACGTCTCTCCATTCCCTTGGCTCCCGCCAGGCCCTTCACAATGCTGGGAACATCCTTCTTCCCTTTTCAGCTAGGGCATCTGATGCATAGTATGTGCTATGGAAGTGTTTATTTTATGAAGGAATGGATGAACTTTTTTCTGGATTGGTTGTCTCCCCTCTGTGCTCCCTTAGCACCCTGCATTTCTTCCATCCTGGCACTTACCACACTGTGTGCTGATAGCCTGTTTACTTGACTATCTGCCCTGTAAGACTAGAAACTTCTACAGAGAAAAGAATGTCTTATTCACTGTCCTAAACTCTTCCTGATCATGGTGTGCCTCACACACACACACACACACATCATTTTTAAAAATGAATGATTGAATGTTAATGAATAAATGAATGGATAGAACTTCGTTGTAGTCAAGACATCATTCTAGAGACTCACTTTCCCTTAGCAGTGTACACAGAGTTTGGATGAAAGAGCAGTTGGATGTAAGATCAGTGTTTCAGCAGAACTTTCAAAAAACATCCCTCATCCAGCCCCCATCAGATGCCCATACACACACAAGCATAGTAAATGTTCATTTGTCCAAAATCTGAGTAAACGTAAAGCTAGAATAGTTAAAAAAAAGTGCATTCAGTTTTTGAGAAAGGCGGTACCAGTGACAGTAAACAGTTGATATCTCTGACTTGCTTATTTATTGATCGATTGTATTTCATCTCACTTGCAAAGGCTTTAGGGTAGCTTACGGGATCACATCTAAAACATCTGAAAAATATAAGTTATAAATGAGGACCCACCAGGGAGAGTATTAACTAGACCATGTTAGGTGTCCAATAAATGTTTCCTGAATGAATAGATAAAGAACAAGTGAATGAATAAAAGGTCGAGGCCAGGGAGGAAAGCAGAATGTATGTATCTAGGTGCTTACAATCATAATTAATATTAATTGAACATTACCTTATGCTAGACACTAGATATGTTTTAAGTCATTTAATTCTCAGACCAACCCCATGAAGTAAATGCTATATTTAACTCCTCTTTACAGGTGGGAAAACAAAAGAACAAAGAAATTAACTAATTTGCCCAAGGTCACCCAGCTAGTCAATGATGGAGCAGAATTTGAACCCAGAACCTTTGCTCCCAACCACTGAGCTATACAGTAGTTTTCTATTTCATGTGTGTGTGTGTGTGTGTGTGTGTGTGTGTGTGTGTGTGTGTTATAGAACTAGTGCTGACTTCAGCTAACAAAGTAGTGGCTAATATTCATATAGTAGTTTGTAGTTGACACAGCGCCTTTTTACATTCACCATCTCAATTGATCCTCATAGCAGTCCTTATTTTAAAGAGGAGGAAACCAAAAGAGTAGTTAGCAGTCTTGCCCGGGACCCCACAGCTACATCAGAGCTAGAATTAGAACCTGGTACTTCTGCCTTCACATCCTCCATCCGAAGTCGTGAGCCGGTGTGTGGCCACGCTCTTGTACATTAGACTGGTCAGGTCCTGAAATACCTTCTGTGTAATCCAAAACAGTTTAATTCCAAGTTCTGAAAAAATTGATAATCCACATATAGAATCACAATGGAAAATACCTCATTACCCAGAAAAAAGTTCATTGTACTTTCACAGGTTTCAAAATCGTAGATCTAATTTTCCTCAAATATTAGAATTGAAATATGATATTGTGTTGCTAGTGATAAGACAAGCATTTTGGAAAGCAAATCTCACTAAAAGAGTAAATGAATTGTAGGTAACTTTTCCTGTTCAAGGGCAAGGGTTTAAAAAAACAGTCACTCAAAGGTTTCAAATAGGCTAAGGATAATATAGGGAGAGGTAAAAGATATATTGGGGGGGACAGGGGACCATGCATCAGTGTGGGTGCAGCTGGTGCACACGGGAGACTGCACTGGGCACTGTCCTTGGGGGGCCTTCCAGGGAAATGAAAGGAGCACTGACTGGGCAGCTGGATAGCAGGCATTGGCCATCCTGGCCGTGTGACCTCGGGCTGATCACATAACATTCTGGGTCCTGTTTCCTTCTCAGTAAAATACTGACCTCCCGGACCCAATATTCTATGTCTCTATGACTATAGGTGCATCAAAACATCACTCTTTTATTCACTATGGAATGGTTATAAATATTGTCTGTATCCAAAACATGTGGGTTTAAATGGCCCCCCAAACAGCCTTGCCCATTTTGCCACTGTTGCTTCTTCTAAAATGTTAAACTCAGTGACCTGAATTAATTCTTTCTTCGTCCCCTTTTCCCCCCCCTCCGCTGACTCCACATATAATAGCACATTGTGTGCAAGTTTTCTCATATGATTTTTCACCAATCTTAGAATTCTGTGTACCTCTGAGGAATACTAAACGGGACCCTTGATACAATAATGGTTGCTGTTTTCCATCCCTCACATGGCTGTGCTAGCAGTCCTGCTGTGATGTAACTTTGATTTCATGCCTTTGAAGGGTGGCTAATGCTACAAAGATCACTTTGTATGAAACCCCAACTGGCTGGAAGTTTTTTGGGAATCTGATGGATGCAAGCAGACTGTCCCTTTGTGGGGAGGAGAGCTTCGGGACCGGTAAGTGTGCAGTCCTGAGCCACCGATTTCTTTCCTGTAAATGCTATTTGCAGTGAAAGAAAGCTTAGACTGCTAAAGGCAGCACTGAAATAGCAACAGTAGCTGATGTGTCCTAAATCAAGATACAGCTTATTTATAACAACTCTGATGGAGTGTACACATTTGAAAAGCAATGAGCACGTTCTGCCAGGGAGGGCTAATTTTACTTTCAGAGGATCACATCTACTGAGGCAGGAAGTTTGATCCTTGAGTCTGTGGAGATTAAACAGTGATAAACACATTTTTCTTCCCTCGGTGGTCAAGGAAACCTTTATAAATGTTTTCATTTCTAAGAAGAAATATGGTGGAGTGAGTCAGTTTCTTGTTTTTATTTAAGAGAAGGTTTCACCACAGCAGTACATCTTCCTCTTTAATAGGCACACATTTTCCTTAGCAACAGGTTGTGATTTATTAAGGTTAAGTGGAGGGAGACCATTAGGGTGGAACTAAGTTGCTAGGTGATCAAGAAGTTGACGACAAGGATCTATATGTAAATTGTGGTATGATGAAAGAGTAGAACATGGTACGCTTTGGGAGATGTCCCAAGACCCCTAGATCCCACTTTCTATGCTCTCTCTCCTCTTCTATGTCTGTCCAATAACGACCTGAATTCCCACCTCCATGACCTTTCCTGTAACCCATCCTACATCAGTCTCTTTCTTTTCTAAACATTCATTCAGGCGTGTGGCCCTTTCCCTCGTGTTGTCTCCAGCAGCCAGGTTACAAGGTACTTCAGTGGCCCTACTTCCTCTCCTCCTATTTCCTCTACCCAATATTTTGAAGTAAAAGGACCCGTCTTCTGGGTCCTTCAGTACTATTCTTCCATCCTTTAGCAAAGAAAAGGTCAAAATCTAGCATTCTATCAGCCTTGCCATTAAGTTGCAAGTCATGCTAATTAAACAGAATAGAATGCTGATTTCTTTTCCTACAAGTCCTAGGGCAGGGTGGGTAGAATGAGCTGGTAAATTTGAGACACCCATTGACAAAACTCTAAGCAGTTTAATATCCTTGAGGGAGTGGCAATACTTCTTGGTAATGAATTGGCTTGATGGAATCGGAGAGTATTAAGAAAGATGGATGAGTCTGGGGGGTTGAACAATGTCTACAAAAAAGGCTACATGGTTTCCCAAGGTTCTAGGTCTTTGGTAAGAGGTAACAAGTCTACTGCTTAGTCCTTTCCTACCTCATAAAGTATGGATGGTGCCATGTTACTCCATGGGATACTAGATGAATACCCAATGGGCCTATGAGGTGGTCTTCTCCCATGAAATCTCCTCAGTGTTATCCAGTGCAGACTTGGTGTCAATAATTCTTCCCTATGGATGAAGCTGTCTTTGAAGGCAGGCACCGTGTCTAAACCTTTGGTTTCCTGACCCCATGTACCTATTTCAGTGCTGAGCCTAGCGAAAAGAGAAAAGTCTAGAACAGGTCTTTCCAGGGTGTTTGGATGTGTGGAAAGATACTAGTTCCATGAAAGAGTTCTGAGTTCAATACAGATTGGGAAACTTGGAATATACCTTTCTGTCTTGGATATTCATGATGATGTTATCATTTGAAGATTCCAAAACATTCTGCTATAAGGAATCCTGTTTGTACAGTTTTACCTAAGCATAGTTAACTGCGATATCTCTTTTTTGTGGTATATCTAGTAACGTATTGCCCCACAGACCCATGTGGGTAGGCATTGGTCAAGGTGGGTCAGAGTCTTAGCTGCTCCTCCCTCGCATGACAGGCCTTCAAGATGCCAGAGGGCAGTTCTCAGGTCTTCTCTTCTCTGGCCACCCATCCCTAGTCCTCCAGTCATCCCCCACTTCACGTTGGTTATATACCCAGCATGAGTTTCTTGATGCTTCTCTGTTCACCAATGCCATTTGAAGAAGATCGTGTCTAGAACTGAGCCCAAATCCTCCACGATTGACCTGACGAGTAAAGAGTAGATGGGATGACTATTTCTAGAAAACTAGACCCTGTAGTTTTCTTGATGTAACTTTCATTTATGTTAGCTTTTAGGACATTTCATAATACTGTTTAGCCCATGTCATGTTGTAGGTAATTAAACCCCCTTAAGCTTTTACTTAGGAACATTGGCCAAGGAAAGTCCCCATGTTACGTTTGTGGAACTGATTTCTTTGAATCCAAGTATTAGATTTTAAATTATTTCTTGTTAAAGCTTGTTCTTATTTGTTTACTTATTAACCCACTCATCAAATACTAAGTACCAACCATGGTTTTATCTTCCCTTTGATATCTTTTATATCAAAAGAGAGAATTCATCATAAGAACAATCCACAAACTCATTCTCTCTCTCTCTGAAAAAAAGACAATTGTTCTGCAATATTTCTGAGATAAGCATTTAAAACACCAGGCTGCATAGCCATGGGTCTCCACTGCTAAGTGAGTGCAGCTGAACTTATTTAACTGAACTTCTGATCTCCTTATTTATAGAGGAGTTAATTTCCACCTACTATGTCCCTTGTTGGCAGATGCTTCCAGCGGTTCCTTTACAGAGCTTCTCTGTAAAGGAGAAGTGATTCTACAAGCTTTGAAATATTTAAATTCTGTAGCTTAATTGAGTACAGGGTCATTTATGTGTGTATTTTTCTAGGCAAGAGCAGAGGCAATTTCTCAGGAAAGCCTTCCTAACCTCCCAGAGTGGGTCCAATCCCCTTATTATTGGACTTCATGGCACCACATACTTCTTCCTTGCACGTATTACAGCTGTAACTTTACAATTATTTATGATTACTTGAATAACGTCTGTTGGTTCCACTAGATTGTAAGTTCCATGAGGACAGGAGTCACATCTGTCTTGTTCTCCGTCATATCCCCAGAGCCTCCTATAAATCCCAGAATGGACCAGGTGCTCAGCAAACACTTGTTGAATGAATGGGAGAACACGCTCTTTACTTGGCAGCCTCCATTCAGACCAACAGAATCCTGCTGTTGGAAAGGAAAGAACTTTAAACGTTATCCGACATAATTTTCTGTGTGTTGCTGGAGTCATAAATAACCAGTCAGTGCTCTTCTGCTTAAACACCCACCTCCGTGAGAATGCCCACCTCACCTCTGGCTGCAGTCTGGGACTCTTGTGGGGACTCAGCATCATTCCCTCTCCATAGTCCAGAGCTGAGGACCCAAGGTCTTTGTGAGACGAGATGACCTTTCATGAAAGAAAAGGAGAAGTTTACTGGCAAAGAGGTGCATAGGAGTCAGACTTCAGAACTGGCTCGCCAAATAAAACAAACCACTAGCATTTGAAAGCACAAGCCATAATATGACTCTTACCAGGTATACGTTAGTCTGTTCCTGGTGGAGAAACAGCGACTGTCTAACATGATTACTGTAGCCACCAAGGCTATGACGCTTCCTCAGACATCAGCATTACAAATGCCAGGGATAAAGGTGTTTTTTTTTTTTTTTTTTTTTTTTTTGGTGGTACGCGGGCCTCTCACTGCTGGGGCCTCTCCCGTTGCAGAGCACAGGCTCCTGACGCGCAGGCTCAGAGGCCATGGCTCACGGGCCCAGCCGCTCCGTGGCATGTGGGATCTTCCCGGACCAGGGCACGAACCTGTGTCCCCTGCATCGGCAGGCGGACCCCCAACCACTGCGCCACCAGGGAAGCCCGATAAAGGTGTTTTTGTTAGGGCACCAGAACTAGACAGGGTGAACCTGCTGTTTTTGGTTGATCTCATGGAGCAGTTACTTGCCCCCCTAACTGTGGATGCTGATGCACGTGTTCATGCACAAGGGTGGAGGGAAACCTTGAATTCTTGGGAAACTGGGAAGGAAATAGAAAGTGAAGTCACTGAATAGAATAGAATGTCACTGCTTTTTAAACTCTTCCTTGGGAAAAGTGGGGGGTCCTGGGAAAGAGGGATGGGAAACCAGGTTGAGGATTAATTTGGTATCATGTAGAAATATGCCAGTAAATTCTGATCTGGTTGGGTCCAAAGGTTAGCAATATTTTCCCCCCATCCCATCTTGAAAAGGTCCTAGTGATGATATATTATATAGGAGTGATATCTTGAAGAAGTACAGCATTCATGCTTTGCAGATTTCTTTTAATTTTAATTTCTTATGAAAAGTCCTTCACATTTATACCTCTTTTCATCAACTCATTCCTCAAATGTTTATTGAGCTTTGACTGTAACCCAGATACTGAATTAGGTTCTGGGAACACAGTGTTAAGCATAACCTCCCTGTGGAGGACTCCGTGGAGGCCACATTTGGGGAAGGAAATCGGACCCCGGCCAGGCTCTTACAAGTATAATAGAAAGTGATAGAAACTGAAGTACAGGATGCTCTGTGAACTGTATAGTCAGGGCGCCTAACCTGGTTCTGTGGTGTAGGGGATTAGATGTCCTATCTACTTCTCTGCCTGCCCTGATTTGCATACCTACTGAGTACATTTTCCTGTAGGTAAAGCCCCCGCAGGAAGGTTAGAGCATCCCATCTCTGGAAATTTCCCAGGCAGAACACCCCAGTAGAACTAGGCTGATACCCTAATTATAACTAATTCAGTTAAACTGTTACCTGCATGTCTGTCTCCCTCATCTGTACATCTGTGCTCTTCTGTGAGGGCAGGGAACGTATCTTATTCATCTTAGTATTTTCTCATATACTTGGAACATGGTAGGCACTGATTCAAATTTGTTGAGTATCAAATGGAATTTGGGTTAAGACACGTTTCCCTCCTGTCAGGCGCTTACCAATTTCCTCCAAAGGAAACAAAGTTCCAGGGGCAGTCATGAAGCAGCGCAGGATGAACTGATAAATGGAAAGTTTGGGGGTTACTGAGGAGGAGCCCCCTTGAAGGCCGGCGTGGTCTGGAAAAGGCTTCCTGAGGAGCTTATCTGCCCTTTCACAGGGAAGTCATTTGTGCAGTGGAAGCCAAAGAGGACAGCACTGTGGACAGAGCAGGTCTGCTGGACCTCCCAGCCAGTCAGCTGAGGTCTGGGCATTCTCTGGGCAAGCCTGTATTGAGAGCTGACTGCACACCAGGCATGAGCTGGGGATACAATTCTTGGCGTAGGTTGGGGTAAGAGCAGACAGGATGTGATAGAATAGGGGTAAGGACAGAGGGTAACAAGTAAGGCATCCTAGATAAGGAGGAAGTTGAAAGTAGTTGCAGGAGATGTTGGCCAGGCTAATAGGTATATGTGGGGTGGACATTTCCAGGCATGTTTAGGAGATTGAAGGAGAGAAAGAGAGAGAGGCAGAGAGACAGAGGCAGACAGATGGATGCTAGGGTTTTCAGAGAACTCTGTGGAGCTCTTTTTCTGCTGCCGTGGTCCATCCACAGGCCTTGGCCTGGCAGAGGCAGGAGCCCGGGCACTCCTGAGATGCTCGTACTGGTAAATGAAACCTAATCCCCAAACTATTGGCTCTTGGCTCCCTGAACAAAGGTTGACATTTTTCTTGGCTGAGACCAGAGTGTGCCCTGACTGAGCAGTTTATACATATCACAAGGTGCTGATTAAGTCAAAGTCAAGTGACAGGTGTTTGGAGATGCTGAAAGGGCAGAATCCCCATAGGCTTAGTTGGTCCCTGACCTGGACTAAGTATGAAAAGACCTGAGGCGAAACTCCTGTCAGCTGGGATCAGTGGTGCTTGCTGACAGTTTTCCCTTTCCTTACACTTCAGTGGGATTGGCTTTTTTTTTTTTAATTAAAAAAATGATACCAGTAATTCACATTCATAACTGGAAAAAATTAGATAAGGAAGAAGAGAAAAGCACTGTAATCACACTGCCCAGAAAAAAAGAACATATTGGGTTATATTCCATTTTCTTTCCCATTATGTAGAGTTAAGGGACGTTATTTTTTTATTTTATTTTATTTTTATTTTTTTATCAAGCACCATACCTTCTGAAATTTCTATTCTACCTAATTCAGATTTCTCTGATTCTATATTCTTTTTTTTTTTTTACATCTTATTGGAGTATAATTGCTTTACAATGGTGTGCCAGTTTCTGCTTCACAACAAAGTGAATCAGTTATACATATACATATGTTTCCATATCTCTTCCCTCTTGCGTCTCCCTCCCCCCCCACCCCACCCCCATCCCACCCCTCTAGGTGGTCACAAAGCACAGAGCTGATCTCCCTGTGCTATGTGGCTGCTTCCCACTAGCTATCCATTCCACACTTGGTAGTGTATATATGTCCATGCCACCCTCCCGCCCTGTCACAGCTTACCCTTCCCCCTCCCCATAACCCCAAGTCCATTCCCCAGCAGGTCCGCGTCTCCATTCCCGTCCTACCCCCAGGTTCTTCATGACATTTTTTTCTTTTTTTTGTTAAATTCCATATATATATGTTAGTATATGGTATTTGTCTTTCTCTTTCTGACTTACTTCACTCTGTATGACAGACTCTAGGTCCATCCACCTCACTACAAATAACTCAATTTCATTTCTTTTTATGGCTGAGTAATATTCCATTGTATATATGTGCCACATCTTCTTTATCCATTCATCCAATGATGGACACTTAGGTTGTTTCCATCTCTGGGCTATTGTAAATAGAGCTGCAATGAACATTTTGGTACATGACTCTTTGAATTATGGTTTTCTCAGGGTATATGCCCAGTAGTGGGATTGCTGGGTCATATGGTAGTTCTATTTGTAGTTTTTTAAGGAACCTCCATACTGTTCTCCATAGTGGCTGAACCAATTCACATTCCCACCAGCAGTGCAAGAGTGTTCCCTTTTCTCCACACCCTCTCCAGCATTTATTGTTTCTAGATTTTTTGATGATGGCCATTCTGACTGGTGTGAGATGATATCTCATTGTAGTTTTGATTTGCATTTCTCTAATGATTAATGATGTTGAGCATTCTTTCATGTGTTTGTTGGCAGTCTGTATATCTTCTTTGGAGAAATGTCTGTTTAGGTCTTCTGCCCATTTTTGGATTGGGTTGTTTGTTTTTTTGTTATTGAGCTGCAAGGGACGTTATTTTTGAAAGCTTAATGAGGTAGTAGAGAATGTTAATTTTCCCTAAAAGTTTTTTTATTTTCCCTTATTAATAATGGTATCTTGCATTTATATTGTACTTAACAATTTATAAACTATTTCTACTCTCTATCGCAGTAAAGTCTTAAAATTGTGTGAGAAAGGTGGCATCATCCCCATTTTACAGTTGAAGAAACTGAGGCTTGGAAAAGTTAAGTAACTTGTCCAAATTCAAGCAGCTTATAATTAAGTTTCAGATTCAGGTTTTCTGACTCTTAAGCATAAAACATTTTCCATTGAACAACAATTGCTACAACTGCAAAAACAACAGTAGCTTGAGAAACACATACACACACCATTGCCTTTTTTCACTACTAACTTGTCATCATTCATTAGAACTCTAAAGAAAATGAAACTTACCCAGACTTCCTGAGTATTAGAGTTACCTAGAGTTTTGATACATCCAAGGTGATTAGTGAAATTAATGAGAATTTTCAAAGAGACTGGGGATTGTGTAAATGGAATAGAATATTTATTTATATTATCCAAGGCAGATGATTTGTTTATAATATTAGGTGTGTGATTTAGTTATCTCCAAGTAACTTGGTCAGAGTTGGGTGAGATTTTTAGATTTTATTGTCATTTCTACATAAAGGAAAAAGCCAGTTCATTACTTAGAATAGGAAAAGCACAAAGGAACACTGCCTCCTATGCTTTCAGTCTAGCCACCTCCCTTCCGCCTCTCTGCACCCCACCCCCAAGAAAAAAGAAAAGAAAAAGGAAGGAAGGACAGGAAAAAAAAACCAAACCTAGGGGTTCACAGATGAATAATTCCAAGCTGTACACTTCTGTCATGAATTCTCAGTATACTGGGGAAGCTGCTAGGACCTTACTGCTCAGGGTAAACTATTGCCAAAACATATCATCATTTGCAAAAGCTGTAGGAGCCAGAGAGCTAACTTTCTGTTCCTTGAAATAGCACTAAAGGCAAATAAAAGTCCATAGCTAATAAAATTAGGTTAACATTTCTTCAATTTGTTATATAAAGTGCTAAAAGTATTGCCTGATATTTCTAGTTTGTCAGCATCCAGGTTTTGAGAACTGCTGTTTCTAAAAGTAGTGTCTTACTGAAGAGGGACTCTTTTGGGGGAAAAAGTTGCATATTTTTATGAACCAAAAAGAGAAAGAGAAGATGTTGGAGTAGAATATTAATTGATTAATTCATTTATGAACTCCTTCACAATTAGTTATTTAATATATTCCATGTGCTATGCTAGCCACCAGACTAAGTTACAAAGATATAAGAGATGCCTCCAAGACATACCTGGACAGTGGGGTAAAAGGCTCATAAATAGATGGCCGAGGCTCAAGGAGTATGGCGCCGCACCACATGTTTTGAGCAGTTGCTATACGAGAAGAACAAGTAGCTCATCACTGTCCAGGGAAGCTGGGAGCTAGTCTCAGATAGGAGAGGATATTTGAGCTGGGTCAAAAAGGATGAAGAGAGGAAGGAAACAAACTTACCTCATGCCTCATCGCCAGCATTGTGCTAGACACTCTCACAGTTGTAAGGAGAATAAGACCCAGTGGGAAGTCAAGAAGGACAGAGAGGTACATAAAAAAGTTCAAGGCATGATAACATGCAAAACATTATTGGAGGGATTGTATCGAGTCCTATTCAAAAATCAGAAAGTAAAGCTCAATATCGTCCGCTCTTTTTAGAATAAGGAAGTTAAAGGCAAAAAAATGAGAGTTCTGTTCCCCATCAGGCTCTTGGGAAAGGGTCTCCATGCATATAAGCACATCCAAAGGAGCCAATTTGTTATTTTTGATAAAGAGTTTAGCAAGGACCTTAGCAGGAGACAGATGTGCCAGAGTTTATTTAACCAAACCCCTTTTGGTTAAAGAAAGATATCCTAGAATTGGAGGAGGATCCAGGAGGATCCACAAGTAGGTCCATTTTTAAGCCTTTCATGCTTTTTGCCAAATTGCTCTCTGGAAGGACTGTACCCCTCCCAGCAGCAGCATGTTGGAATCCCATTTCCCTTATGCCTCCCCTGATGCTAGGTGTTCTCATTTTTAAATCTATGGCCATTTGTCAAACAAGCAGCAGTTTCTTATTGTGATTTTAACTTTAATTTGTCTTCTTAAAAATACAGCTTTTTATTATGTAAATTGGGTACCTATATTTATTCTTCGATGAATTGCCTATTTATATCCTTGGCCTGTTTTTCTATCAAGATTTTACTTTTTTCTTATTAATATATAAGAACTTTTTCTATATTGAGTGTTTTAAATATCTACTGTATATTGCAAATGTGTATTTTTTTTTTTTAAGTTTACCAATGGCCTTTTAATTTTTTTTTTTTTTTTTTTTTTTTTTTTTTTTTTT